>NC_135235.1:725218164-725524073 GCF_051348905.1 Ranitomeya variabilis | reverse complement strand
TCTTAAGTTCCCTCACAACTCGATTAGATGATGTTCTGCTAATCCTCCGTCCCTCCCTGATGTTACGGTTAGGACGGCACCCGTTTGACGGGTAGGCTCGGAGCTTTTCCGGGACCCTAGAGTCGCCCCTCTCCACAAGTTGCCCCCCAAGACTGCATAGGTGATTTAGGTGAGACAGCCCGCCTGAGACTGACTGTCCTGCCGTAGGTTCGAAGTATTGCCTGAAGCTGTATGTAGAAATACTTCCTTCGGCGTTCCGGCCACCGGTTGTTTGCGCCTCAGTAGGATGTTGCCTCGGTCTTACAGCACGACCCCTACTGGTATTCTCCTTCTTGCTTTGATCTCGTTTCTCACTCAGCACAATCTATTTCGCTTCCAATCCCTCCTTGGGCACCGCCGCTATGCTGAGCAGGCACGGTCCCGTTACGTTCGCTCAAGTTGCCAAGCCCCTGTCAGGATCCCACCCCTGACAGGGACCCTCCCGAATCTTCTCCCGCAACACCCTCTGCCACAAGGTGTTGCCTGGTTCCAACCCAGTCAGCTTTCTGTCTAACTTCCTGCCTGACCCCCAGTTTTACCAGTGTGTGGAGAGTGGCCTAGTAAATAGAACCCTTAGCCCCCCCTGGAGGCCCGGCGGTGAAATGTATTGGTGTCTGTGATACCTGATCAGATGAACTCCTTCAGTGCCATTAGACGTACCATGGCTCCCCTTAGTGGCGGAGCCACAGTACTGCAACGACCAGGACTCTGGGGCGCTGCACTCCCCCCGGTTAAATCCAGTACTCCGGGACTGGGAAGAAAACAACAATACAAGTTAGCAAAAAGACATACAATTTGTTGAGTGCAATAACAATAAGTATACTTGAACAGAGCTTCCCTTTATGGGAGGTAAGGACACTTGAACGTTACAAAACATGGTTAAATATCACAGCAACAGGCTATAAATAACTTTTCTTACCCAACCGGGTATTCTACTTAGTACAAATTCTTGAACAATAATTTAACATTGCCTTTAAGGATGCACACTCTAAATCCACTAAAGACCTTCTTATACACATTATAAGGCTTAAGCAACTGTGCTACATTCTCCTTCTTTAAATCTGCAGGACCGCCTGTCCTAACGGCGCCAGACCTACTGCCTCTCCTTTCTATACAGGACCGCTCCTTTCAGCCCGAGCCTTCTGTCTTTTCAACTACTATACACAGTATAGAACATAACATACTTTCAGTTTAGGAACACTGAGCCATCTTCATATGGCTCCTAGGAGGACTCAGGGTTCACCTTCTATCCTCATTTTCTATCAACGTTATCAACATTTTTCTTAAAGCATTAACTTCCATCATTACTTTCTTACTAGCAACTATGCAGGACGCTATGTCTACCCCTACGGGCCTACTGCATCTTTCTTCTAACTTTCGCTTTCCTTCGGGAAACATTATCAGCATTCTTTTACAATTAACTAGTTCAATACATATAACTTTTACATGTAAGCATTATCAGCACTTTCTCTTGTCAGGACATTATTGCTATCTGTCTGTCTTAAAGCAATACGGTTCATCAGCGTAATACGTGGACATCCCCTTTAGGAGGGGACCAAGTCTTTATGAGGTAGCATATCTTCTTAGGCTACCAGTCCGTACTCAACAAAGGCTCCGGTGCGGTATCTTCGCAAAGAGTCTCTCTTTAAGTAAAACCAGTAGGAAGCACCTTTAAGAAGGTGCAAACTATTTACAAAAAGTTTGTATCATGCACTGTTCATGATTGCGGCAGTTCTTGATAACAGGAAACAAAAAAATAGAAAAACAAACCAAACAATAGGGATCCTGGGTCAACAAAGGGATCCCTTTATGAGTTAACCCTAAACGGGTTCAGCAGCAAAACAGTAGGAACAGTTAACTATTTACATTCTCGTGGTATCGAGGTTTATGCTTGCTCTGGCGGCCTTGGTCCCTGACCTCCGACTACGACGGTGTCTGTACCGGTGGCGGGTCTCCCAGGGGCCGTCAGATCACCCGGTGTCTGGATTTAAAGGCTAACCCTGCTTGCCAGTTCTGTAGCCGCTACAAGGCGTACGGTGGTGATGGTCACCAGATCTGGCAAATCTGGATCAGTCATGATCGGGGCAGCAGGTGACGTTCCCTCAGGCCCACATCGTCGGACGTTCCGGGCGCACCAACCTTGTGCATTCCGATGATGGGTGTAGGTCACCTGATCCCCCCTTCATAATGGGTCGCCATTTCGGTCGCAGCAGGGAGTTTTCACATTGTAACTAGTAACAAAGACGTCTGTGGGTAGCCCTGGTTCCTGTATGGAGCCCCATCCCCTCTTCGGGTGAAAGGCCAGCACAGTTCCCCGCTTTACCACATCTTTCTTGCCATGTACAGACTTTCTGCGTTGCGCATCATGTTGTTCAACCTCGTCTCGATTTTTCCAGTGTTGGATCAGGCGTTGATTGTACTGCTCCCAGGTAAGTACTGCAAGGGTGAGACCATCCCCCGGGGCCCCATCCGGTTCAACCCAGGGGGTATCCCACCGGAGCATCACCCCGTCTGGGCCCACATCTATGGGCTCTCCCCTCTTGGTCGGTAGCGGTGGTATCAACTTCCCCATCATGCTGGGGGTGAGGACCACCCGCTCAACTGCAAACAAGCGGTTACTGTTGTGGGGAGGATCGGTCGCGAGAGCGGGACCGGGCAGGGGAGCAGGGGCGCCTTCCATACCTGCGCCTGATGTGGTTCCACCGATGTCGATCCGGTCCGTTGACGAGGACGCTGGAATCGGCTGCAGCCCGGACAGCGGCTCCTCCAATGCGGTCTCTGGATGCGGCTCCGCCCGCCATGGTTCCTCCTCCGCTGGCTCCGAGGTCGGGATGGGTGGGCTCAGCTCCGCTGCCGGTTCCAAGGAATTCAGGTCCTTCCGCTGCGGTGGACATGGGTCCGCCTCTGGTGGATGAGGGCAAGCCGGGATTGCTCCTTCCTCGTTCAGGCACTTGCTGTTCATCATAATTGTCCGATAGTCGGTGGCAGTGCATGCACCGGACTCCGCCATTTCTCCAGGGCCGAGCTTCTCCGTCACCCGTTTCCCACCGTTGCAAATCAGGGGGCGGTTCTCTGCTTTGAGGCAGGTCCTCACTTTGCAGCAAGAGGCGCAGGGGGCGGTTGCCGCTTCTGGCGCCACTTTGGTAGTCTCCCCCCATGGCACGCCCTCCTTCTCCTGTGGTGTAGCAATGGTGGCAATTTTTGGCGGGAACTTCTGGCGGCAAACGGTAATACACAGTCTTCTCAATAAAGTACAGTCCAAGCAGAATAAATCACAGTTCCAAGGCACACATGACCTGATTCGTCAGGCTTAAGTAGATCCTGTTCGTGACGCCAAGTTTTGTAGCGCCCCCACACTGCCGCAGGGCCGAGGGGTACCCGGTACCGGGCCTCTGAGTCTCTGCTCTGGGGTTGTCACGGTGGCTAGGCCCGGTCCGTGACCCTGCCGAGGGGCGCACAGTTTGTGGTAGATATGGATAGTGGTGGTGGTGAGGCGGTAGTGGTGCGGTGCAGTAAATAACGAGGACACCAGGTTGCAGTCTCTTTACCTCTTTACTGAAGATCTCTGAGTCCTCAGTCCGGAGTCCGGGTAACCAGGCTGCGCAAGTCCGGCCGGTCCAATGGCACCTTCGGAGTTCTCTTAACAGGTGGAAATCTGTGCCTTCCTTCTAGCGCTATGTGTTGAGGTCCTTCCCTGCTGTGCTTACGGAAAGTCCCCACAACTGTTGTGTCTGTTTCTTAAGTTCCCTCACAACTCGATTAGATGATGTTCTGCTAATCCTCCGTCCCTCCCTGATGTTACGGTTAGGACGGCACCCGTTTGACGGGTAGGCTCGGAGCTCTTCCGGGACCCTAGAGTCGCCCCTCTCCACAAGTTGCCCCCCAAGACTGCATAGGTGATTTAGGTGAGACAGCCCGCCTGAGACTGACTGTCCTGCCGTAGGTTCGAAGTATTGCCTGAAGCTGTATGTAGAAATACTTCCTTCGGCGTTCCGGCCATCGGTTGTTTGCGCCTGAGTAGGATGTTGCCTCGGTCTTACAGCACGACCCCTACTGGTATTCTCCTTCTTGCTTTGATCTCGTTTCTCACTCAGCACAATCTATCTCGCTTCCAATCCCTCCTTGGGCACCGCCGCTATGCTGAGCAGGCACGGTCCCGTTACGTTCGCTCAAGTTGCCAAGCCCCTGTCAGGATCCCACCCCTGACAGGGACCCTACCGAATCTTCTCCCGCAACACCCTCTGCCACAAGGTGTTGCCTGGTTCCAACCCAGTCAGCTTTCTGTCTAACTTCCTGCCTGACCCCCAGTTTTACCTGTGTGTGGAGAGTGGCCTAGTAAATAGAACCCTTAGCTCCCCCTGGAGGCCCGGCGGTGAAATGTATTGGTGTCTGTGATACCTGATCAGATGAACTCCTTCAGTGCCATTAGACGTACCATGGCTCCCCTTAGTGGCGGAGCCACAGTACTGCAACGACCAGGACTCTGGGGCGCTGCAACAGCACATGTGAAAAAGACTTGGGTATACTAATTGATCACAGACTGAACATGAGCCAACAGTGTGATGTAGCAGCAAAAAAAAGGCAAATTCAATTCTGGGATGTATTAAAAGAAGCATACAGTCTAGATCACGCAAAGTCATTATTGCCCTCTACTCCTCTTTGGCCAGACCTCACCTGGAATACTGTGTCCAGTTCTGGGCACCACATTTTAAAAAAGACATCAACAAACTGGAGCAAGTTCAGAGAAGAGCGACCAGAATGGTTACCGGTCTGCAAACCATGTCCTATGAGGAACGTTTGCAAGATTTGGGATCGTTTAGCTTGCAAAAAAGAAGACTGAGAGGAGACTTAATAGCTGTCTACAAATATCTCAAGGGCTATCACATTGTAGAAGGATTGTCATGATTCCCACCGTGCTGCCACCAATATGTCACAGATCCGGGGTGTCCTTTGGCCAGCACACGGCTATCACATGTGCAGGGGGTCTTATCTTAGTTATCTCTGCACTGCTACAATGTGATGAAAATACGAACAAGGCTATTGACCTATCAATTTACCACAGGGGCTTATTTTAGTTATCCCACTGCTGCTATAATATCACGAACTGCAAGGATTTATGTATATCCTGCTTTCCAGTTCTGGTTTGGAACTAGCAGCTCTCCAGCACCTCCCTTACCCTCAGGTCAGTCAGGGAACTACAGCTGGGCTAATCAGTCACTGGACGGGCCGCTTCACTGTGGACTGGCTAGCACGCACACTGCAGAGAGGGAATTATAAATGCTCATGCATTGCATGCTGCAAGGTTGGGATAGTGTTCTTAGCAGGGCCGGACTGGCCATCGGGCAGTTCTGGCAAATGCCAGAAGGGCCGATGGCAGTAGTGGGCCGCTCGAGTGTGCCGCTGTCGGCACACTCCGCACGCTGTCGCGGCACACTCCCGGCATCATAGACGCCGGTACAGTTGAATGCAATGATGGAGGAGAGTGCATCTGCTGTCGCCCCCTCTCCCATCATTCCCCGCTCTGCCTGCTGCTGACACTGCGGGTGCGCGATGACGTCATATCATCGCGCACCTGCAGTGTGACCGGGCGGGCAGACTGCAACTGCTGAGACCGGAGCCCGGAGCAGCGCGGGGCACGAGGATAGAGGTGAGTAGAGTGTTTTTTTTTTTATCAATGAGTGATGACTGGATTGTGGAGCTATTGGGGGGGGGGGGGGGGGTCAGCTGCATTCCATTCTATGGGGCTGTGCTGCATTATATTCTATGGGGCTGGCTGCATTCCATTCTATGGGCCTGTGCTGCATTATATTCTATGGGGCTGGCTGCATTCCATTCTATGGGCCTGTGCTGCATTATATTCTATGGGGCTGGCTGCATTCCATTCCATGGGCCTGTGCTGCATTATATTCTATGGGGCTGGCTGCATTCCATTCCATGGGCCTGTGCTGCATTATATTCTATGGGGCTGGCTGCATTCCATTCCATGGGCCTGTGCTGCATTATATTCTATGGGGCTGGCTGCATTCCATTCCATGGGCCTGTGCTGCATTATATTATATGGGGCTGGCTGCATTCCATTCTATGGGCCTGTGCTGCATTATATTCTATGGGGCTGACTGCATTCCATTCCATGGGCCTGTGCTGCATTATATTCTATGGGACTGGCTGCATTCCATTCCATGGGCCTGTGCTGCATTATATTCTATGGGGCTGGCTGCATTCCATTGTATGGGGCTGTGCTGCATTATATTGTATGGGGGCTGTGCTGCATTATATTCTATAGGGCTGGCTGCATTACATTGTATGGTGGCTGTGCTGCATTACATTCTATGGGGGCTGTGCTGCATTACATTCTATGGGGGCTGTGCTGCATTACATTCTATGGGGGCTGGCTGTATTACATTCTATGGGGGCTGTGCTGCATTACATTGTATGGTGGCTGTGCTGCATTACATTCTATGGGGGCTGTGCTGCATTACATTCTATGGGGGCTGTGCTGCATTACATTCTATGGGGCTGGCTGTATTACATTCTATGGGGGCTGTGCTGTATTACATTCTATGGGGCTGTGCTGCATTACATTCTATGGGGCTGTGCTGCATTACATTCTATGGGGCTGTGCTGCATTACATTCTATGGGGGCTGTGCTGCATTATATTCTATGGGGAGGGCTGTGTTACATTCTATGGGGGCTGGCTGTATTACATTCTATGGGGGCTGTGCTGTATTACATTCTATGGAGCTCTGCTGCATTACATTCTATGGGGCTGTGCTGCATTACATTCTATGGGGCTGTGCTGCATTACATTCTATGGGGCTGTGCTGCATTACATTCTATGGGGGCTGTGCTGTATTATATTCTATGGGGGCTGTGCTGTATTACATTGTATGGGGGCTGTGCTGTATTACATTCTATGGGGGCTGTGCTGCATTACATTCTATGGGGGCTGTGTTGTATTACATTCTATGGGAGCTGTGCTGTATTACATTCTATGGGGGCTGTGCTGTATTACATTCTATGGGGGCTGTGCTGTATTATAGTCTATGGGTGCTGTGCTGCATTACATTCTATGGGGGCTGTGCTGCATTACATTCTATGGGGGCTGTGCTGTATTACATTCTATGGGAGCTGTGCTGTATTACATTCTATGGGGGCTGTGCTGTATTATAGTCTATGGGGGCTGTGCTGTATTACATTCTATGGGGACTGAGCTGTAATGCTGGATACAGCTGTTATTATGTTATATAGTCGTGTTACACTCCCCTCACTTCTTGTAGCCTACAAGTGTACAAAGATATTATACAGTCACCATGTGACAAGTGGGCCTGTGTGACTTCAAATGCCAGGGCTGAATTTTAGTCCCAGTCCGGCCCTGGTTCTTAGAGTTGTACTCATCCTTCTTCCTCTAAAAACGGTGAGTGGATTTGATACCAAAAAGTTCTATTCTAGTCTCATCTGACCATATGACCTCCTATGCCTCCTCTGAATCATCAAGATGGTCGTTGGTGAACTTCAAAGAGTCTTGGACATGTGCTGGCGTGAGCAGGGGGACCTTGCGTGCCCTGCAGGATTTTAATCCATGACGGCGTAATGTGTTACTAACGGTACAGTTTGAGACTGTGGTCCCAGCTCTCTTCGGGTCATTTACCAGGTCCTCCCATGCAGTTCTGGGATGATTCCTGACCTTTCTCAGAATCATCCTTACTGGTGATGAGCGAGCACTAAAATCCTCGTGTACTCGTTACTCGAGTTGAGTGAATTATAATACTGACTCATCAGGAGGCCCGATATAATGATGTTGACTCATGGTATATGATGTAGATATGTCCTCTGTCAGAGGATCCTTTTCAATAGGCCGCTTGGCCAGACCACTCCTCAAATAGTCCCTCACTTCCTGTTAAATAAACACAAAGATACAATAGTATTGCACATGCTTCGCACTGCAAGATCGCTAATGGCTGGATATGCGCAGGTCCATCTCTCGATTGTGATCCACGCTGGGAGTCATAGATAGAAGCATACTGCAGGGCCCAAGCCCCAGAACACATGCTAGGAAATTACATGCATTTAACAGTGCGCCTCAGAACTCACTGCTGGAACGCATGGACTGGAAGATCACTTGCTCCCATACTGGATTGATGTGTCCCAAGCTGGAATGCATGCCCAGCATATACCTGTAGTGATCAATGCAAATGTCAAATCAAAAGGAACCAGCAATAGATATATGGGAGAGTCTGCGGGGTCATATAAGTATAAAGTGAAAATATATAGAATTGTTTTCACATTTCAGCTGAACATAATTGGAGTCAGGAAGAAAAGCAGGTATATATAAATGTATTGATGTTTATGGATAAATACACATCAATATATGAACCTTACACTCTCCTTGAGAAAGCACATCCATAAAACGCGCGTCGGGGCAACTTTGGACGGGCATTAATATTGCATTATCGGTAAGTTTTAAACTACTTACTTTATGATTGTCCTGACTGGCTATTGCAGTCTACACTACATATGTGTAATGTGCTGCTGCAGTGCAGTATAGTGCAACCTCCACCAGGGGGTGTTGGTTAAGGAAAAGAGGTTGCACACACAGAGCAGCAATACTGAACTACAACACAGGTGTCACAGGTAATGAAAGAGAAATCAGGCAAGCCAAAGTCATACACAGAGATAAGCGCAGTGCACAGGGGGAGTCAGAAGAATGGTTGGGGACAATCAAGAAGTCAGAGCCCACCGGGAAAATGGTAACCAAAATGTGAGATGCAAGACGAAGTCGAGATACAAGCCAGAGGTCAGAACAAGTCATAAATGGGTACAGGCAGTCAGAGGCAAAAAGGAACACTAGTACAAGTGAACAGGTCAGGTGCTCAAGCCGTGCAACATGAACTATAGCTGACACTGGCCCACAGGCTGCAGAGGACTTAAATAGCTCAGCCAGCTTCAAAGTGAGGCAGAGGGGATTAACATGACCAGTCCAGAAACAAGACAGCTGAACATAAACTCAGAACTGGATCATGACAATATGTACTTTATTTTCAGCCTGACACATAGTGTCTCAGGATAGGACCTATTTGATACATTGCTATTCACCTACCTGTTACTATTCCACTCCACCACTCTTACTTGCGTGAGTTTTTTCCTCTTGTTCATCTCCTCCTACATGTTTCATGCTACTTTTTGATTCATGATGTTTTACTATGTGTATTAAACCATTGAATAAAATTATATACTTTTTAATATTCCTCCTTTCAGTGGTGTGCTTGGATACTTGGTATCCATTTTCTAGTCTCTACAAAGGGAAAGTAGCAAATGGCTTGAGAAAGTCCGGATGAACGGTCCAAACACGGGTTATGTTTACAAAAACAAGCATACGATATATGTTCACTTAATCCTTTAAGGGTAAGTGAATCCATTCTGAAAATCCACTCACTTTCTCTTCTCAGCATATTCCTACCATGATCTCCCACCCGGGACTAGGTTTGACCACTTCTATCACAGAGAAGCAGATTGTATTCATCCCCCATAGTGTGTCCCTCTCAATAGTGTCGCTAGTGGGGTATCATGATAATTTATGTCTCCCAAAGGTTCACTCTCCCTCCTTCTAAACTCTCTCCATTTTCCCCAGATAATCCAAGGGACAGAGATATGTGTTATGGACCTGGTGGTTAGGAGCACCCGGAATGACCTGATGGTTAAACTATTAAACAGGACAAGCTCTGGGAAGTGGGAGCTCTGCTGACCGCAAACCCTAATCCTATCACACACACTAGAAATAGCCGTGGAGCGTGCCTAACTCTGCCTAGACGCCTCTTCACAGCCTAAGAGCTAACTACCCCTAAAGATAGGAAATAAAGCCTTACCTTGCCTCAGAGAAATTCCCCAAAGGAAAAGGCAGCCCCCCACAAATATTGACTGTGAGTTAAGAGGAAAGTCACAAACGCAGGAATGAAACAGGTTTTAGCAAAGGAGGCCAGTCTTCACTAAACAGACAGAGGATAGAAAAGGTATCTTTGCGGTCAACACAAAAAACTACAAAAAACCACGCAGAGTGTGCAAAAAGACCCCCGCACCGACTCACGGTGCCGAGGTGCCACTCTGCACCCCAGAGCTTCCAGCTAGCAAGGCGATATCATGATAGCAAGCTGGACTAGAACTTAGCAAGTACACAATGAACAAAAATGAACTAGCAGGGACTTAGCTTCTTCTGGAGTAGACAGGTCATCAGAAAGATCCAGGAGAGATCTGAACCAGTACTAAGACATCAACAGCTGGCATGAAGTAACGATCTGAGTGGAGTTAAATAGAGAAGCCAGCCTAGCAATAAACGAGGGCAGCTGGGGAAGGAACCTCAAGAACCAGTAGCTCCACTCACAGCCACCAGAGGGAGTTCACAGACAGAACTCGCCGAAGTACCATTCATGACCACAGGAGGGAGTTCGAGAACAGAATTCACAACAGTACCCCCCTTGAGGAGGGGTCACCGAACCCTCACCAAAGCCCCCAGGCCGATCAGGACGAGCCAAATGAAAGGCACGAACTAAATCGGCAGCATGGACATCAAAGGCAACAACCCAGGAGTTATCCTCCTGACCATAGCCCTTCCATTTGACCAGGTACTGAAGTTTCCGTCTCGAAATACGAGAATCTAAAATCTTCTCCACCACATACTCCAACTCCCCCTCGACCAACACCGGAGCAGGAGGGTCAACGGAGGGAACCATAGGCACCACATATCTCCGCAACAAGGACCTATGGAACACATTATGGATGGCAAAAGAAGCTGGAAGGGCCAAACGAAATGACACAGGATTGAGAATTTCAGAAATCTTATAAGTATCAAGGTGAAAATATATTTTCTTATATACCTTTTGTACTTTTATATATTTTATACTGTGAAACAATAAGTTTTCCCTTGCTAAAGCAAATGTAACTGTATTAAAGATGGCTGCCAGCAGGGGTGGATTATAAGAGGGTCAATCTGGGTGGTAGCCCAGGGCCCAGTGGTGTGGGGGGGCCCTGGGCTACCGCACAGATTGCCCGCCGGCCACCGCCATCAGGGCATTATTACCCGTCCCTTACTGGTTTATGGCTTTATGCCCCCCCCCCTCCGTCAGTTTCATAAGCCGCAGCGATGTGAGGAGGGAGGAGGAGGAGCGTCACTGTGACAGATGGCTGTGCTGAAGCAGCCATTGCTGAGCCACAGGAGGGCGGGACTCCACCGTCCAATCCCTGCTGAGCGCGGGCTCTGTGCAGCATTCTCTCTCTCTCTCTCCACAGTCAGTGAGCAGCGCAGCCCCCGGTGAGTGTGTGAGCAATGCATGTGCTGGTGACACTGGTGAGGTGTATGGACGGTGTGAGGACAGGCTGCAGTAGTCCAGTCCCTGCAGCAGACACATCATCAGTGAGCTGGCCGCTGTCCATACTATCAGCACAGGAGCCGCTCACTGAGGATTACTATGTCCTGACCCCTGTCTATAGATGGAGATAAGAGCACAGCGCAGTCTGTGCTGCTGGTGACCCCCTCCCCCACCTCCTGCACAGAAGCCTAAGGCTGCTGAGCCCACTCTGCCCCTCAGGACACAGCAGCGCTCTCTGAAGATTCCCACAGGTGTCTCTCCAAACTGCTCTGAAAAACGTTCAGACTGGAACTGCTGAGTCCTGTCGGGGCAGATGGGACACAGCAGCCTCATCCTTCTCTGCAGGGGGTCAGTAGGACACTGCATCAGGCATTATAGCTGAAGAATAGGCTCATCTTCCAGAGATATGTCACATCACCACACACTATGTATAGATATCTATCATACGTATCACACGCACTGTATATTGCAGGGGGAATAAAGGCTCTTAGGGTATGTTTCCATGTTCAGGATTAGGCTATGTGCACACGTTGCGGTTTTTGACGCGGATCCGCAGCAGTTTTCCATGCGTTTACAGTACAATGTAAACCTATGGAAAACAAAAACCGCTGTGCACATGCTGCGGAAAAAACCGCGTGGAAACGCTGCGGTTTATTTTCTGCAGCATGTCAATTCTTTGTGCGGAATCCGCAGCGGTTTGGCACCTGCTCCATATTAAAAATCCGCAGGTGTCTAAAACCGCTGTGGAAACCGCACAAAAAACCGCGATAAATCGGCAGTACTTTTTGCACTGCGGATTTAATCAAATCTGCTGTGGAAAATTCCGCAACGGAATCCGCAGCGTGTGCACATGGCCTTAGGCAGCGCTTTGGACGCCGCCGACTTTTGTACACGCGGTGATTCCAGATGTGTTCACTGAACCGTGTGGAATCACTGTACCCTATAAATTAGACTGTGATATTTATCTTGCGGAGACTGATCGTCTCAACAAGATAAATAGACATACTGATGTCTATAAAGGCGCACCGCACGTGCGTATACGCAGAGAACCCGTGGGCATCTGTACACACAGTGGAGACGGGATTTCTTGAAATCCCCTCCACTATGCTGGACGCTGCAGATTGGACGCTGTGGCTCTACGCAGCATCAAATCCACAGCATTTACTGGACGTGGAAACATACCCTTAGTCGGCGCTTACACTAGCCTAGAATACGGCTGAGTGCTATGTGATGTATATACTATGGACACACTGGGGGCAATGCTGGAGGACACACTGGGGCAGATGATTGCTGGACACACTGGGGCAATGCTGGAGACACTGGGGCAGATTGCTGGACACACTGGGGGCAATGCTGGAGGACACACTGGGGCAGATGATTGCTGGACACACTGGGGCAATGCTGGAGACACTGGGGCAGATTGCTGGACACACTGTCGGGGGCAATGCTGGACACACTGGGGTCAATATGCTGGAGTCAGACACTGGGGCAGATTGCTGGACACACTGTCTGGGGGCAATGCTGGACACACGGGCAGATTGCTGGACACTGGGGCAATGTGGTGGACATACTGGGGCAGATTGCTGGACACACTGGGGGCAGGACTGGAGGCATGGGCAGAATGTAGATACGGGGGATAATTGGAGAGACGGGGCAGAATGAAAGACATGGGGCAGGATTGGATCATGGGGCAGGATGGATACGATGGAGACAGATGGGGCAGGATGGGGAGATCATATGGGGTAGAATGGATACTCATGAGGGCAGGATGGGAGAACATACGGCTGGAGCCAGGAATTAAATAAACGGGGCCAGGATGGGGAATATTATTACCATAGGGGCTAATTAAGGGATATTATTACTGCAGTGATGTATTTATTTTATTTTTTGAGTATACTGTTTTAAATGGGGGGGGTGGTCCGTTACTGTGTAGAGTGACACTATGTCGCCTTTTTTTCTTCATGTGGTGTAATGTAGAAGTTGTGAAAAATTAAGTAATGTGTTCTGCAAGCGGAGCTTGAAATAACTGTGTTATTTCCTGCAGAAATGAGTCCTGGCTGGAAGAATTGATGGCGGTCTGTGCTGGATGAAAGATGACGGACTTCACCTAGAGACATCACTGGTGAGTCAGTGTTACCTATACACTGACACTATACACTGTATACTATATACAGAGCTCCTGTGTATAATGTCACCAGTGATCACTGTATTACTTATACATTATATGCAGAGCTCCTGTGTATAATACCACCAGTGATCTCTGTATTACCTCTACACAGACACTGCATACTAAGTACAGATCTCCTGTGAATACTGGCACTTATGGTGATAGTATTGTGGGTTTTTTTTTTTGTTTTTTTTTACACTGATCAGTATTGTAGTATTCAGTCACTATGTGGTGGTAATATGTGGTCTGGAAATGGTGTTGTGGTATTTGTTCCTTGTATGTGCTGTTTGGTCACCAAGTGGTGGTAATATGTGTTCTTGACATGGTGCGGTGTTCCTTGTATGTGATATTGTTCGATCACTGTGGTTGTAATTTGTGGTCTGGTCATGGTTCGGTGGTATTTGTTCCTTGTTTGTGATATTGGTCAAAATATACCTAAATTGTATTGCATATTTTAACAAATATTTAATAGGTTACAGTAGAGTAGGGCCCGGCCATTTTTCTGGAATAATCTGGTTCAGGTATAACATGACCCCCGTCACATGACCCCCGTCACATGACCCCCGTCCCATGACCCCGTCACATGACCCCCGTCACATGACCCCCGTCACATGACCGGGGGGGCCCACAGTGTCTGAACAGCCCGGGGCCCTGGCTACCCTTAATTCACCCCTGGCTGCCAGTGTTCATTCTTCACTTCAGTTTAGAATCTGAAAGGTTAAAGTTTCATTTCTTCTGAAATCGAAACTTGGAAATAGAAAGAAGAGGAGGAATCCACCAGGAGACGTCCGACGAATCAGAAGGACTGAGCACTAGACGTATACTGCTTAAACCCCGCCTATTGCATTCCTTTTTAGTACCGTGTATTTGGAAAATAAAGTTCAGTTGGTATGACTGTGGCTGACACATATAGTCACATGAGCATGCACTGAGATTGAACCAGCTGCCTGTCTGACTCATTCTTACCCGGTACCACATGCTTATAGTTTAATTTGGAATGACTGGTGAATGAGGGTATATTGTCGTTACGACCCCGACAATTTGGAGCCCAACGGGGGGCGTGGACAGCGATCCGAGACCCTCTGGACCCATGCCTGGATGTCTGCAGATGATACCCGTAGTGGCTGACCTCGAGGACTGATCACCCTCCGAACACGGTAAGTGGCGATCATATACACTGTATGTGTCACACTTGCTAGTGTCTCAGCCGTTATTGGTTTGTCTGTGGTCTCCTTGGGTCTGGGGAGTGACCGGTCGAGTGGTGAGATCGAATGCGATCCTGTGCCACGCTCTGAACCAGCAACTGAGAGACGTCGCATCCGGCGCGTCCTCATGTACACCACACCTCCTCCACCGGTCATTGTACTCCGTTCAACCACCCTACCCATGACTATTGTCTAGTAGTGAAGTGGAGTAATAGATTGAGCTAGTTGTAGATTGTGGGGCGGCTTAGAGGAAGGGATAGGAGACGCAGCCTCTGTGATATTGTACCAGCTAGGTAATTAAGATGTCCCGAGAAGGGACCACCTGTATTTCTGTGGAGGGCTCTCACTAGGAGACCGCCTCCCGACTGTTTAGAATATCGTGGCAGGATAGTCTGTTAATCACTGGTGTTCAGGTTAGGGACAGAAAATATTGAGCGCGAGGCTCTTTTTCTAATACGTTGAGCGAGATTCCGTATTGTAGAATACCAGTGTTGAGATCACTGCCAGTGGTTTACTGCAGAAAATCATAGTATTCTGTGAGTCATGTTGCGTCTCTTAAAGCAGAAGAAGTCCGTGCCCCACAAGTTAGATGAGGATGCTGTGGAAGTCAAGGCAATAGTAGAGTCACGGGAGGGAAAGAAGGCAGTCAAGAATGTTGAGAGATTGTATAAGCATGTAGGATTGCCCTTGTCAGGGAGATTGCAGCCGGCTATGTGGCCCAATCTCATAGAAAATAAAAGGGGCATGTTGAAAGATAAAGGATTGTTAGAACAAGCGCAAGCTCATCTCGAGTTGCGCGAAGCTTAAAGAACAAAGGATGAAAATAGGTTGATGGAGAGGGAGGATCAGACAATGTAGAACCCGTGTTTGGTTATAAAATGCCTTTGAACTGTGATTTTACAGATTGTAAAATGGCCGCCGTGCCACTGATGATGAAAATGCAGTCCCAGCCACCGCCCTGTAATGGCGGCGGGACGAGCTTTCCAGAAGCGTAGGTGTGTCCTGTTTGTGTTGTGCAGAATCCAACCTGGGTAGAGACCTGCCGCGTGTGTGTGTACGGGCCGTCCTTTGGGCTCCACCCAGACCACGAAGGATCATAGGAAAGTTTTGTAGAAATTAAGTCTGAAAACTGCTGCAATTTTTTACTTTGTAGAAGATACGGAGCTTTTTATCAGTGCTGTGTAGGAGAGGGGAGGGGCGTGTGAGCCCCTGCGCGACCTGCTTGAAATTTCTCCCTTCGGTGCTGTGGGCTAGAGAAAGGGGGGCTATGTATTGCATTCTAAGTTTTCTCTGTCCTTGGTTTAGTACACGCTGAGAGATTTATGTTTAAAGCAATAAGTACTGTATGGAATTTGAAAGTGAAATAGATCTGTGTCTAGTCTTAGAGGAAAACTTGTAAGTAATTGAAAGATTGGTAATTACCTGTATCAAGTTGAGTGGTTGATATATAGTAAATTGAAGATAAACGGGGGGGGGCTCCTTGTTAGATAATATGGTCTTTTCTTAGGAAATTAAGCCCCTACTCCTGACTGTAAGCCCTGTGCCCCTTACAGACAAGGCACCAATATATATCCTGGATTGCCGAGAGGTTCTATGGGCGTCTTATGGTAGTGTTTGAAGATCTGGGATTTTCACTGTAACAAAAAGCCCATTCATACCTTTTTGTGGTAGACCCGATACTGAGATTTCCACTACGGATGATGCATTGAAAATAGTAAAGAGTTTTCAAAAGAATTTAGCCCAGCAGGAAAGGAAAGGGGTTAAGTCAGCAGCGCTTCTTACTGTCTACGTAACAGACTCCAGTTTCTGCCCCCTCCTATTGTACACGCAAGTCCAGCCTCACATTCCAATATGTCTTTAACCCTGTATAGGAATCTCACTCTATTCCCAGCCTCGTTATGTCAATTTTCAGACCAAGAGCTTGCTTTAATCGGTGTATATGGCAGACCCCCCAGCCCGGAAAGGCCCCTACATCTCCTCTTCCCGTGAAACCTTCACACTTACAAGGCCAGACTTTCCAGGAATCTGAAGTTTGGTTCCCCTGTCATTCACGTTGCTACATCAAACCTCAGGAATCCCAGGTTCTTTTCTCAGTAGGGTATGGGGACATAATTACCCACCAGGTGGGAGCTATAGTGAACCCAGCTAATTTTACCCTGTCACATAGAGGTGGTTTGGCCCAACAGATAGCTAGAAAGGGGAGCCAGTCATAGCCCAAGAGTGTCAGGCCTACCTTGCCACTTATGGCCCCTTGCATCCAGGAGACGCTAGGTCCACCCAAAGAGGGAATTTGCCCTGTGATATAGTGTTACACAATGCAGGCCCCGTATATGATTACAAGACACCCGAGCACTGCCGTACAGTATTGCAGACAGAGCTCACCTATGCAGGACATGCTACAGGTGTGCTGATTCAGTTTTATGGAGACAAACAGAGACCTGTTGCTTATTACAGTGGCCGCCTGGATACGGTGGCAAGAGGAAGTTCCTCCTGTGTTTGGACTGTGTTGTCTGTCCAGCTGTTGCTACACAAATCTTCAGATATTGTTTTGGATTACCCACTGATGGTCCACACCCCACACGATGTACATAGTATCTTTAACCAGGTACAACCTAGCCACATGTCCATGGCTGGACAGCTGCGACTTTGGTGTGCTATTCTCATGCCTACTAATGTGACTTTGAAAAGGTGCACTGTCCTGAACCCCGCTACTTTTCTCCTAGTTCCCCTGGATCCAAATGGGGGAGGAGTAGGTGACATGAGCAAGGACACTCTTTCTTTCTAGAATGGATCCAGAGGAACAAGATTAGGTTTCCAAACCACATGATTGTCTAGAATTGATGTCTCAAGAAACGGCTGGTCTCTAGCGTGCCTATTCTAATGCTGATTTTGAGCTTTTTGTAGATGGATCCCGTCACCAAGATGACCAAGGACGCTACTGTACCAGATATGCTGTGGTCTCAGAACATGAGGTAATCAAGGCAGAGTCAATGCCAGCTCATATGTCTGCACAAGAAGCAGAGCTCAAGGCGCTTACAGAAGCGTGCAAACTAGCAGAAGGTAAGACTGTAAATATCTACACTGATTCCAGGTATGCTTTTGGCATTACACACGGTTATGGGCCTATCTGGAGAGCCAGGGCTTTCCTGACAGCAAATGGCCACCCCTTTAAATATGCTGAGGCAGTCCAGCAACTTATGAATGCACTACAGTTTACCACCCAAGCAGGCATCATAAAGGTAAAGGCACATACCAAAGGCACTGATGGACGGACAAAGGGTAACGCACTGTCAGACCAGGCTGCCAAGAAAGCAGCAAGCACTCCTGTAGCCTCTCAAGTACATCACCTAGACACCCCACCATCTCCACTTGTGTTGAAAGACATCTTAGCCCGGTTACAAGAACAGGCAAGTAAGGAGGAGAAAAATAGGTGGCAAAAGATAGGGGCTTGCTCTGATACCGTCACTGGACTATGGGGGAGGGGTGAAAAGGTCTGCCTACCACAGGTACTGTACCCAATGATGGCACAGGTTCTGCACGGGAATGTGCACCACTCGAAGACGGCCATGTGTGACACCCTACAGAAACAATGGATTGCCCCCGGGGTTTTCCACCTGCGCAGAAAGGCAGGTACAGAGCTGCATGATATGTGCCACACATAATCAGGGCAGGACAGTGAAAACTCCATCCAAACACACTCCCCGGCCCTTTACTCATTCCAGAGACTGCAGATTGATTATATTCAGTTACCCAGGGCAGGGACGTATGAGTATGTGTTGGTCTGCATTGATTTATTTTCAGGTTGGCCAGAAGCCTACCCAGTTGCCAAAGCTACGGCTAAGACAACGGCGAAGAAACTGATGGCTGAGATCATATGCAGGTATGGAGTTCCTGAAGTCATTGAAAGCGATCGGAGTTCCCATTTTACTGGAGAGATCATGTCAGAGGTAATGGCAGCACTGGGGGTAAGTCAAGCATTGCATACTCCATCCGCAGAACAGTGGAAAAGTGGAGAGACTAAATGGAATTCTTAAGCTTAAAATCCAGAAGGCAATGGCAGAGACTGGTAAACCATGGACAGAATGCCTTCCTCTAGTTTTGTTTTCAGTAAGATATACCCCAAACAGGAAGACAGGACTGTCACCGTATGAGATTCTGTTTGGCAGGAGCCCCAATTTTGAATGTTTCTTTCCACAACAGTTGCAACTCAAGTACCAGGACTTGACTAGCTATGTGCAGGCCTTACATGGACACCTTGCCAAAGTGCATTTAACTGTCTTCAGTTCTCTTCCAGACCCAGACAAGGATCATGGACACTATCCCTTTGTGCCAGGAGACCTGGTGTATGTGAAAAAGTTTGTGCGCAGAGATTGTCTCCAGCCGAGATTTGAAGGACTTCACACGGTGATCCCAGTCACCCCCACTGCAGTAAAACTTGAAGGAAAGAGCACCTGGATCCACGCCTCACACTGTAAAAGAGACCGAACCAGTGTTTAGTCACAGTAGTGACTGAAGGGAAATGTTGCTGTTGTTTTTGACCTTGGGACTGGGGGCCATCCTCGCCCCTACCTCTTCGGCCCCTATTGTAAATAAGAATTCTGGCCCCACTATTCTCTGGGTAAACCTGACAGCCCCGGTGAATATCTGGCGATTTGATTTTTGTGATGTAGTCAAGTGCCTCGAGACTGAACGGGTGGTAGAGGGAATCATCCAGTTTTATATATGTGTTACCAGAAATGACAACAATAACCGTTATTATTGGTCAGATGCTGCCTGGAATACAGGAGATGATTGGGGATATAAACCTAGCGAAGCCACGTTCCCTAAAGATGGGACGGGTAGGAGTCATCGTGGGAGAATGCATCTAACAGCTTTTCCGCAACCACCTAGAGGCTGTAAATGGGGTAGAAGTTGTCACCCCCTCCTCCTGAATCTTGAAAACCCCCAATCTGCTGATCTGCAGACGTTCGTATTGGGAAGGCATTATAATTATGTATTTAGTGCTGGACCCTATGGGTATTTAGGCCATGTACAGCTCCAGGATATAAGCTTCAGACCAACCAAGGCCCCTGTTACCAGTACAGCTAAGACAGGCCCAGGTGAGCGTTTGCAAAATGTAGTTAATGAAGTGATCCCCATTCCAGATCTCAGTTGGCGAGAGGTTTTCTCCATAGAAACACAAACAGCCCCAAGGAAAAACCTATGGTTAGAATGGGTGAGATACAATGTAAGAGTCCAGAATATCTCTGTAGGATGTATTGCTTGTGCTGCTGCGAATATACATCTCTACACACATGCATTGCTTTTCCCTGATGACAACACCACTGCCTGTGTCATGAATCTGTTGAAAGGTCTGAAGTCCACTGACTGCCCAGATTATGTCCCACTAATTCATAAGGAACCCAGACTAAAGGTCCCAGGAGAAGTAACCGTATTAGCTGACAATTACACCTGCTATAATTCCCACGACACCACAGGTATACCAGTAGAAATCTCCGAGACAGGTTACTGCAAAGAGAACAGTCCTCTAGATACTGATTTGCTAATCAAACATACACAATATATATACAACATTTATTGGTTATGTGGAGACGGTAAGCTCCGTCCTAGGTTGCCTAATGCCTGGATAGGCCAATGCACCCTTGTTAGACTGGCTATGCAGTTCAAGATTTTACCTTGGGATCCAGAGGTACCTGATGAACCTACCAGAAAGAGGAAAAGTCTCAATCAGCTCCACATGAGTTATGAAGAAGATCCACTAGTATATATTGATGCCATTGGAGTGCCAAGGGGGGTGCCTGACCAGTTTAAAGCCCAGAACCAGATTTATACCGGCATTGCTTCTATAATCCCACAGGTGCAGATTAATAAAAATGTTGAATGGATCAATTATATATATTACAGGGAACAAAGGTTCGTCAATTTTAGCCAAGATGCCTTTCAGGATATAGTTGAGGGTTTGAGCCCTAACACTTGTATGACCCGTGCTGCAACCCGACCTAAGAGAATTACACTGAATCCTGTCCAGACAAGATCACATGTAGTGACATAAGAAGCTGACACAGGATTGTGGTTGGCGGATAGTGGGGACATTAACTTTTAGGAGTAGGCTGACAGTAATCCTTTTGGGAAGGAGCTGTAGATCAGCATGTCATGTCACTCCCCACCACCAGAGAACCAACCACATCAGGTAGGGTAAGACAGATACAGGAGTATTATCCCTGGAGGCCCTCTGACTAGCTAGCTACGCAAAAACATTTGGCTGACCCTGAGAACCAACCTTTCTCATTCTACAGACAAATAATGACCATATGATGGACGTATAAGTGCACCTAGGCAGGCCTAGGTAGTTAGTGAGCACAAAAACAGGTGACGTGCTAGGACGCAAATTAAGATTTTCTACAGATGTGACAAAGGAGAGAGTGTAGAGCTATACTTTGGACGGTTACAGCTGAAATAGGAAAATATGGAGTACAGTCCCATAAACCCACTTGATGTTAGAGTATTGGTAAATACATTCATTGACGGTATGACCAAAGACTTACGAGATGAAATATAGACAGCCAGACCTGAATGGCGAAATGTAGATCCGAAAGACCTGAAGGTTTCTAAAGAAGTTGAACAAATTAGGACAATAAAACGACGTGTCATGTATGCTGGAGCAGACACATCTTTCTTCTCCAGTTGGTTAGGTGGGATCAAGGGATTCCTTCAATAAGTTTGTTTGGTACTGATTGCCCTCCTTATAGTTGGATCGATAATTCTCTGTTGTGTTATTCCCTTGTATAAAAAGGTTATTGCCAAAGCAACTCCGACTGGCGCCTTCCTCAATCAAGAAATAGATCCACCAGAGTACAATGGTACTGATCCAGGGGAGATCCCGAAGTATATTCCTCTCAAGAGAATAGACAAAACCCCCCATTCTCAGATGATGCCAAGAGATTTAGTTTAGGGACAGTGGGAGTACTCCATGTGAGGTTAGTGAAGGGTTCAGCTGCCTGGAGGCCTCTCGCTAGGGGAGAGTTTCTGAGGCGTCTGGATGAAGAAATCCACCTCCCCTTTTCCCATCACATGGACAGTCTCAAAGGATCTTTCTGTAAGGGAAAAACTTAGTGTTTAGGGGGGATTGTCAAGGTGAAAATATATTTTCTTATATACCTTTTGTACTTTTATATATTTTATACTGTGAAACAATAAGTTTTCCCTTGCTAATGCAAATGTAACTGTATTAAAGATGGCTGCCAGTGTTCATTCTTCACTTCAGTTTAGAATCTGAAAGGTTAAAGTTTCATTTCTTCTGAAATTGAAACTTGGAAATAGAAAGAAGAGGAGGAATCCACCAGGAGACGTCCGACGAATCAGAAGGACTGAGCACTAGACGTATACTGCTTAAACCCCGCCTATTGCATTCCTTTTTAGTACCGTGTATTTGGAAAATAAAGTTCAGTTGATATGACTGTGGCTGACACATATAGTCACATGAGCATGCACTGAGATTGAACCAGCTACCTGTCTGACTCATTCTTACCCGGTACCACATGCTTATAGTTTAATTTGGAATGACTGGTGAATGAGGGTATATTGTCGTTACGACCCCGAGATAAGGACCAATGAAACGAGGCTTAAACTAAGGAGAAGAAACCTTCATAGGAACATAACGAGACGACAACCAAACCAAATCCCCAACACGAAGTCGGGGACCAACACAACGACGGCGGTTGGCGAAACGTTGAGCCTTCTCCTGGGACAATGTCAAATTGTCCACTACGTGAGTCCAAATTTGCTGCAACCTGTCCACCACAGAATCTACACCAGGACAGTCCGAAGGCTCAACCTGCCCTGAAGAAAAACGAGGATGAAAACCAGAATTACAAAAAAAAGGCGAAACCAAAGTAGCCGAACTGGCTCGATTATTAAGGGCGAACTCAGCCAATGGCAAGAAGGTCACCCAATCATCCTGATCCGCAGAAACAAAGCATCTCAGATATGTTTCCAAAGTCTGATTGGTTCGTTCGGTTTGGCCATTTGTCTGAGGATGGAAAGCCGAAGAAAAAGACAAATCAATGCCCATCTTAGCACAAAAGGACCGCCAAAACCTCGAAACAAACTGGGAACCTCTGTCCGACACGATGTTCTCCGGAATGCCATGCAAACGAACCACATGCTGGAAAAACAACTGAACCAAATCAGAGGAGGAAGGCAATTTAGGCAAGGGTACCAAATGGACCATCTTAGAGAAGCGATCACAAACCACCCAGATGACCGACATCCTTTGAGAGACAGGGAGATCTGAAATAAAATCCATGGAAACATGCGTCCAGGGCCTTTTCGGGACCGGCAAGGGCAAAAGTAACCCACTGGCATGAGAACAGCAGGGCTTGGCCCGAGCACAAGTCCCACAGGACTGCACAAAAGAAAGCACCTCCCGTGACAAGGAAGGCCACCAAAAGGACCTAGCCACCAAATCTCTGGTACCAAAAATCCCAGGATGACCAGCCAACATCGAACAATGAACCTCAGAGATAACTCTACTAGTCCATCTATCAGGGACAAACAATTTCTCCGCTGGACAACGGTCAGGTCTATCAGCCTGAAACTCCTGCAGCACCCGCCGCAAATCAGGGGAGATGGCAGAAAAAATTAACTCCTCTTTAAGAATACCAGCCGGCTCAGGAACTCCAGGAGAATCAGGCACAAAACTGCTTGAAAGGGCATCAGCCTTCACATTCTTAGAACCCGGAAGGTATGAAACCACAAAATCGAAACGGGAAAAAAACAGCGACAATCGAGCCTGTCTAGGATTCAACCGCTTGGCAGATTCGAGATAAGTCAGATTCTTATGATCCGTTAAGACCACCACGCGATGCTTGGCTCCTTCAAGCCAATGTCGCCACTCCTCGAATGCCCACTTCATAGCCAACAACTCCCGATTGCCAACATCATAATTACGCTCAGCAGGCGAAAACTTTCTAGAAAAGAAAGCACATGGCTTCATCACAGAGCCATCAGAACTTCTTTGAGACAAAACAGCCCCTGCTCCAATCTCAGAAGCATCAACCTCGACCTGAAAAGGGAGCGAAACATCTGGCTGACACAACACAGGGGCCAAAGAGAAACGACGTTTCAACTTCTGAAAAGCCTCAACGGCCGCAGAGGACCAATTCACCACATCAGCACCTTTTTTGGTCAAATCAGTCAACGGTTTAACAGCACTAGAAAAATTAGCAATGAAGCGACGGTAAAAATTAGCAAAGCCCAGGAATTTCTGAAGGCTCTTCACAGATGTAGGCTGAGTCCAAGCATAAATGGCCTGAACTTTAACAGGATCCATCTCGATAGTAGAAGGGGAAAAAATGAAGCCCAAAAAGGAAACCTTCTGAACTCCGAAGAGACATTTAGACCCCTTCACAAACAAGGAATTAGCACGAAGGACCTGGAACACCATTCTGACCTGCTTCACATGAGACTCCCAATCATCCGAAAAGACCAAAATATCATCCAAATATACAATCATGAATCTATCCATATACTCTCGGAAGATGTCATGCATAAAGGACTGAAACACAGATGGAGCATTAGAAAGCCCGAATGGCATCACCAGGTACTCAAAATGGCCCTCGGGCGTATTAAATGCTGTTTTCCATTCATCGCCCTGTTTAATACGCACAAGATTATACGCCCCTCGAAGATCTATCTTGGTGAACCAACTAGCCCCCTTAATCCGAGCAAACAAATCAGACAGTAGAGGCAAAGGGTTCTGAAATTTGACCATGATTTTATTGAGAAGGCGGTAATCTATACAAGGTCTCAGAGAACCATCCTTCTTGGCCACAAAAAAGAACCCTGCTCCCAACGGTGACGACGGGCGAATATGCCCTTTCTCCAAGGACTCCTTTATATAACTCCGCATAGCAGCGTGTTCTGGCACAGATAAATTGAAAAGTCGGCCCTTAGGAAACTTGCTACCAGGAATCAAATTAATAGCACAATCACAATCCCTATGAGGAGGTAGGGCACTGGACTTGGGCTCATCAAATACATCCCGGTAATCCGACAAAAACTCAGGGACTTCAGAAGGAGTGGAGGAAGAAATTGACAACAATGGAACATCACCATGTACCCCTCGACAACCCCAACTGGACACCGACATTAATTTCCAATCCAATACTGGATTATGGACCTGTAGCCATGGCAACCCCAACACGACCACATCATGCAGATTATGCAACACCAAAAAGCGAATATCCTCCTGATGTGCAGGAGCCATGCACATGGTCAACTGAGTCCAGTACTGAGTCTTATTCTTGGCCAAAGGCGTAGCATCAATTCCCCTTAATGGAATAGGATACTGCAAGGGCTCCAAGAAAAAAACACAGCGCCTGGCAAACTCCAAGTCCATCAAATTCAGGGCAGCGCCAGAATCCACAAATGCCATAACAGAGTAGGACGACAAAGAGCAAATCAGAGTAACGGACAAAAGAAATTTAGGCTGTACAGTACCAATGGTGACAGACCTAGCGAACCGCTTAGTGCGCTTAGGACAATCAGAGATAGCATGAGTGGAGTCACCACAGTAAAAACACAGCCCATTCTGACGTCTGTGTTCCTGCCGTTCAGCTCTGGTCAAAGTCCTATCACATTGCATAGGCTCAGGCCTCTGCTCAGAGGATACCGCCAAATGGTGCACAACTTTGCGCTCCCGCAAACGCCGATCGATCTGAATGGCCAAGGACATTGATTCATTCAGACCAGCAGGCGTAGGGAACCCCACCATAACATCCTTAAGGGCTTCAGAAAGACCCTTTCTGAAAATTGCTGACAGAGCACACTCATTCCATTGAGTAAGCACAGACCACTTTCTGAACTCCTGGCAATATACCTCCGCTTCATCCTGACCCTGACACAAAGCCAGCAAAATTTTCTCTGCCTGATCCACTGAATTCGGTTCATCATAAAGCAATCCAAGCGCCAGAAAAAACGCATCTACATTACGCAATGCAGGATCTCCTGGTGCAAGGGAGAATGCCCAGTCTTGAGGGTCGCCACGTAACAAAGAAATAATGATTTTTACTTGCTGAATGGGGTCACCAGAAGAGCGGGGTTTCAAAGCAAGAAACAGTTTACAATTATTTTTGAAATTCAGAAACTTAGATCTATCCCCAGAAAACAAATCAGGAATTGGAATTCTAGGCTCTAACATCGGATTCTGAACTACATAATCTTGAATGCTTTGTACCCTTGAAGCGAGTTTATCCACACAAGAGGACAGACGTTGTATGTCCATATCTACACCTGAGTCCTGAACCACCCAGAGGTTAAGAGGAAAAGAGAGACAAAACACACTGCAGAGAAAAAAAAATGGTCTCAGAACTTCTCTTATCCCTCTATTGAGATGCATTAACACTTTGCGGGCCAGCTGTACTGTTATGGACCTGGTGGTTAGGAGCACCCGGAATGACCTGATGGTTAAACTATTAAACAGGACAAGCTCTGGGAAGTGGGAGCTCTGCTGACCACAAACCCTAATCCTATCACACACACTAGAAATAGCCGTGGAGCGTGCCTAACTTTGCCTAGATGCCTCTTCACAGCCTAAGAGCTAACTACCCCTAAAGATAGGAAATAAAGCCTTACCTTGCCTCAGAGAAATTCCACAAAGGAAAAGGCAGCCCCCCACAAATATTGACTGTGAGTTAAGAGGAAGGTCACAAACGCAGGAATGAAACAGGTTTTAGCAAAGGAGGCCAGTCTTCACTAAACAGACAGAGGATAGAAAAGGTATCTTTGCGGTCAACACAAAAAACTACAAAAAACCATGCAAAGTGGGCAAAAAGACCCCCGCACTGACTCACGGTGCGGAGGTGCCACTCTGCACCCCAGAGCTTCCAGCTAGCAAGGCGATATCATGATAGCAAGCTGGACTAGAACTTAGCAAGTACACAATGAACAAAAATGAACTAGCAGGGACTTAGCTTCTGCTGGAGTAGACAGGTCATCAGAAAGATCCAAGAGAGATCTGAACCAGTACTAAGACATCGACAGCTGGCATGAAGTAACGATCTGAGTGGAGTTAAATAGAGAAGCCAGCCTAGCAATAAACGAGGGCAGCTGAGGAAGGAACCTCAAGAACCAGTAGCTCCACTCACAGCCACCAGAGGGAGTTCACAGACAGAACTCGCCGAAGTACCATTCTTGACCACAGGAGGGAGTTCGAGAACAGAATTCACAACAGATATGTGGCTACGTAGACTACACCAGCAGTCTTACAATTTGAGAAGTCCCTCTGTTCTCCCAGTGGATGACCTTGTGAAAGATTTGTTGGATCTCATCCATTTGCAGAAATGAGTCTCCACACTTATAGGATACACACATCTTACTATTGAGCCATGTACCCCCATATGTAGGTTTTTTGTGGAGACTTTGTACAAAATGATCTCTCATAGATTGTCCTCTCCTATAGGTGATCGTGCGGGTAGTCCCCACCATCTCCCTAGGGTCCGGATCCATTCTTAGGATGTGCTAATGTCTCCTAAGTACATTCCGGACGTGGTCATGTTTTCTATCAAACGTGCCAATAAGCCTTGTAATGTCATTTTGGGAACTGCCTTCTTTTTCCTTTTGTTTATTCAGTAAAAGGGACTGTCTATTCTTATTTTCTGCAAAAGTGCGGACTGAATCTAGAATATATTGGGGATAACCTATATCCCTTATCTTGCCATACACGTCACCTGCTTGTCTATGAAATTCCCGGATACTAGAGCAGCTCCTCCTCAATCCGAGGAATTTCCCTTTGGGTATACCTTTCTGAGGGGGCTGGGTGGTGGCTCTCCCACTTTAGGAAGCTGGTACATCTATATATATAATTGTCTAAGGGTTTTTCCGTCTGTCTTTCTGTCTGTCCTGGAAATCCTGCGTCTCTGATTGGTCGAGGCCGCCAGGCCTCGACCAATCAGCGACGGGCACAGTATCGACGTAGATGTCATAATGGTTGCCATGTCGACGATGATGTCATAAAGGTTGCCTCGACCAATCAGCGACGGGCACAGTCTGCTGCGAATTCTGGAATCATCATTGTCCATATACTACGGGGACATGCATATTCTAGAATACCCGATGCATTAGAATCGGGCCACAGTCTAGTATCTATATATGGCCCGCAGACTCTCCCATATATTTATTGTCAGTTTCTTTTGATTTGACATTGGCATTGATCACTACAGGTATATGCTGGGCATGCGTTCCAGCTTGGGACACAAGAATCCAGTATGGGAGCAAGTGATCTTCCGGTCCATGCGTTCCAGCGCTGGAGTATGACACGAATCGGGGGATGCCCAGGCGCTCCAGCACTTTGCGTCATTACCGGACATGCGCTCTGGGACTTGGCGCCCCCTCCAGTATGCTTCTATCTACGAGTCCCAGTGTGGAACACATTCAGGAGATGGAACTGCAAAATTCAGCCATTATTGATGTTGTGGTGCGGAGCATGTGCAGTGCGATTGTATCTTTGTGTTCATTCAACAGGTAGTGAGGGGCTGTTTGAGGAGAGGTCTGGCCAAGTGGGCTATTGAAAAGGACCCTCCGATAGAGGACACATGTACATCATCTATAATGAGCTGACATCATTATATTGGGCCTCCTGATGAGGCGGCAGGGCGAAACACGTTGAGGCACACTTTGATGGATGAGTGCTAATCTTCTTGTTACCCTGCTCAGATTGCTCCATATTTAATACGTTATCGGTGTGTTATAATTGGGTGGTGCTAGTTGTGGATACTAAGGATCCATTTAATAACTGAGCCTCCAAACAAATGGTGTATATTATATTTTTAAACCTTTTGAGCTGGCAAAGTGTTGGGCTTTATTATATTTATAGGATATTAGAGGGACAGCGGCCGAGCAGTGGGGGCGCCAATGTCGAATTAATAGGGTGTCGAGCTGCGCTGACGGGCAGAATTCAGTGAGTAGGGCTGGATTCTGTTCATCTTATGTTATCAGTAGATGTGCGAGAGACGAGAGGCCGACTGTGTCTGAGGTCAGTTCAAAGGGGGGGATAGAGAGCCAGGGTCTGTGAGCGAAGCTGGGGGTATACGGGTATATACAGTGTACATAGAGGGGTCTGTGAGCGAAGCTGGAGGTATACGGGGGTATACAGTGTACACAGAGGGGTCTGTGACCGAAGCTGGAGGTATATGGATGTATACAGAGGGGTCTGTGAGCGAAGCTGGGGGTATACGGCTGTATACAGCATACACAGAGGGGTCTGTGAGCGAAGCTGGGGGTATATGGGTGTATACAGTGTAGACAGGGGGAGGTCTGTGACCGAAACTCGTGGTATATGGGTGTATACAACGTACACCGAGGGGTCCGAGACCAAAGTTGGGGGTATACAGTGTACACAGGGGGGTCTGCGAACAAAGTTGGGGGTATACGGGTGTATACAGTGTACACAGAGGGGTCTGTGTCCGAAGCTGGGGGTATACGGGTGTATACAGTGTACACAGGGGGGGTCTGCGACCAAAGCTGGGGGTATACGGGTATATACAGAGTACACAGAAGGGTCTGTGACTGAAGCTGGGGGTATACAGTTGGTCAGTACACAGGACCCCATACAAAGAGGGCTCCGCTCAGTTCACGCCTGGATCTGCTCCGTACACACATGGCTCCGCTCCATCCACCTCGTACACACACGGCTCCGCTCCAGACACCTCGTACACATACGGCTCTGCTCCGTACACCTCGTACACACACGGCTCTGCTCCATACACATCGTACACACACGGCTCCGCTCCAGACACCTCGTACACATACGGCTCCACTCCATCCACCTCGTACACACACGGCTCCGCTCCAGACACCTCGTACACATACGGCTCTGCTCCGTACACCTCGTACACACACGGCTCTGCTCCGTACACCTCGTACACACACGGCTCTGCTCCGTACACCTCGTACACACATGGCTCTGCTCCGTACAACTCGTACACACACGGCTCTGCTCCGTACACCTCGTACACACACGGCTCCGCTCCAGACACCTCGTACACATACGGCTCTGCTCCGTACACCTCGTACACACGTGGCTCCGCTCCGTACACCTCGTACACACACGGCTCCGCTCCGTACACCTCGTACACACACGGCTCTGCTCTGTACACCTCGTACACACACGGCTCCGCTCCGTACACCTCGTACACACACGGCTCTGCTACATCCACACTGTAAACCCCTCCTGACCCCACACATAAACTTCCCCTCATCCAGCACCATGACAACCAGCACAGCAGAGTCCTGCATACACTGAGGCCCCTGATCATGTGACCCCTGACTCCTCCCCTCCTGTGACCTCATCACAGGTCCTGTGCGCACAGAGCAGCCGTAGAAATCTCAGGCCACGGTGGTCTCCCCCAACTTCTGCTCTTTCTCCTTCTTTTCTTGCAGGGGCCGCAGTGGATTTCATCCTGGATCCATAGAGCCGAGTAGAGGAGCGATGTTCCTTCAGTCTGAGGGGAATTGATGGTGATATTTGTCCAGCGGCCACTGTACCGAGTAAATCCCCCCAGGACTGTAGCAGGTAAAGACCCCAATATCCACCGGTGTCCCTTCTAATGGGGGAAAGTACCAAAGAAAACCATCCTATCCGGAGAAATAAACCCCGTACATGGAGACATCGGCCTCAGATATCTCCGGTCTTGTTCTTACCGACAATCTCCTATAAAAGCCTCAAACTTCTGTGTGTGACTCAGAGCTGAGATCTAACGTGATAGAAGATTCCAGTGCGGGGAAGACGGGAAACCTCCATATAGAGGCCGGTGGGGATGGAGTCAGTGACCGACTCTGGACAGATCTGTTCCTAGAGCCGCAGTAGGAGATGGAGATGTCGTCCTCATCATGAAGTCGTTATTTCTCCTGTCACGTGTAATGAATATCTCCTGCAGTATTACTAATGCCGATTCCAGGGTCGGGAAATGAGGCGAGAATTAGCGTTATGGAAGATGAGTCTATGAGGAACGTATTCAGCTGCCGACTCCGAGGGAGAAACTGCTTGTTGTCTGTGGCCTAAATATATAGGTTTTATTAGTAGATGGAAAGAAGGAAACTAAATACTGTAAAATAATAAATCTCCTCATATGTTTCCCTTATTGTCTCCAGTAATTGTATTATTACACAGGATTCTTATGATGTTACATCGGCTCATCTTCTTCTCATTCAGGTCTCTACAATATCGGATCCTCTCAGTGAAGATCTTCTATAGAAGAGAATTTCCTGATTTACCCATCAAGGATGGATATGGACAGAGACAAGATGGCGGAGAGGATATTACACCTCACCCTAGAGATCCTCTTCCGGCTTACTGGAGAGGTGAGAGATTCTGATGACGTCACATTACATCATTCTTATCTATGGGAATAACAGATGGACAGAACTGGAGAGGTGAGGACTCTGGAAATGTCTGTAGTGAGATTTATTAATGTGTCTCTCCATAACCAGGATTACACAGCAGAGAAGAAGACCTCTAGTGAGCGCTGTCAGGACCCTGTGTCTGAGGGATGGGGAAGACCCCTGAGCCCAATCACGGGGCCTCCACCTCACCCCCTGATACATGAGGACATCAATGACCAGAAGATCCTAGAACTCATCTACAAGATGATTGAGCTGCTGACTGGAGAGGTGACACTGCTGGGAATGTTGGGACATTATACAGTAACGCTATGAAGGGATCGGGGGGATGACGGTATCATTGTATGTGTCAGGTTCCTATAAGGTGTCAGGATGTCTCCGTCTATTTCTCCATGGAGGAGTGGGAGTATTTAGAAGGACACAAAGATCTGTACAAGGACGTCATGGTGGAGGTTCCCCAGCCCCTCACATCACCAGGTAATAGACAGGACTAAATACACACGGCCTATAATTATCTGTATGTAAAGAATGAATTCAGTCCCTGTATGTGTTTCCTCCAGATCTATCCAGTAAGAGGACAACACCAGAGAGATGTTCCCGTCTTCTTCTTCCACAGGACTGTAAACAAGAAGATCCCAATGTTCCTCAGAATCATCAGGTAGATGGAGAGAAGGTGTCATGAGATCTCCCTTAGGCGAGTTTCACACTTCCGTTTATTTCCGATCCCGGAAAAAACAATACCGGAGATATCCGTGTCCGTGTGTGTAATACTTGCAGCACACGTGTGGCAACCGTGTACCGCCTCAGTACCACACAGACGGCCATCAGGGAAGAAGCGCTACTGTAAGCACTGTTCCCCCGTGGCGGGTGCTGAAGACGGCTCTCATCGTTCTCCCCTGCTCTGCCGGCGATCGGCAGGAGCAGAAGAGAATGATGAGTTATATTAAAGTCTGAACGATGACAGCAGGTGGGGGCTTTTGGGACTTCTACTCCCATCATCCGACACATCCAATAGAGATAGAGATAAAAATACGATAGAGAATAGAGGGGAACCCACACCGGGGTTTTCATTCATTTATTTCGATATATTGCAGGCGGCGGGTGATGAATACCCTGACCATCCGCTCCTGCTGTCACTGTTATTAGCAGCGCCGACCGCCGGCAGAGCAGGGGAGAATGATGAGAGCCGTCTTCAGCACCTGCCGCCGGGAAACAGCGCTTACTGTAGCTCTTCTTCTCTGATGTGTGTCGCACGGAGGACATCAATGTGTGTTCTCCATGTGCACGTGTGCAGTACGTTTTGCCATCCGTGCTGACGGTAAAAAACGGACATGACTACGTGCGGGACACACGGTCCATGGAAACACACTGACGTGCACAGACCCATTCATTTGAATGGGTGTACATGTGTACGTGTCTCCGGTACGTGTGAAAACTGTCACCTCACATACCGGAGACATGAACGTGTGAAAGACGTTTTATGATGTTGTGGTAGTTCACTCACATGGTGGCACACTGAGGTAGGAAAAATGGGAACACCGTCTCTTTAAATCATCGTTGATGTATTGTAAGGCAGCATAAACCAACTTGTGGGGAAAAAAACAAGAACGAAACGATAAAAGAAAACAAAATGCAGCAGCACAGTCCGTATGTTGTGGGTGGCCCCCGGCTCTGGAGCAGGACAGGTTCAGTCTGTTGTCGTTCCTCTCTCCAGGCTAGCTGAACCCAGACTGCCTGTAGAGCTCGGTTATTTCACCCCAAGCCTGTAACTTCCCCATCATGTGATTGATCACATGATCATGTCCTCATGCAGGTCCTGGCAGGTCTGCCAGGAGAGATAAAGTGGACCTTCTCCCACCCACTCTGTGAAGGTCCACATAAAACCAGCCCTGTTTATGCAACTTAACCCTCACAACACGTAGTGTGCTGGAGAACAATGCTCTGGTTTCACACCACTGACGCCGTTAAGCGCAGTGACACATATCTCCCCTCTATCACCTTACCAGTGACTGTCACAATGTGTAGACGGCTGTGAAGGTCTTGTGTTCAGTGTTGTTTTATCCCCCAGTATTATATGTTTTATACTTGTGTAATGAGAAAGGTGGAGATGGCAGGATTAGAGCTGATCATAGATGTGACTTCTCCATCTGTCTGTGACCTTTACAATATTTGTTACAGGGAGAAGATCTGACCCATATTAATACTACAGAGACATATGTGAGGGGTGATGAGCGGTGTAAAGAGGAGATTCCTACATATGACTACCCAGGTGAGTAGTGACCACTAAATGCAGAGAAGTCACAGATTCTTCTCAGTCTCCGGCTGTGGCTGCTTTATCGGTGGTGTAGTCCGGACGTATCACAATCGTGTGATCACCACTTTGCCTCTAGACCACAACATTCTCCTCCATCCAAAACTGTCCAAATGGCTTTGGGCATTGAAAGCCCTTTTATATAGAACTTACAACCTGGAGGATCCAACTACCCCCTGAGATTAGAAGACTCTGACCGTTACCTGCACAGATCCGTAACCTACAAAGGCAAATGGCAGCGTATGTAGAATGTGCTGACAAGTTAGAAAAATATTATGATGAGAAAACGGAGGGTAATGATGCTGTTGGCTTCCAAAATCCCTGATGTGGGAAGAAGGAAAAAATCAGGGCTTAGAAAAGTGCTGCCAAGTGCTGAGCCATAAAGTTGGGCATCAAAACAAATGAACGTAAAAAAACAAACAAAAACTTTTCATTTTAATATTCTACTCATTTCCGATGTGAACCAGGTCCTTCCTCAGGCATATACAAATGATACATTGTGGATGTTTTATATCCTCCAGAACGGTGTCACTGATCCAATTGCTTAATTCATTAATTAAACCGCGCTGTGGTGCAGTTTTTTGTGTCAAAACCTTTCTTCGTATACAAAACAATACAAATAGATGTAAAATGCATATTGGATGCACAATAAAATCCATATAAAGAGCAATGTATGTACATGGAAAATCCTCCGGTTTAAGTGTGGATAGTTTAAAAATCCAATAGGATTCTCTAGTCACAAGTCTTTGGGACATACAGTGGGGCAAAAAAGTATTTAGTCAGTCAGCAATAGTGCAAGTTCCACCACTTAAAAAGATGAGAGGCGTCTGTAATTTACATCATAGGTAGACCTCAACTATGGGAGACAAACTGAGAAAAAAAAATCCAGAAAATCACATTGTCTGTTTTTTGATCATTTTATTTGCATTTTATGGTGGAAAATAAGTATTTGGTCAGAAACAAAATTTAATCTCAATACTTTGTAATATAGCCTTTGTTGGCAATGACAGAGGTCAAACGTTTTCTGTAAGTCTTCACAAGGTTGCCACACACTGTTGTTGGTATGTTGGCCCATTCCTCCATGCAGATCTCCTCTAGAGCAGTGATGTTTTTGGCTTTTCGCTTGGCAACACGGACTTTCAACTCCCTCCAAAGGTTTTCTATAGGGTTGAGATCTGGAGACTGGCTAGGCCACTCCAGGACCTTGAAATGCTTCTTACGAAGCCACTCCTTCGTCGCTCTGGCGGTGTGCTTTGGATCATTGTCATGTTGAAAGACCCAGCCACGTTTCAACTTCAATGTCCTTGCTGATGGAAGGAGGTTTGCACTCAAAATCTCACTATACATGGCCCCATTCATTCTTTCATGTACCCGGATCAGTCGTCCTGGCCCCTTTGCAGAGAAACAGCCCCAAAGCATGATGTTTCCACCACCATGCTTTACAGTAGGTATGGTGTTTGATGGATGCAACTCAGTATTCTTTTTCCTCCAAACACGACAAGTTGTGTTTCTACCAAACAGTTCCAGTTTGGTTTCATCAGACCATAGGACATTCTCCCAAAACTCTTCTGGATCATCCAAATGCTCTCTAGCAAACTTCAGACGGGCCCGGACATGTACTGGCTTAAGCAGTGGGACACGTCTGGCACTGCAGGATCTGAGTCCATGGTGGCGTAGTGTGTTACTTATGGTAGGCCTTGTTACATTGGTCCCAGCTCTCTGCAGTTCATTCACTAGGTCCCCCCGCGTGGTTCTGGGATTTTTGCTCACCGTTCTTGTGATCATTCTGACCCCACAGGGTGGGATTTTGCGTGGAGCCCCAGATCGAGGGAGATTATCAGTGGTCTTGTATGTCTTCCATTTTCTAATTATTGCTCCCACTGTTGATTTCTTCACTCCAAGCTGGTTGGCTATTGCAGATTCAGTCTTCCCAGCCTGGTGTAGGGCGACAATTTTGTTTCTGGTGTCCTTTGACAGCTCTTTGGTCTTCACCATAGTGGCGTTTGGAGTCAGACTGTTTGAGGGTGTGCACAGGTGTCTTTTTATACTAATAACAATGTTAAACAGGTGCCATTACTACAGGTAATGAGTGGAGGAAAGAGGAGACTCTTAAAGAAGAAGTTACAGGTCTGTGAGAGCCAGAAATCTTGATTGTTTGTTTCTGACCAAATACTTATTTTCCACCATAAAATGCAAATAAAATGATAAAAAAACTGACAATGTGATTTTCTGGATTTTTTTTTCTCAGTTTGTCTCCCATAGTTGAGGTCTACCTATGATGTAAATTACAGACGCCTCTCATCTTTTTCAGTGGTGGAACTTGCACTATTGCTGACTGACTAAATACTTTTTAACCCCACTGTATTAGACACATGTTCTGATATTTGTTCTAATATAATGAGTCTTAAACTGGTGGGATCTCGTTTATATTCTAAAACAAAATGCCTAAACAGACAGATTACACCTTTCCTAATATTCTGTCTCTGGCTGGTCATCCTATTATGGATCGCTTGGGTCATTTTTAGATCCCTGATATTGGATGAATCTACCTTCTCCCCTTTCTGTGCTGCTGAATGTGATCATATGGTCCCTACAAGACGAGGTCCAGTCTTTCTGGCCAAACTTCGCTTTTATGATCAACAACATTAACCCCTTCACCCCCGGAGCTTTTTTCGTTTTTCGCTCCCCTCCTTCCCAGAGCCATAACTTTTTTTTATTTTTCTGTCAATTTGGCCATGTGAGGGCTTATTTTTTGCGGGACGAGTTGTACTTTTGAACACTTTTGAATCACTTTTGAATGTACTTTTGAATCACCGGATGCGGTAGTTAAATGCCGCTGTCTGCGTTTGACAGCGGCATTTAACTAGTTAATAGCGGCGGGTGAATCGCGATTTCACCCGCCACTATTGCGGGCACATGTCAGCTGTTCAAAACAGCTGACATGTCCCGGCTTTGATGCGGGCTCACCGCGGAGCCCTGCATCAAAGCAGGGGAGCTGACATCGGACGTACTATCCCATCCGAGGTCAGAAAGGGGTTAAATGTGCAGTGAGGCCAAGTGTGAATTTGTGGACAATAACAGAGTTTCCCTTTATACTGATTTTACAATTACTTATAAAACCGACTAACTTCAGACAGGATTGCGATAAACTACATAATAATTAGTGCACCTGCGCCATGATGTAAGTTGTGCGTGGCTGATGGCTGTAATATACACTGGGTACGGAAAGTAGCTTAGAGAAAGTATTAGGCTAGGTTCACATTGCGTTAGTGGGTGATCGCTAACGGACAGCGTTGCACGGCGAAAATGTCGCAATTAACACTGTGCAACGGGTCCGTTAGCACACCCATTGACAGCAATGTGAAGTTTCCCTGTAGCGCATCACTAGCGCGTGCCTTTTTCGGCTCGCGCTAGTGATGTGCCGTTCTCCTGTGACGCGCCTCGGACGCTGCTTGCAGCGTCCGCGGCGCGCCCGAGGTCCGTTCCCCGCTCTCGCAGATCGGGGATCTGCGAGAGCGGGGACGTTAACGCGACCCCTGAACGCGGCCCCTAAATAAACATTGCGTTAGCGCAATCCGCTAGCGCTAAACGGATTGCCCTAACGCAATGTGAACCTAGCCTTAGCGCCCCCATTTCAGGAGAGATTACTGCACAATCTGAATTCCTTAGGATTGAAAACATAATATAATTTATGACATGGAGTGAATCCATGAAACCAGGGCTAGAGCCATGCCAACACATCTCCTGCAGGCGTGAATAAATGTACAGTGGGTACAGAAAGGCCCGACTGGTGGAGGGCTGCAGTGATAGTTGACTTTGTGGAACTTTCTCCCATCTGCCTACTGCATCTGTGGAGCTCAGCCACACTGATCTTGGGGTTCTTCTTTATCTCTCTCACCAAGGCTCTTCTCCCACGATTGCACAATTTGGCGGACGGCCAGGTCTAGGAAGACTTGTGATGGTCCCAAACTTCTTCCATTTAAAGATTATGGAGGCCACTGTGCTCTTAGGAACCTTGAGTACTGCAGAAATTCTGTTGTAACCTTGGCCAGATCTGTGCCTTGCCACAATTCTGTCTCTGAGCTCCTTGGCCAGTTCCTTTGACCTCATGATTCTCATTTGGTCTGACATGCACTGTGAGCTATGAGGTCTTATATAGACAGGTGTGTGCCTTTCCAAACCAAGTCCTATCAGTTTTAACCCCTTACAGACATCGGGCGTAATAGTACGCCGATGTCAGACTTCCTCCCTTTGATGTGGGCTCCGGTGGTGAGCCCACATCTTTCATCATGTTTTGAACAGCTGACATCTGCCCGCAATAGCCACGGGTAGAATAGAGATCCATCCACAGCTATTAACCAGTTAAATGCCGCTGTCAAACTCTGAAGCGGCATTTAAATTTCACTTCTGGCAATCGCAAAGGAAATACGCACACCGGTGACAACTCGTCAGGTGATCGCGGGTCACCGGTGTGTTGGCATGACAATCTGAGGTCTCCTGGAAACCTCTATGGTTATCAGTGACGGCTTCCTGTGAGCGACACCCAGTGGTCGGCGCTCATAGCAAGTGAGTAAATCCGCTACATAGAGATGATCTGAACATCGCCTCTTTGTAGCAGAGCCGATCGGGTTGTGGCAGCTTCTAGTCTCCTATGGAGTCTATTGAAGCATGCCAAAAGTATAACAAAAAAAGTTTTTAAAAATATAAAAATAAAAAATATAAAAATTCAAATCACCCCCCCTTCGCCCATTCAAAATAAAACAATAAAAATAAAATCAAACATACACATATTTGGCGCCGCTGCGTTCAGAATCGCCTGATCTATCTATAAAAAAAAGGATTAATCTGGTTGCTAAACGACATAGCGAGAAAAAAGTAAAAACGCCAGAATTATGTTTTTTTGGTCACCGCGACATTGCTTTAAAATGCAACAATGGGCGATCAAAAGATTGTATCTGCACCAACATGGTATCATTAAAAACGTCAGCTCGGCGTGCAAAAAATAAGCCCTCACCCAACCCGAGATCACGAAAAATGAGACACTACGGGTATCGGAAAATGGCACAAATTTTATTTTTTAACAAAGTTTTTTTTTTTGTTTTTTTTTTTCACCACATAGATAAAAAAGAACCTAGACATGTTTAGTGTCTATGAACTCGTAATGACCTGGAGAATCATAATGGCAGGTCAGTTTAGTGAACGTAGCAAAAAGCCAAACAAATGACAAGTGTGAGATTGCACTTTTATTTTTTAAATTTCACCGCACTTGGAATTTTTTCCCGTTTTCTAGTACACAACATGGTAAAATCAATGGTGTCATTCAAAAGTACAACTCGTCCCGCAAAAACAAGTCCTCACATGGCCATATTGATGGAAAAATAAAAAAGTTATGTCTCTGAGAAGAAGGGGAGTGAACAACGAAAACGCAAAACTGAAAAAGGCTTCGGGGGTTAATTAAACCCAGCTGCCCTCCAATGAAGGTGTAGAACCATCTCAAGGAGGATCACAAGGAAATGGACAGCATGTGACTTAAATATGAGTGTCTGAGCAAAGGGTCTGCATACTTATGACCTTGTGATATTTCAGTTTTTCTTTTATATTAAATTTGCAAAAATTTCTACATTTCTGTTTTGTTTTCAGTCAAGATGGGGTGCAGAGTGTACATTAATGAGAAAAATGAACTTTTTTGAATTTACCAAATGGCTGCAATGAAACAAAGAGTGAAAAATTGAAAGGGGTCTGAATACTTTCCGTACCCACTGTACATTTATTCACGCCTGCAGGAGATGTGTTTGCATGGCTCGAGTCCTGGTTTCATGGATTCACTCCACGTCATAAATTCCATTATGTTTTCAATCCTAAATACCGTATATAGTATACGAGTATAAGCCGAGAATTTCAGCCCATTTTTTTTAGGCTGAAATTGCCCCTCTCAGCTTATACTCAAGTCATTCCCAGGGGTCGGCAGGGGAAGTGGAGTGGCAGCTGTCTAAGCATACTCACCTGCTCCTGGCACCGTGTCCCTGGTCGCCCCGGCAGCTTCTTCCTGCAGTGAGCGGTCACATGGTACCGCTTATTACAGTAATGAATATGGACCCGACTCCACTCCCATAGGGGTGGAGCCGCATATTCATTATTGTAATGAGCGGTACCATGTGACCGCTCACTACAGGAAGAAGCTGCCGGCGTCAGGGAAGCAGGGACCGCGCCAGGAGCAGGTGAGTATAAGCAGTGCGCGATATTCACCTGATCCCCGTTCCACCGTCGCCAGCCGCCGCTACGTTCCCCGTCCACTGCACTGATGCTCCGGTCAGAGGGCGCGGTGACGCTATTAGTGTGCGCCGCCCTCTGCCTGAGCAGTCAGTGCAGTGGACGGGGAACGTAGCGGCGGCTGGCAGCGGTAGAACGCGGAGCATGTGAATATAGGAAGTGCCGGGGGCCTGAGCAACGAGAGGTGAGTGTGTGATTTTTATTTTTTTTTTATTGCAGCAAATGGGGCAAATGACTTTATGGAGCATCTTATGGGGCCATAATCAGCATTTGTGGAGCATTATATGGGGCAAATGACTTTATGGAGAATCTTATGGGGCCATAATCAGCATTTGTGGAGCATTATATGGGGCGTATTTTGTATGGAGCATCTTATGGGGCCCATCATGAACTGTATTGAGCATTATATGGGGCTCCTGATTCAATATGGATATTCAAAAACACTTAACCTACTGATGTCTCAATTAATTTTACTTTTATTGGTACCTATTTTTGTTTTTGACATTTACCGGTAGCTGCTGCATTTTCCACCCTAGGCTTATACTCGAGTCATTAAGTTTTCCCAGTTTTTTGTGGCAAAATTAGGGGTCTCGGCTTATACTCGGGTCGGCTTATACTCGAGTATATACGATAATTCGGATTGTGCAGTAATCTCTCCTGAAATGGGGGCTAATACTTTCTCTACTCTTCTGGTCAGGACTCATAGTAGCTCCAGTAGTCCACCATAAATGAGTGCAACTCCGGTTTAGTGTTGGCGTTCTCCCCTCATACCTATGTTGTTGTTGAGGATGTAACTTTTCATTCTGCATGATAGTTTGATTGTGGTGGGATCGGCCTGCCTCACTTACCTGAGTCTCTAACTCCCTGGTAGTGTTTAGAAAAAGGTTTCAGTTACCAAATACCTGAGATCTAAATTTAAGATCCCTCAGCTCTGCACTATTATAAAAAGTTCTATTTAAATGTCTAATATTTCTTCTTGACATTTATCTGACAGAAAATATTGGTCCTTACGATAGTTTATATTGCTTAGAGCCACCGAGTCCCATACTCCAATTACTCCAGAGAAGTTTCAGCACTACTCATTTTTTTTTCCTGAGGATGATTGTTCAGCTTGATCATTTCAGTAGATGTGTTATTGTCTATAGTCACAGTTTTGCCCATTACCCTTCAACTTCTTTAACCCCTCTACATGGATTTGGACTTACACAGAGACCCCTAGGCTTGGGGCCCAGTGTTACCTACTGTTTTGTGGAGTAAGATGGGAAGAAGAATAGACAGATAGCCGTGTCAGAACCAAGAACCCAGAGAAAATAATAACTCAGGAGACATAGGAGTAGTCAGTAAACAGGCCGGGGTCACAACAGGAAACAAATACACAAGCCGGGAGCTGAGCACAGAGGACTGAACTAGAGGAGATCAAGGCTGTATCTGGCAGATTCCGGCAATATGCTTCAAGCTGTAGTAAGGTGTGGTGCTTTTGAAGTCCAACTCTGATTGTCCAAGCACGCGCAGTGGATGTTGGAAAGTGAAAATTGCAAATATCCCAAGTTATTACCCAACACATAGTGCCCAGATTGTGCTCCAGGAGATACACATGCCGGAAAATAAGTGGTTTCTTCTCACTATAGTAATGCCAAAAGCATGGATGCTTAATGTGGTTTTGAGCACAGTCTAGTAAACTATAAACTGTCATTGTCTTGGTGAATAATTCAATAATTTTGCATAACTTGCCATTTTTACAGACCGTTTAAGTAGGAATGTTCAAAAATATAGAATTCAAGGATATTTTATTCTAAAATAATAATTGGTTTTATTCTTGGCAGATGACCGTACCAGGAGATCAGCAGGACAGCCGACATCTTCAATGTTTAAATCAGATAATTTTGAGATCCCACAGGATACAATTGAAGTGAATGCCATTACTCCAAATATACCATCATCCCTTCACAGCAAAGATCTGTCATCTGATCATTTGGAACAGGTCCTGTCTTCTGATTCATTACTTAGTACTAATGAAAATCAAAGTCACAAAATACGCATTAAAAATCGAACTGCTCCTAAAGCAATGAAGACATTTTCATTTTCAGAATATGGAAATAGTTTTCCACTAGAAAAGTCATTTCTCAAGCAACAAAAACTTCACAAAGCAGACAATAGATTTTCTTGTTCCAAGTGTGGGAGATGTTTTAACCAGAAATCAGATTTTGTCAGACACCAGAGAATTCACACAGGGAAGAAGCCATTTTCATGTTCAGAATGTGGGAAATATTTTATTCAAAAAGCGCATCTTGTTACCCACCAAAGAACTCACACAGGAGAGAAGCCTTTTTCCTGTTCAGAATGTGGGAAATGTTTTCTAGATAAATCAGGTCTTAAAAGACACCATAGATCTCACACAGGGGAGAAGCCTTTTTCCTGTTCAGAATGTGGGAAATGTTTTACCACGAAAGTAAATCTTGTTATCCACCAGAAATCTCACACAGGAGAGAAGCCTTTTTCCTGTTCAGAATGTGGGAAATGTTTTACCACGAAAGTAAATCTTGTTAACCACCAGAAAACCCACACAGGGGAGAAGCCTTTTTCCTGTTCAGAATGTGGGAAATGTTTTCACCAGAAAAAGGATCTTGTTAGCCACCAGAAAACCCACACAGGGGAGAAGCCTTTTTCCTGTTCAGAATGTGGGAAATGTTTTCACCAGAAAAAGAATCTTGTTAACCACCAGAAAACCCACACAGGGGAGAAGCCTTTTTCCTGTTCAGAATGTGGGAAATGTTTTAACCGGAAATCGCATCTTGTTAGCCATCAGAAAACCCACACAGGGGAGAAGCCTTTTTCATGTTCAGAATGTGGGAAATGTTTTAACAGGAAAGCAAATCTTGATAGCCACCAGAAAACCCACACAGGGGAGAAGCCTTTTTCCTGTTCAGAGTGTGGGAAATGTTTTATCTGGAAATCAGATTTGGTTAGGCACCAGAGAATTCACACGGGGAGAAGCCTTTCTCATGTTCAGAATGTGGAAAATATTTTGTGAGGAAATCACACCTTGTTAGACACCAGAGACTCCACACAGGGCAGAAGCCTTTTCCTGTTCAGAATGTGGAAAACGTTTTGTGAAGAAATCACAACTTGTTAAACATCATAGAATCCACACAGGGGAGAAGCCCCTCCAGCATGGGAGGTAACTATAAATATTTTTATTTTAACCTCTTAACATCCAATGAAGGATAGAATCCTCCCACATGACCGTTGGTCGCTAATGGGTTGGCATAACAACCCGGGGTCAGCAGGAGACTCCTGTGGTTGTCATAGCCGTATAGCTATGAGCATCGCCCAGGCTCATGGCAAGTGAGCATATCTGCTGCATAGAGCAGGGCTGCAGCCCTGCTCTATGTAGCAGAAGCAATCAGACAAGTGCTGCTTCTAGTCTCCCATGGGGACTATTGGAGCAGATAGATAGTAAAAAAAAATGTTTTTGAAAATACTAAAAAATACAAAAATATAAAAGTTTAACCCCTTCATGACCTTGCCGTTTTTTGCAATTCTGACCAGTGTCCCTTTATGAGGTAATAACTCAGGAACGCTTCAACGGATTCTGAGATTGTTTTTTCGTGACATATTGGGCTTCATGTTAGTGGTAAATTTAGGTCGATAATTTCTGAGTTTATTTGTGAAAAAAACGGAAATTTGGCAAAAATTTTGAAAATTTCGCAATTTTCACATTTTGAATTTTTATTCTGTTAAACCAGAGAGTTATGTGACACAAAATAGTTAATAAATAACATTTCCCACATGTCTACTTTACATCAGCACAATTTTGGAAACAAATTTTTTTTTTGCTAGGAAGTTATAAGGGTTAAAATTTGACCAGTGATTTCTCATTTTTACAACAAAATTTACAAAACCATTTTTTTTAGGGACCACCTCACATTTGAAGTCAGTTTGAGGGTTCTGTATGGCTGAAAATACCCAAAAGTGACAACATTCTAAAAACTGCATCCCTCAAGGTGCTCAAAACCACATTCAAGAAGTTTATTAACCCTTCAGGTGTTTCACAGCAGCAGAAGCAACATGGAAGTAAAAAATGAACATTTAACTTTTTAGTCACAAAAATGATATTTTAGCGAAAAATTTTTTATTTTCCCAAGGGTAAAAGGAGAAACTGGACCACGGACGTTGTTGTCCAATTTGTCCTGAGTACGCTGATACCTCATATGTTGGGGTAAACCACTGTTTGGACGCACGGCAGGGCTCGGAAGGGAAGGAGCGCCATTTGACTTTTTCAATGAAAAATTGGCTCCAATCTTTAGCGGACACCATGTCGCGTTTGGAGAGCCCCCGTGTGCCTAAACATTGGAGCTCCCCCAAGAGTGACCCCATTTTGGAAACTAGACCCCCCAAGGAACTTATCTAGAAGCATAGTGAGCACTTTAAACCCCCAGGTGCTTCACAAATTGATCCATAAAAATGAAAAAGTACTTTTTTTTCACAAAAAAATTATTTTAGCCTCAATTTTTTCATTTTCACATGGGCAAAAGGATAAAATGGATCCTAAATTTTGTTGGGCAATTTCTCCTGAGTACACCAATACCTCACATGTGGGGGTAAACCACTGTTTGGGCACATGGTAAGGCTCGGAAGGGAAGGAGCGCCATTTGACTTTTTGAATGAAAAATTATCTCCATCGTTAGCGGACACCATGTCGCGTTTGGAAAGCCCCTGTGTGCCTAAACATTGGAGCTCCTCCACAAGTGACCCCATTTTGGAAACTAGACCCCCCAAGGAACTCATCTAGAGGCATAGTGAGCACTTTAAACCCCCAGGTGCTTCACAAATTGATCCGCAAAAATGAAAAAGTACTTTTTTTTCACACAAAATTTCTTTTAGCCTCAATTCTTTCATTTTCACATGGGCAACAGGATAAAATGGATCCTAAAATTTGTTGGGCAATTTCTCCTGAGTATGCCGATACCTCATATGTGGGGGTAAACCACTGTTTGGGTGCACGGCAAGGCTCGGAATGGGAGGCGTGCCATTTGACTTTTTGAATGGAAAATTAGCTCCAATCGTTAGCGGACACCATGTCGCGTTTGGAGAGCCCCTGTGTGCCTAAACATTGGAGCTCCCCTACAAGTGACCCCATTTTGGAAACTAGACCCCCCAAGGAACTTATCTAGATGCATAGTGAGCACTTATAACCCCCAGGTGCTTCACAGAAGTTTATAACGCAGAGCCGTGAAAATAAAAAAATAATTTTTCTTTCCTCAAAAATGATTTTTAGCCCAGAATTTTTTATTTTCCCAAGGGTAATAGGAGAAATTGGACCCCAAATGTTGTTGTCCAGTTTGTCCTGAGTACGATGATACCCCATATGTGGGGGTAAACCACTGTTTGGGCGCACGGCAGGGCTCGGAAGGGAAGGCACGCCATTTGGCTTTTTGAATGGAAAATTAGCTCCAATCATTAGCGGACACCATGTCGCGTTTGGAGAGCCCCTGTGTGCCTAAACATTGGAGCTCCCGCACAAGTGACCCCATTTTGGAAACTAGACCTCCCAAGGAACTAATCTAGATGTGTGGTGAGCACTTTGAACCCCCAAGTGCTTCACAGAAGTTTATAACGCAGAGCCATGAAAATAAAAAATAATTTTTCTTTTCTCAAAAATGATTTTTTAGCCCACAATTTTTTATTTTCCCAAGGGTAACAGGAGAAATTGGACCCCAAAAGTTGTTGTCCAGTTTCTCCTGAGTACGCTGATACCCCATATGTGGGGGTAAACCACTGTTTTGGCACACGTCGGGGTTCGGAAGGGAAGTAGTGACGTTTTGAAATGCAGACTTTGATGGAATGCTCTGCGGGCATCAGGTTGCGTTTGCAGAGCCCCTGATGTGCCTAAACAGTAGGAACTCCCCACAAGTGACTCCATTTTGGAAACTAGACCCCCAAGGGAACTTATCTAGATGTGTGGTGAGCACTTTGAACCCCCAAGTGCTTCACAGAAGTTTATAACGCAGAGCCGTGAAAATAATAAATGTTTCCTTTCCTCAAAAATATTTTTTAGCCCAGAATTTTTTATTTTTGCAAGAGTAACAGGAGAAATTGGACCCCAAAAGTTGTTGTCCAGTTTCTCCTGAGTACGCTGATACCCCATATGTGGGGGTAAACCACTGTTTGGGTACATGCCGGGGCTCGGAAGGGAAGTAGTGACGTTTTGGAATGCAGACTTTGATGGAATGGTCTGCGGGCATCATGTTACGTTTGCAGAGCCCCTGATATGCCTAAACAGTAGAAACCCCCCAAAAGTGACCCCATTTTGGAAACTAGACCCCCCAAGGAACTTATCTAGATGTGTGGTGAGCACGTTCAACCCCCAAGTGCTTCACAGAAGTTTACAACGCAGAGCCGTGAAAATAAAAAATCATTTTTCTTTCCTCAAAAAAGATGTTTTAGCAAGCAATTTTTTATTTTCACAAGGGTAACAGGAGAATTTGGACCCCAATATTTGTTGCCCAGTTTGTTGTGAGTACGCTGATACCCCATATGTGGGGGTAAACCACTGTTTGGGCACACGTCAGGGCTCGGAAGGGAAGTAGTGACATTTGAAATGCAGACTTTGATGGAATGGTCTGCGGGCGTCACATTGCATTTGCAGAGCCCCTGATGTGCCTAAACAGTAGAAACACCCCACAAGTGACCCCATTTTGGAAACTAGACCCCCGAAGGAACTTATCTAGATGTGTGGTGAGCACTTTCAACCCCCAAGTGCTTCACAGAAGTTTATAACGCAGAGCCGTGAAAATAAAAAATAATTGTTCTTTCCTCAAAAATTATGTTTTAGCAAGTAATTTTTTATTTTTGCAAGGGTAACAGGAGAAATTGGACCCCAACAGTTGTTGCCCAGTTTGTCCTGAGTACGCTGGTACCCCAAATGTGGGGGTAAACCACTGTTTGGGCGCACGTCGGGGCTTGGAAGGGCGGGAGCACCATTTGACTTTTTGAACGCAAGATTGGCTGGAATCAATGGTGGCGCCATGTTGCGTTTGGAGACCCCTGATGTGCCTAAACAGTGGAAACCCCTCAATTCTAACTTCAACACTAACCCCAACACACCCCTAATCCTAATCCCAACTGTAGCTATAACCCTAATCACAACCCTAACCCCAACACACCCCTAACCACAACCCTAACCGCAACACAACCGTAACCCTAATTCCAACCCTAATCCTAACCCTAATCCCAACCGTAACCCTAATCCCAACCCTAACCACAACTGTAACCCCAACACACCCCTAACCCTATCCGTAGCCCTAACCACAAGCCTATTCTTAACCCTATTTCCAACCCTAGCCCTAATTCCAACCCTAACCCTAAGGGTATGTGCCCACGTTGCGGATTCGTGTGAGATTTTTCCGCACGATTTTTGAAAAATCTGCAGGTAAAAGGCACTGCGTTTTGCCTGCGGATTTACAGCAGATTTCCAGTGTTTTTTTGTGCAGATTTCACCTGCGGATTCCTATTGAGGAACAGGTGTAAAACGCTGCGGAATCCGCACAAAGAATTGACATGCTGCGGAAAATACAATGCAGCGTTTCTGCACGGAATTTTCCGCACCATGGGCACAGCAGATTTGGTTTTCCTTAGGTGTACATGGTACTGTAAACATGATGGAAAACTGCTTTGAATTCGCAGCGGCCAATCCGCTGCGGATCCGCGGCCAATCCGCTGCGGATCCGCGGCCAATCCGCTGCCAATCCGCTGCAGATCCGCGGCCAATCCGCTGCGGATCCGCTGCCGATCCGCTGCGGATCCGCGGCCGATCCGCTGCAGATCCGCGGCCGATCCGCTGCGGATCCGCGGCCGATCCGCTGCCGATCCGCGGCCGATCCGCTGCCGATCCGTGGCCGATCCGCTCTGTGTGCACATGCCATAACCCTACCCCTAACCCTAACCCTACCCGTAACCCTAACCCTACCCCTAACCCTACCCCTAGTTCTAACCCTAACCCTAGTGGAAAAAGAAAAAAAAATATTTTCTTTATTTTATTATTGTCCCTACCTATGGGGGTGATAAAGGGGGGGGTTTATTTATTATTTTTTTATTTTGATCGCTGTGGTAGAACCTACCACAGCGATCAAAATGTACCTGTAACGAATCTGCCAGCCTGCAGATTCGGCGGGCGTACTGAGCATGCGCCCGCCATCTTGGAAGATGGCGGCGCCCAGGGAGAAGACGGACCGACTTCGGGAGGATCGGTAAGTATGAGGGGGTGGTGGGGGGGTGGATCGGAGCACAGGGGGGGGGATCGGAGGACGGGGGGAGCGGACAGGAGCACGGGGGAGCGGACAGGAGCACGGGGGAGCGAACAGGGGGACGGAGGGGGGTACCTGACAGAACGGAGGACTGGGGAGGAGATCGGGGGCGGTGGGGGGAGCCAGTACATGATTTCCAGCCATGGCAGATGCTATTGCAGCATCGGCCATGGCTGGATTGCAATATTTCACCATTTTCATAGGTGAAATATTGCAAATTGCTCTGATTGGCTGTTGCACTTTCAACAGCCAATCAGAGCGATCGTAGCCACGTGGGGGCAAAGCCACCCCCCTGTAGGATGAAGTACAACTCCCCCTCTCCCTGCAGATCGGGTAAAATAGGAATTAACCCTTTCACCCGATCTGCAGGGATGCGATCATTCCATGACGCCGCATAGGCGTCATGGGTCGGGAAGGGGTTAAATCACCCCCTCTCGCCCCATTAAAAGAAAATAAAAAAAAATATACACATATTTGGGATCACTGCATTCAGAATCGCCCGCTCTATCAATATATAAAAAGAAATTATCCAATCAGTAAACGGTCTGGCGAGAAAAAAAATTGAAACGCCAGAATTATGTTTTTTTGGTCGCTGCAACATTGCAATCAAATGCAAAAAAATGCATTAACTGGCAATCAAAAGATCGTATCTACACCAAAATGGCATCAATAAAAACATCAGACCGGTGTGCAAAAAAATAAGCCCTCATCCAGCCCCAGGTCCCGAGAAATGGAGACGCTATGGGTCTCGGAAAATGGCAACTTTTTTTTTTTCTTTTTTACAAACTTTGGATTTTTTTTCACCACTTAAATAAAAAAGTTTAGTGTCTGTGACCTGGAGAATCATAATGTCAGGTCAGTTTTGGATTTTTTTCCCATTTTCCCGTACATGATATGGTAAAATCAATGGTGCCTTTCAAAAGTACAATTTGTCCGGCAAAAAACAAGCCCTCACATGGCCATATTGACGAAAAAATAAAAAAGCTACGGCTGTGTGAAGAAGGGGAGCAAAAAATGGAAACACAAAAACGGAAATAACCCTGGTTCTTAAGGGGTTAAATAAGTAAAAAATCATGAGGAATAAGAAGGGGTTGTCCTAGTAGTGGACAACCCTTTTAAACATCAAAAATCCCACACAGATAGCAGTCAGTCATTATTAGCGATGAGCGAGCACTAAAATACTTCAGTGCTCGATATTTGAGTCAACAGGTCGCATGCTCAGCAGACTTTTCCAGGAAGACTGAGGGGGCAGGAAAATTGCTGAAATGGATGAAAACTGTGCTAAATTGGAATGAGAACAGCATGGGGAAGATGGCTGGATGCATCTCTGACTCTCAGGTCTCTTTTGGGATGAATGTTGTTGGAGTATTACGCCACTTTTTATCCAAATGAAAACATTCGTTCTTGTACAGTATATAAGGCAATTTAAAATAGAGAGAAAATAAGCTTCCTTCACCCCTTAGTTTGTGTTTACACGTAGCCTCTTTGCTGCATTTTTCCATTTTCTCATTGATTTCAATGGTGAAAAAAGCATTCACTGTAAATGTAATTTTAACATTTTAATACCTTATCTGGACATGTGGTGTGTGACATAGTGAGGCACATCCTGTTTAATTTATGAAGGGACTCTGAAAATCACAAATCCTATGCGGACAATGCAAGAACTTCCAAAAATTAGAAGGAAGAAGGACTCTGATACTCCCTGTATTAGACATAAAGGAGGGTCTCATAAACATTATTTTAAAATTGTTAGGAAGTGGGACTTGTAGACTCATAAAGTCTATGCACTAAGTGCAAGGTCTAGCAAAAATTTAAATGAGGGTATGATGACACATTTTATTTTAATTAACCAGATGTCTATTTTCAGTAAGCCAGGAGGAATAGACTGTTATCTATATGACGACTTTTGAATTTTTGCAATTGTTCTTCAGTTGGTCAAAAACCATACGCTGTTGTCATGAGTCTTAGGGTACTGTCACACTCTGCAACTTTCCAACGATTACGACCAGCGATACGACCTGGCCGTGATCGTTGGAAAGTCGTTGTGTGGTCGCTGGGGAGCTGTCACACAGACCGCTCTCCAGCGACCAAAGATGCCGAGGTCCCGGGTAACCAGGGTAAACATCGGGTTACTAAGCGCAGGGCCGCGCTTAGTAACCCGATGTTTACCGCGGTTACCAGCGTAAAAGTAAAAAAAAAAAAAACTTACATACTCACCTTTCGGTGTCCTTCAGGTCCCTTGCCGTCTGCTTCCCGCTCTCACTGAGTGCCGCCGTAAAGTGAAAGCAGATCACAGCGGTGACGTCACCGCTGTGCTCTGCTCTTACTTTCCGGCCGGCAGACAGTCAGAGCGGGAAGCAGACGGCAAGGGACCTGAAGGACACCGAAATGTGAGTATGTACGGGTTTTTTTTTTTTAACTTTTACGCTGGTAACCACGGTAAACATCGGGTTACTAAGCGCGGCCCTGCGCTTAGTAACCCGATGTTTACCCTGGTTACAAGCGAACGCATCGCTGGATCGCTGTCACACACAACGATCCAGCGATGTCAGCTGGTCAGAACAGTGTGAGCTAGCTTTGGGCCTTGTACCTGTTCACACCAGTCAGTACAAAGAGGACCCATAAGATAGTATAACATATAGAATGATCTGTGGGCAGTGTGGATAAAGGGGGTAGGGACAAGGATTAAAATACTGTAGACCTTGTGCCTATTCACACTAGTTTAATTGTAAAAGTTAGTTGTGCATATAAATACTGGTAGGTTCTGTTAGATAAAAGGGCTGTATTCATTAACCCCTATTTCCACAAGAAAAGGTTATGCAATTATACACAATAAAGAAAAATGTAAATATATAGACCAGAGCAATAAGTGTCATACAAAATCTGGAAATATTGACAGGAACTCCTAATTACATGCAAAATTCGAAAAACTACTGTCTGCGAAATACAAAAAAGCATTTATTAAATAAATAACACCGATAAAGTAAAGTCTGACCAGAGGATTCAAGTTCTTAAGGCTAATACGCTGTATAATGAAGTATATGTATGTCTTAAAAAACCTCTAGATTAGATCAATTAGCCCAAGACTGATCCTCACCCATATTGGTCGCAGTGTGGAAGGGGGGCTGGCAGTCCGCTTCCAGACTGCGACCATTATGGTTGAGGATCAATCTTAGGCTCATTTATCTGACTAGCATTTTTTTAAGACATACATATACTTCATTATAAGGCTTACTAGCCTTAAGAACCTGAATCCTCTGGTCGGACTTTACTTTATCAGTGTGGTTTTCTGGACTCTTTACCTGTGTCCTTCTTGCTTTTGAGACCCATGTGATGGTTATATGTATCTAATTGTACTTTTGTAACTTTTACTTTATTATGTGACATTGCTATTTAATAAATGCTATTTTGTAGACAGTAGTTTTGACTCTATATTTTTCGAATTTCACAATAAAGAACAATGCATATTCATTATGCTGCACAGTGTATAAAAGGTAGATGTTGGTACGGTAAAAGCAGTAGTCTGACTGCTACCGTATGGAATATGGCTCAGTCTCAGCACTGAAGGATCAAATGTCTTCTTTGGATTGTTGCCTGCAGGCAATTGCACAAGAGAAATAGCGGAGAGCTGCCTCTGCCAGTGCCAGCAAATCTCTGTTCAGTATCTTCTAAGATCAGCGGTGGGTCCCGTCACAGTGCCTCGGTGCTGCGCCTCGATACTGCGATCGTTGTGGCTAGTGCAGGTTCCGATGACGCTTCTCAGTTCCTGTGTACTCCACGTGCCGGTAAGGCAATTGCTGCGGCTGGAGCAGGGCCTGTGTGATGTGTTAGACCATGTGATGTCCGCGTGACTTGAAAGAGGTACGGAACATAGTAATGACCATTCAAACCAATGCATTTCGGAAAACAGGCCACCCTTTCTCTAAACATTTAGTTGAAAAACATGGGGGTCTGACACAGGATATGGTGACTTGAAACATCTACCTTTAATAGACCCCGTGCATCATAATGAATTTGTATTGTTCTTTATTGTGTATAATTGCATAACTTTTTCTTGTGGAAATAGGAGTTAATGAATACAGCCCTTTTATCTAACAGTACCTACCAGTATTTATATGCATGAACAACTAACTGGGCATCTTTCACAACTAAACTAGTGTGAATAGGCACAAGGTCTACAGTATTTTGATCCTGTCCCCTTCCCCCCTTTATCCACACTGCCCACAGATCATTCTATATGTTATACTATCTTATGGGACCTCTTTGTACTGATTAGTGTGAACAGGTACAAGGCCCAAAGCTAGCTCTACAAGGCCCAAAGCTAGCTCACATTGTTCACCAGTCATTTTTCAATTTTACCTAGGTGTATCAGCGCGAATATTCATAATACTTATCTATGTGTTATTTGCCTGTTTTGTGGTTCAATAAAGAATTGCCACATTGTTTTATCCTCATCCTGTGTTGTCTGAGTAGTGTTATGCACATGGTAAAAAGAGAGCGGGCATTCAGTGGGATGAGCTCTGGTCCATGCGATTTCGGCTAGCGGACTAGAGCACACGCTGACCCCAGTGTCTCCACACAGGGACTGCAATACACTATGGAAGACTGTGAGGGACAAAGTAAATGTCTCTCCACTCCTGAAATGTGCCCCTACCCTTGGCATTCATTCCCCAGGATCATTGTTTACCTTTAATTAACTCAAGCTCTTTGAAGCTCTTGACACAATGGTGTGAAATCTTCTGCAGCTGCAAGCCAGCTGGTCCCTTTGTGTGACTAAGCACATGGTACAACAAGTCACAGTAAGCTCTGAGGTATTGAATCTGGAAAATGATTTATAATAGCAGAATGCAATATCTCTGAGACTAGCCAAGCACATAATCCAAATCGGCATTCCTTTCCCCACGCGCCCATATTATTTAGCCACATGTAGCACTCTGGATTATGGAGTTATAAAGCATAGCTAACAGGAATTACATATGGTAGGCAAATTTAGTCTCTATGCACAGATAACATCCAGCGGAATCTAGTGGCGGTACAACCAACTCATTCAGAGCTTTGGCCACAAAGTTATGGGCCAGTCACAGTTCTGGACAGATAATCATGTTCTCAGAGATGGGAGGAGAGAGGCTGCACCACCCAGGGGTGGGAGCAGATGTGTGAGGTAGCAGCCTATGAGAAATAAGGCAGCCCCTCATTTTGGGCTTAGTTTTTCTGATGGCCGGAGGATACATTAGCTGACATTGCCCGGAAAGCCTGTTACTAAGATTTGGATCGGATCCATCAGCACCTTCCTGTGGTCACATGCTACATAACACGGTAATTGCAACCTATCTTGTACTACACTGTATATACAGTATTTGCTCTTGTATATATAACTGTAGTTTCTAGTGCTCCTCAGCGATTAAATATAAAATTAATCTTGGGCTGCTCTTTTATCTCTGTCCTCGAATCCCCACGTCCTCACGCTCAGTTGGTTATATTATAGGCTACCCCATGGTTGGTTCCTGACCCGATATAAGCCTGCTGTCGGAAGGGGCTGATTTCAAAAGAAGAACTGGTGGCAGAATACCATACTGTTGTACTGTTTTAGTGAGGAACTCTGGCAGCGACGTCCGGGAGGTTTAGATATATATCCCCAGCCTGGACTGGTGATATATTTTCCCCCTCACTGGGAGCGCCTCACTAACTCGTATCTATAATGGAAGCCTTTCCAGCGACTATTTGCCTTCGGTGCAGCTCCCTGACTGACCTGAGGCAGGTGGTGGCGCCCGAGAGCAGATCCCTGCTGGGTCCTTCTCTCCCCTCCCCCGAGGTGAGTGAAGTCGAGGAGGGGAGAGAAGATGTAGAGGAGGGCCTTAGAATAATTTTTTGACAGTTTTAAAAAGAGTGCTCTCCCGCAGCAAGCACAGTTTATCCTGGCCTGCAGGCACGGCCTACAGCCATTTCCCCTTCCCTTACCTCACGCCTTGCACATTTTTTTTATATGTGCCTCAAATACTATACTATCCCTCCTAGAGCAACCCTCCCTATAATCAGTGCAGGTAACAGCAGTATTATCATGGAAAAGTATAGATGTAGCCCGAAAAAATGACTTTTTGTTTTAACTTGCAGCAGCAAGGTCTGTAAGGCAATAAACCTGCCTATATGCCTCTAATGCTAAACTATCCCTGATCCAGCAGCTAGCCCTACAATAATATAGCCTCCCCATAAAGCCTAAACACTAAGTGCAAGAGCTGCCAAAAATTAGGACTAGTAAAATAACTTGTAGGAACAATGAGCGCAGATTTTATCTCACAAATTATAGAAGATTTACCTGTAAAATTAACTGCTCACCTGATGTAGAATATTCACAAGCATAAATTGTTGGCTGCCGCAGATCCACTGGTCGGCATGCGACCGTAGCTAAATCGCAGAATAGGAGGATTTGTGGGTTATGATCCGCGCTGCCAGCTAATCCAAAACCAGATCAATTGTATAGTTGAAATGTGGTTTATTCTACGCGTTTCGGAGTATTTGTGGTATTTCCTGAAGGAGTCATGTGTACTCCAAAACGCGTAGAATAAACCACTTTTCAACTATACAATTGGTCTGGTTTTGGATTAGCTGGCAGCGCGGAACATAACCCACAAATCCTCCTATTCAGCAAAAATTAGGGACTGCAACACACCCTGGAAGACATGCAGAGGAGGGTCTGAGAAAACATTTTACCCCATTAATAATACACTGAATGCCATAATCATCAACATTAACAGAAATAAACACTTGAAATAGATCACTCTGTTTGTATATATCAGTCTCACTTTTTGTATCGAAGAACTGAAATAAATTAACTTTTTGATGATATTCTAATTTAGTGAGAAGAATATATATATATATATATACACATATATACTGTGTGTGTGTGTGTGTGTGTATATATATATATAACTTTTTGTTTCTCCAGCGATCAGTCCAATGGTAGAGTAAAATATACCTTTTATTTATCCATTAAAAAGTTCCAGATTTCTTCAGTTACAATATTGCATACATTCAATCCCTTATGGACGACATGTTTCGACACCACATGTGTCTTCCTCCAGGTCCAAATGAGTACTGAATCAAGACCGCAAATGTAGTATAGGGAAGGAGAAAAAAAAAAAAGGGGAAAAAGGCCCATATGGGTTACTGGGTGTCACAGGTGTGTATAGAGAATTCCAATAGATTTTATTTAACCCAGTTAATCCAATAGCCAACAGTAACCCCTTGCGGTATTGATCCTTCCCCAAGGATTTCAGCAACATGAAAAAAAACAAATATTTAAAATCCACATTAAACACAAATTAAAATCAACCATATCTATAGGATACAAAAAAGATTCATATTACATATTCAGATATCCACAGCACAAAACAGGAAAAGGAATGTATGCAATATTGTAACTGAAGAAATCTGGAACTTTTTAATGGATAAATAAAAGGTATATTTTACTCTACTATTGGACTGATCGCTGGAGAAACAAAAAGTTATATATATATATTAGTACAGGCCAAAAGTTTGGACACACCTTCTCATTTAAAGATTTTTCTGTATTTTCATGACTATGAAAATTGAAAATTCACACTGAAGGCATCAAAACTATGAATTAACACATGTGGAATTATATACTTAAAGGGAACCTGTCACCTGAATTTGGCGGGACCGGTTTTGGGCCATATGGGTGGGGTTTTCGGGTGTTTGATTCACCCTTTCCTTACCCGCTGGCTGCATGCTGGCCGCAATATTGGATTGAAGTTCATTCTCTGTCCTCCGGAGTACACGCCCGAAAACCCCGCCCATATGACCCAAAACCGGTCCCGCCAAATTCAGGTGACAGGTTCCCTTTAACAAAAAAGAGTGAAACAACTGAAAATGTCTTATATTCTAGGTTCTTCAATGTTGCCACCTTTTGCTTTGATGACTGCTTTGCACACTCTTGTAAGTGACACTGGCTTAAAAACAACAGTGTCACTGTGCTTGATTGGCCAGCAATCGTGCCTGACCTTACCCCTATAGAGAATCTATGGGGTATTGTTAAGAGGAAGATGGGAGAAACCAGACCCAACAATGCAGATGAGCTGAGGGCTGCTATCAAAGCAACCTGGGCTTTCATAACACCTCAGCAGTGCCACAGGATGATCGCCTCTATGCCACACCACATTGATGCAGTAAGGCTAAGTACGCATACTTTTTCCCTTCATATCCGCACAGCTGCGCATGCTTCCTGCATACCTATCTTTTACATTGAGTACTCAGGAACATGCGTTTGTCTTCAGATACGATAGCATGCATCATTTTGACGTGCCTGCCGACTGCACGGGAACGTAACATGTTGCGTTCGGCGGCACGTCAAAACGACACATGCGGAAACATCTGCAGAAAAAACGCATGTCCCTGCATACCTAATGTTAAAGATAGGTACGCAGGACGCATGCGCAGCTGTGTGGATGTGAAGGGAAAAAGTATGCAGCCCTACGCAGGACTTCCGAATGCAAATGTGTACTTAGCCTAATTGATGCAAAAGGAGCCCTGACCAAGTATTGACTGCATTTACTGATCCTACATTTCAGTAGGCCAACGTTTTGGATTTTAAAATCATTTTTCTAGCTACTGTTATAAAGTGTTAGGGTTGGCGGAACACACCGAATATATTTATTAGATGGGATTGGTGCGTTCGCAACCCGGGATCCACTGTGCAGGAAAGAACCTGCTACTAAGTAATTGGCGGCACTATATGGCGGTATGAACCAGCTCTGTTAGCTTCACAGAGCGGCCGAGAAAGCAAAGCTCTGTGCCCTGTTAGACTTTCACAGAGGCACAGGCTAACTACCCAAATGAGAGCAGTCAGTGGTCATGCATGCACACAAAACTCGCCGGAGGTGCCAGCGTTCTAGGGAGAATGATAGCGTAGCCATGGTATCCCCAACAGGACCTCATCAATTCCCTCAGGAATGACTAATAGGGAGATAATCTCCTGATGTGATGGTGACACAGAAAGCGTGGTAGGAATGGTTTGATGGGTAATCTGTGAGGCTAGTGTCGACCCATTTACCACTCGAACGGTTACTGGTTTGGCGAGCATAACCAGGGGTATTGCGTGATGCTGGGCGAAAGCGGATGACATAAAATTACCCTCCGCCCCAGAGTCCATGCATAGCTCTACCATAAGAGTGAATGGTCCTAAGGTAATTGTCCCCTTGAAGGACAACTTTGAGGCAAACGTTGCCGTGTCTAGTGTACCTCCTCCAACTGCCACTAGACGCTGACGTTTCCCCGACCACTGAGGACACGTGGAGGCAAGATGTCCTGACTGCCGGCAAACATGACAGACCTTATGTGCACGAGCGGACTGGGACTTGGTTCCCACTCGTGTCACCTCTATGGCCTCATGTGACTCGGAAGCCTGGACTGGAGATTCCAGAGGTCTGGCGAAGGTGGGAGCCAGCCGAAACCTCTGCCTACACTGGACTCGCTCCAACCTTCTCTCGTGAAAACGAAGGTCTATGCGAGTTGATACAGCTATGAGCTCCTCCAGTGTGGCGGGAATCTACCTAGTAGCCAAAGCGTCCTTCACATGGTCAGCCAGCCGCCTCCTAAATACGGGAATGAGGGTTTTATGTGGCAATTCCAACTCAGATGCTAATGTCCGGAAGAGAACCGCAAAATGGCTGACCATGGTTGAACCCTGAGTCAAAGCCAGCAGTTGTAGAGCGCTGTATCATGGGTGACTTGAGGTCCTACAAAGACCTGTTTCAGAGTGTCCAGAAACCAAGGAACACTCCGCACCACATGATCGTTGCGCTACCACAGCGGCATAGTCCACTCCAACGCCCTGTCCGACAAGAGAGAGATTATGAATCCCACCTTTGCCCGCTCTGTGGGAAAACGTGCAGCCAGGAGCTCGAGGTGTATACCACACTGGCTCACGAAACCCCTACAGGACCTACTGTCCCCAGAGTATCTCTCAGGCAATGGGAGGTGAGATAAGGTCGGAACAGAGGTGGCAGTGGGTAAAGCTGCTGCAGCCACGCTAGCAGCCTGAACAGCTATTGTGGTAACATCCACCGCCGAGGTTCCACGCTCAAGAGACGCCAACCGACCCTCAAGCAGCTGGATGTACACCAGCAATCGCTGTTCATCTGCCATTACTTAGCCAGATCCTAGTATACTGTTAGGGTTGGTGGAACGCACCGAATATATTTATTAGATGGGATTGGTGCGTTCGCAATCCGGGATCCACCGTGCAGGAAAGAACCTGCTGCTAAGTAATTGGCGGCACTATATGGCGGTATGAACCAGCTCTGTTAGCTTCACAGAGCGGCCGAGAAAGAAAAGCTCTGTGCCCTGTTAGACTTTCACAGAGGCACAGGCTAACTACCCAAATGAGAGCAGTCAGTGGTCATGCATGCACACAAAACTCCTCGCCGGAGGTGCCAGTGTTTTAGGGGCTTATTTCAGCGGGGTCCCTGAATACATACAAACACATGACCACACTGGCGCAAAGCACATAACTTGGGAAGATACTAGCGCATGGCCGTGCGGCCATGCGAGCCTTAAATAGCTGCAGCACGTACAGGACCTTCCTAGAAGGACCAATGAGAGGCTGCTACAGAGCCTGCTCACCTACAGGACCTTCCTAGAAGGACCAATAGATTTGGCTGCAGTACCTGAGCATGTGACCCTTGATCTCCACTGAGAGATCTTACCCTGGGCATGCTCAGTGTGTGCAAAGCAGGACTTAGTCCCAGAAAAGCTTGCTCGCCGCAGATCAGTGCAGGGTACAATAGCAGAGCCTGGAGAGGCAGCGGTAACCCTTTGCACAGTATCAGTCTTAGTGAGACGCTGGGACCGACGTCTCCGCTGAGCAGGCTCCAATGCGGCCGATGCAGAATGGGAGACCGCAGCAGACACGGATCGAGATTCCCCCTGTGCAGCAGAGGAAACTCGACTCCTAACAAAGTATTCTAATTTACTGAGATAATTACTTTTGGGTTTTCATTGGCAGTAAGCCATAATCATCAACATTAACAGAAATAAGCACTCGAAATAGATCGCTCTGTTTGTAATGACTATAGAATATAGGAGTTTCACTTTTTGTATTGAAGAACTGAAATAAATTAACTTTTTGATGATATTCTAATTGTGTATGTGTGTGTGTATATGTATACAACCCCTGGCAAAAATTATGGAATCACCGGCCTTGGAGGATGTTCATTCAGTTGTTTAATTTAGTAGAGAAAAAAAGCAGATCACAGACATGGCACAAAACTAAAGCAATTTCAAATAGCAACTTTCTGGCTTTGAGAAACACTAAAAGAAATCAAGAACAAAAAATGTGGTAGTCAGTAATGGTTACTATTTTTTAACCAAGCATAAAGGAAAAATTATGGAATCACTCAATTCTGAGGAAAAAATTATAGAATCACCCTGTAAATTTTCATACCCAAAAATAACACCTGCATCAAATTAGATCTGATCGTTAATCTGCATCTAAAAAGGAGTGTTCACACTTTGGAGAGCTGTTGCACCAAGTGGACTGACATGAATCATGGCTCCTACACGAGAGATGTCAATTGAAACAAAGGAGAGGATTATCAAACTCTTAAAAGAGGGTAAATCATCAGTCAGCTGTGTCTAAAATCTGGACCAAATACAAACAACATGGGAAGGTTGTTAAAGGCAAACATACTGGTAGACCAATGAAGACATCAAAGCGTCAAGGCTGGAAACTTAAAGCAATATGTCTCCAAAACAGGAAATGCACAACAAAACAAATGAGAAACGAATGGGTGGAAACTGGAGTCAACGTCTGTGACCAAACTAAGAAAATGCCTAAAAGAAATGGGATTCACATACAGAAAAGCTAAACAAAAGCCATCATTAACACCTAAACAGAAAAAAACAAGGTTACAATGGGCTAAGGAAAAGCAATCATGGACTGTGGATGACTGGATGAAAGTCATTTTCAGTGATGAATCGCAAATCTCCATTGGGCAAGGTGATGATGCTGGAACTTTTGTTTGGTGCACTTTCAAAGAGATCTATGAAGATGACTGCCTGAAGAGAACATGCAAATTTCCACAGTCATTGATGGCAACAGCAATCAGAGAAAGTTGGAGCCAGATTGATGAATAGTAATGTTTGACTCTCATTAAGGCCATACCTCAGAGACTGCAAGCTGCTATAAAAGCCAGAGGTGGTGCAACAAAAAACTAGTGATGTTTTGGAGTTTTTGTTTGTTTTTCATTATTCCATAATTTTTTCCTCAGAATTGAGTGATTCTATAATTTTTTTCCCTATACTTGGCTAACAAAAGTAACCATTATTGACTATCACATTTTTTGTTCTTGATTTTCTTTAAGTGTTTCTTAAAGCCAGAAAGCTGCCATTTGAAAAGACTTGGGAAACATTGGGAAATGTAACATCAACTGATTTTCACTGTCCTATTAAGGGAATAGAAGAATACAGGATATCTATAAACAGAAAGATAGTGAGGAAATACTTAGCTAACATAAATGAATTCAAGTCTCCAGGTCCAGATGAATTGCACCCCAGAAAACTGAAGGAGATAGCAGAAGAAATTTTTGAACCACTCTCCATAATCTTTGAAAATTCTTGGAGAACAGGAGAAGTCCCACAAGACTGGAGAAGAGCAAATGTTGTTCCTATCTTCAAAAAGGGAAAGAAGGTGGACCCAGGGAACTATAGGCCAGTGAATCTGACTTCTATACCAGGAAACATATTTGAACAAATTATTAACCAACATGTATGTAAGTACCTGGATAAGAATGAAGTGATTAAACAGTCAGCATGGTTTGTAACTAATATGTTATGTCAGACTAACTTAATTTCCTTCTATGACCGAATCACTGACTGGGTCGATCAAAGAAATGCTGTACATATAGTATATCTTGACTTCAGCAAAGTATTTGACAAAGTATCTCACACAATCCTTATTGAAAAAATGACTAAGTATGGACTGGACAAGGCAACTGTTAGGTGGATTTATAACTGGCTTAGTGATCGGACCCAAAGAGTGGTCGCAAATGTCTGCACATCCAGTTGGAAGAATGTCTCAAGAGGGGTACCACAGGGCTCTGTCCTGGGCCCTGTATTGTTCAACATCTTTATCAATGATTTAGATAAAGGAATTGAGGGTAAACTGATTAAATTTGCTGATGACACAAAGCTAGGAGGGTACCTAATACTAGAGAAGAGAGAGAGAGGATTCTAAAAGATATAAATAAACTGGAGCAGTGGGCAGCAACTAACAGAATGGATTTTAACAAGGAAAAATGCAAGTACTACAGCTGGGCAATAAAAATGAAAAAAGCATATACAGAATGGGAGGAATAGGGCTAAGCAACAGCACATGTGAAAAAGACTTGTGTATACTAATTGATCACAGACTGAACATGAGCCAACAGTGTGATGTAGCAGCAAAAAAAAGGCAAATTCAATTCTGGGATGTATTAACAGAAGCATACAATCTAGATCACGCAAAGTCATTATTGCCCTCTTCTCCTCTTTGGCCAGACCTCACCTGGAATACTGTGTCCTGTTTTGGCCACCACATTTAAAAAAAAAACATCAACAAACTGGAGCAAGTTCAGAGAAGAGCGACCAGAATGGTGACCGGTCTGCAAACCATGTCCTATGAGGAACGTTTGCAAGATTTGGGATTGTTTAGCTTGCAAAAAAGAAGACTGAGAGGAGACTTAATAGCTGTCTACAAATATCTCAAGGGCTATCACATTGTAGAAGGATTGTCATGATTCCCACCAATATGTCACAGATCGGGGGTATCCTTTGGCAAGCACACGGCTATCACATGTACAGGGGGTCTTATCTTAGTTATCTCTGCACTGCTACAATGTGATGAAAATACAAACAAGGCTATTGACCTATCAATTTACCGCAGGGGCTTATTTTAGTTATCCCACTGCTGCTATATCACGAACTGCAAGGATTTATGTATATCCTGCTTTCCAGTTCTGGTTTGGAACTAGCAGCTCTCCAGCATCCCCCTTACCCTCAGGTCAGTCAGGGAACTACACCTGGGCTAATTAGTCGCCGGAAGGGCCGCTTCACTGTGGACTGGCTAGCAGGCACACTGCAGCAAGGTAATTATAAATGCTCAGGCCGCAGCCAGACAATAGCTTATAAAACCCAGTTCCATCGCTGCCAGCGGTACCCACCTGGGCCAGAGCACACTTCGCTGCCACCAGCTCAGATTTCTCACAGAGAGGAGTTCAGAGCCAACCCAATTTAGTAGCGTAATTAACTTCAGAGGACTTAAGGTACCGTCACACTAAACGATATCGCTAGCGATCCGTGACGTTGCAGCGTCCTCGCTAGCGATATCGTTTAGTTTGACACGCAGCAGCGATCAGGATCCTGCTGTGATGTCGCTGGTCGCTGAATAAAGTCCAGAACTTTATTTGGTCGTCCGATCGCCGTGTATCGTTGTGTTTGACACCAAAAGCAACGATACCAACGATGTTTTACACTGGTAACCAGGGTAAACATCGGGTTACCAAGCGCAGGGCCGCGCTTAGTAACCCGATGTTTACCCTGGTTACCAGCGTAAAAGTAAAAAAAACAAACAGTACATACTCACCTGCGCGTCCCCTGCCGTCTGCTTCCTGACACTGACTGAGCTCCGGCCCTAACAGCACAGCGGTGACCACATGGAGTTAGACAAAGAAATTCCTACGGGAGGGGGGGAAGGAGCAGAGAGGAGTTTCAAGGTCTCATGCTTCTTGTGGACAGAGCCAGCTCTGGGTTAATTGACATTCCAATGGAAGGGGGAAAGAGCGGAGAGGAGTTTCAAGGCTCCCCGCTGGGTTTCAGTTACACAGGCATTATGCCTAGGCAAAGCGAAGGCAGTGGGAAAAGGTAGGGGGGCTGAAAGCAACAGCATGTGTGCTAAGAGTGGAACATGAAAAATCATATGCCACATTATACATTAACATGACAAAGATCAGCTTTATTCTTATTTGTACAAGGAAAGACTAGATGCAATGGGATGAAACTGAATGAGAGGAGACACAGATTAGATGTCAAAAAGTTTTTTCTAATAGTGATCAATGAGTTTAACAGGCTGCCACGAGAGGTGGTGAGTTCTCCTTCAATGGAAGTCTTGAAACAGAGGCGGGACAGACATCTGTCTGCGATGATTTAGTGAATCCTGCTTTGAGCAGGGGGTTGGACCAGATGACCCAGGAGGTCCCTTCCAACTCTACCATTCTATGATTCTAGTTTTGTTCCATGTCTGTGATCTGCTTTTTTCTACAAAATCAAACAACAGAATGAACATCCTCCAAGGTTGGTGATTCCATAATTTTTCCCAGAAGTTTTATACACTGCTCAAAAAAATAAAGGGAACATTATCCTAGATATCACTGAATGAAATATTCCAGTTGTAAATCTGTATTCATTATATATTGTACTGCATTGAGAACCGTAACATCTAAAAATATTTAATGTAAATCACAACTAATATCCCATGGAGGTCTGGAGTTGGAATGATGCTCAAAATCAAAGTGGAAAATCAAATTGCAGGCTGATCCAACTTTAGTGGAAATGCCTCAAGCCAAGGAAATGATGCTCAGACGTGTGTGTGGCCTCCACGTGCCTATATGACCTCCCTACAATGCCTAGGCATGCTCCTGATGAGGTGGTGGATGGTCTGCTGAGGGATCTCCTCCCAGACCTGGACTAAAGCATCCGCCAACTCCTGGACAGTCTGTGGTGCAACGTGATGTTGGTGGATGGAGCGAGACATGATGTCGCAGATGTGCTCAATCAGATTCAGGTCTGGGGAACGAACGTGCCAGTCCATAGCTTCAATGCCTTTATCTTGCAGGAACTGCTGACACTCCAGCCACATGAGGTCTAGCATTGTCCTGCATTAGGAGGAACCCAGGGCCAACCGCATCTGCATATGGTCTCACAAGGGGTCTGAGAATCTCATCTCGGTACCTCATGGCAGTCAGGCTACCTCTGGCGACCACATGAAGGGCTGTGCGGCCCTCCAAAGAAATGCCACCCCACACCATTACTGACCCAATGCCAAACCGGTCATGCTGAAGGATGTTGCAGGCAGCAGATCGCTCTCCACGAGTAATAATTATAGGGGATAACTCAGGAGACTCTTTGCCTGGAACAAGACAACTACAGGACACGTTTTATAAGTGGTAAAGTCTATATTATCACACGGTGATTCAAACAGGTGCAGAGAGAAACCCAAGTCCACAACACTTGGTGTAAATATAAAACGCAGCTTAGCAGTCTATAGGAAACTTCAGAGGAAAATGCAATCACGCAGAAAGTCTATGAAGCACAATTATTCTTGAGGATACTTGACACGAATAAGTCCTTGTTTTAGCCCCAACACAGATAGATATGCTTATAAGGCAGTTCAAATAATATCTTAGCTCAACCAGGGAGGCCTGCGTAATAGTCTCAGGTTTTTCCAGAGCAGCAGCAGCTTACATGTCCAGAAAATGCAGATGCAAGTAAACACAAGCAGCAGATGAAGGAGGATTACTGGAAACTGGTGTATGCAGCAGAAACTCAGAGCAGAGTAGCAGGATCTCCACACAGGTTCACAGGAGCAGGTATATAGCCAGGGAGTCAACAAAGTCAGGAGCTGGATGCAAGGCAGAATACTCTAGCACAGACTGAATAATAATAATAATAATAATTTTATTTATATAGCGCCAACATATTCCGCAGCGCTTTACAACTAATAGAGGGGACTTGTACAGACAATAGACATTACAGCATAACAGAAATCACAGATCAAAACAGATACCAGGAGGAGTGAGGGCCCTGCTCGCGAGCTTACAAACTATGAGGAAAAGGGGAGACACGAGAGGTGGATGGAGACTGAAGGCTGGGGTGGAGTTTTATAGCAGGAAGACACAGTGCACATGAGACCAAAGATGCCATCTTGGAAAAGGGTAGCAATGCACAAAAGGTAAAAAATGTTCAGAGTCCTGACATTACTCCCTCCTTAGAAGTGGCCTCAGGACGATCTTGGACCTGGTTTCTCAGGGAATCTCTGATGAAAACGAGAAATCTTCTGTTGGGCATTGATGTTTTCCACAGGTACCCAAGAGTCTTCCTCAGGGGGATATGCCTGCCATCTTATCAGATATTGGAGCCGATTCCTGCGAATCCTGGAATCAATAATTTCCTCCACCACAAATTGTTCTTGCCCATCAATCACCACAGTCTGCGGAGGTGGCACAACACGTCCCTGGAAGGTATTAGGAGATACAGGCTTTAGTAAAGATACATGAAAAGGTGGGTGTACCTTCATAGTCCTAGGCAGCTTCAACCGGCAGGCCACAGAGCTCACAATACCGTTGATCTTGAAAGGGTCAATGAATTTCTGTCTAAGTTTTTGTGAAGGAACGTTTAACTTCAGATTCTTAGTTGTTAACCACACGGAATCTCCTACCTTGAACATGGGTGCAGGTTTACGGAATCTATCAGCCAATCTCTTATAACGTTCTTGAGCTGTGGTCAGGGATTCCTTCAGAACCTCCAGATTTTGTCTCATCGCAGTCAGCCTTTCCTCCACTGCCGGAACCGGAGAATTAATTGGAGACCTAGGTAAAATACACGGATGATAACCCAGATTGGCAAACAAAGGTGTAAATTTAGTGGAGGCACTCTGAGAATTATTATATGAAAATTTGGCTAACGTCAGCAACTCCAACCAATCATCCTGGAGATGGCTCTCATAGCATCTTAGATATTGTTCCAGCGTCTGGTTGGTACGCTCAGTCTGACCATTTGTCTGGGGATGGTAAGCGGAAGAGAGACAGACATTAATATTGAGTGCAGAGCAAAACCCCTTCCAGAATCTTGAAGTGAACTGTACTCCACGGTCAGAGATGATCTCATCCGGAACCCCATGCAACCGAAAGACATTCTGTATAACCAAGTTCACTGTATCTTTAGCTGAGGGGAGGCCGGTGCACGGAACCAAATTAGCAGCTTTAGTCAGGCGATCAACTACCACCAATTGATTGTATTCATGCCCCCCGATGTAGGCAGCTCCACAATAAAGTCCATTGATATAGACCCCCATGGGCGGGACGGAACAGGTAATGGTTGTAGAAGACCCGTAGGTGTCACATGAGGAGTCTTGTAACGGGCACATACCTCGCAAGAGAGAACATAGTCCTTGGTATCCTTCAGGCAAGTTGGCCACCAGAAGAATCGGCTCAGGAACTCTTGTGTCTTCTGTACCCCCCTGTGACCAGCCAACTTGGAGTCATGTACTAACTTGAGGATCTGCAGACGGACGACCTCAGGGGCATAGATATGTTGATCTCTGAACCACATGCCACCCTTAAAGACAAGATTAATATCCACAGGTGGGTTGGCCAGAAATACATCACCATCATAGGCCTCCCTGCACTCCTTCCGCAAGTCCTGATCGTAGATAACTCCGATGAAATTGGCATCAGATAGAATGGTCTTGGACGGGGCTCCAGGTACGGAATCCGCAGCATGGATTCGGGATAAAGCGTCAGCCTTTCCATTACGAGATCCTGGACGATACGAGATAACAAAGCTAAATTGATTTAAAAATAAATTCCAACGAGCCTGACGAGGAAAAAGACATCTAGCGGATCTAAGGAACTCTAAATTGCGATGGTCAGTTAGCACTATGATCTGTTGTGCAGCTCCTTGCAGATGATGCCTCCATTCTTTGAAAGCCGCAATAATAGCCAGCAATTCCTTGCCTCCCACGTCATAATTCTTCTCTGCTGAGGTTAGTCTATGGGAAAAGAAAGCACAAGGATGTAGCAGACCCTTCTCTCCAGTTCTTTGGGAGAGAATAGCCCCCAAAGCATTATCAGAAGCGTCCACCTCCACAATGAAAGAAAGTGTTGGATCTGGGTGTATCAACAGCGGTGCTGATGTGAAACAGATCTTAAGCCGATCAAACGCTTCTTGAGCCTGTGATGACCACTTAAAGGGCTTTTCCTTCTTTGTCAAGGAAGTAATGGGATGGACAATATCACAAAAATTTTGAATTAAGCGTCTGTAGAAATTTGCAAAACCAATAAAACGTTGGACCTCCTTAACATTCTTGGGTACCGGCCAGTCAAGAATAGCCTGATTCTTACCAGATTCCATGTTCAGCCCCTGGGGAGAGATGATATAATCTAAGAACTGTATCTCAGAACAATGGAACTCGCATTTATCTGGCTTAATATACAGATGGTTCTCTTTCAGACATCTTAAAACAGTTTTGACATGTTCTTCATGTTCCTGTAAAGAGTCAGAAAAGATTAGTAATTAGTAGATCATCCAAATAGATCACCACAAACCGGTCCAACAAATCTCTGAAAATGTCATTAGCAAGGTGTTGAAACGTTGCAGGGGCGTTACAAAGCCCGAAGGGCATCACAAGAGATTCAAAGTGTCCATACCGGCATCTGAATGCTGTCTTCCACTCATCCCCTGGACGAATATGCACCAAATTATAAGCCCCACGAAGATCCAGTTTAGAGAACACCTTAGCATGGTGGACTCTTTCCAGTAATTTGGTAATCAGAGGCAAAGGGTAACGGTATCGTACGGTTACCTTATTGAGTTCCCGATAGTCAACACAGGGTCTCAGGGTCCCATCCTTCTTTTTTACAAAAAATATAGGTGCCCCTGCTGGTGAGGAAGAAGGACGTATGAAGCCTTTGGCCAGATTTTCATCAATATACTCCTTTAAGGCTTGAAGCTCAGGTGCCGCCAAAGGGTATACGTTACCAAAAGGAACAGCTGCCCCAGGAAGCAGCTCAATGGGACAGTCATAATGCCTGTGTGGAGGAAGTTGATCTGCATTCTTCTTGTCACAGATGTAAGAGAACTCTTTATATGCTGGAGGTAAAGAAAATACCTGTACATGTGGTTCCATAGCCGTGGACTCAGGGACAGCTTCTGTTAACGCTGAGCTTCTCCTTGTTGGAAAGGTAATCTCCTTGGTCTCCCAGTTGATAATTGGGTTCTGAGAACGCAACCAAGAAATGCCTAAAATCACAGGAAAATGAGGAGAAGAAATTAGCAAGAAAGAAAGTTGCTCCTGATGATTAGGCTCCAACAAAATTTCAAGGGGTACAGTCTCCTGATCCACAGGCCCAGAGATTAAAGGTGACCCATACACTGTTTCCATGGTAATTGGAGAGCGTCTTTGCTGAATTTCAATACCATGTTCCTTGGCAAATGCGATATCCATGAAAATTCCACCTGCACCACAGCCAATCATAGCTGCACTGGAAATCCACTGTCCTGAACACAGGATCTTAATAGGGAAAGAACAGTGAGAGTTCTTATCCTTCAGCTCCTTGGGGGGTGAAGTCATAGAAAGTGAATGGAATACAGTGTTTAAAGGCAGGCTACATTCAGAGATGTCAGATTCATTATCACAGTTGTCATACTCCCCTACTGCTGCTAGCACCTTGTTAGGCCGTCTAGGACACTTAGGACAATTGATCAAGAAGTGGTCAGACGGCCGCAGTAGAAACATAGACTTTCATGAAGGCAATGCTCCTGGCGCTCATTGATGTCGCGCCTCTGAACGGAATCAATTTGCTCCTCCTCCCGAGATGTTTTACCTGCAGGCTCTTTGGAAGGAAGGGAATAGTTAGAAATATGGTTATATGCAGCAAACTTCTCCTGCCTACGCTCAGTAAGGCGAATGTCTATGCACACAATGCTGTATAAATGTCTCTAGCTTTTGTGGTGACTCAGAGTGAGCTAGTTCATGTTTTACAATACTAGACAGACCCCTTTTTAAAATAGGCAATTGTGCATAACTGTCCCAATTGGTATCTACCGCTAATCTCCTGAATTCAGTAGCATACTCAATAACAGAACGTGTAGCCTAGCGTAAAGACAATAAACTAGATTCAGTGGTTGCATGGCGATTAGGGTCATCAAACATTAATGCCATAGCAGCCAAGAAATCATCCAAGTTATTAAACCGTGGGTCACGACTCACGAGACTCAATCATGGGATTCGCCCAGGCGAGCGCTCGTGCAGTCAGCAGCATTATTACACACAATACTTTGGATCTATCATTAGGAAAACGGTCAGCATGCACATCAAAATATAGCATACATTGATTCACAAAGCCACGAAATTTGTCGCGATCACCATTAAATCTGAATGGGGGCAACTTAGGTGGGCTAGCTGGTGGCGGTTGCCTAGAAGGTAAAGTCGCTTGTGCAGCTATTTGCGTGCTTATGTCCTGAAAAGCCCGTCCATACTGGGACTCTATGCCAGCAAGTTTGTTTTCCTGGGCTGCCATGCGGGTGCTTAAGTCCTGCAAAGTCTGTCCAAACACTTGTTGATTGTGTTCAAAACTTCCAAACTTCTTTTGCAGACCTTCCACATCTTTCTGCAGTGATCTAATTATGGAAAACACCTGCTCTAATCTGCTCTCTGCAGTCATTGTTCCAGCAGTCTCCTTTTTTTTGTGGCTAGAGTATCCTGTAATAATTATAGGGGATAACTCAGGAGACTCTTTGCGTGGAACAAGACAACTACAGGACACCGTTTTATAAGTGGTAAAGTCTATATTATCACACGGTGATTCAAACAGGTGCTGAGAGAGACTCAAGTCCACAACACTTGGTGCAAATATAAAATGTAGCTTAGCAGTCTATAGGAAACTTCAGAGGAAAATGCAATCACGCAGAAAGTCTATGAAGCACAATTATTCTTGAGGATACTTGACACGAATAAGTCCTTGTTTTAGTCCCAACACAGATAGATATGCTTATAAGGCAGTTCAAATAATATCTTAGCTCAATGAGGGAGGCCTGGGTAATAGTCTCAGGTTATTGCAGAGCGGCAGCAGCTTACATGTCCAGCAAATGCAGATTGAAGTAAACACGAGCAGCAGATGAAGAAGGATTACTAGAAACTGGTGTATGCAGCAGGAACTCAGAGCAGAGTAGCAGGATCTCCACACAGGTTCACAGGAGCAGGTATATAGCCAGGGAGTCAACAAAGTCAGGAGCTGGATGCAAGGCAGAATACTCTAACACAGACTGAAGGCTGGGGTGGAGTTTTATAGCAGGAAGACACAGTGCACATGAGACCAAAGACGCCATCTTGGAAAAGGGCAGTAATGCACAAAAGGTAAAAAATGTTCAGAGTCCTGACACCACGGCATCTCCAAACTTTGTCCTGTCTGTCACGTGTGCTCAGTGTGAACCTGCTTTCATCTGTGAAGAGCACAGGGCACTAGTGGTGAATTTGCCAATCCTGGTGTTCTGTGGCAAATGCCAAGAGTCCTGAACCGTGTTGGGCTGTGAGCACAACCCCCATCTGTGAATGTCGGGCACTCAGACCATCCTCATGATGTCGGGTTTCTAACTATTTGTGCAGACACATGCACATTTGTGGCCTGCTGGAGGTCATTTTGCAGGGCTCTGGCAGTGTTCCTTCTGTTCCTCCTTGCACAAAGGCTGAGGTAGCGGTGCTGCTGCTGGGTTGTTGCCCTCCTACGGCCTCCTCTTCGTCTCCTGGTGCACTGGCCTATCTCCTTGTAGTGCCTCTAGCCTCTGAACACTACACTGACAGACACAGCAAACCTTCTTGCCACAGCTCGCATTGATGTGCCATCTTGGATGATCTGCACTACCTAAGCCACTTGTGTGGGTTGTAGAGTCTGTCTCATGCTACCACGAGTGTGAAAGCACAAGAACATTCAAATGTGACCAAAACAACAGCCAGAAAGCATTGGTACTGAGATGTGGTCTGTGGTCCCCACCTACAGAACCACTCTTTTATTGAGTGTGTCTTGATAATTGCCAATAATTTCCATCTGTTGTCTATTCCATTTGCACAACAGCATGTGAAATTTATAGTTAATCAGTGTTGCTTCCTAAGTGGACAGTTTGATTTCACAGAAGTTTGATTCACTTGGAGTTTTATTCTCTTGTTTAAGTGCTCCCCTTATTTTTATGAACAGTGTATATATATATATATATATATATATATAATTGTCTAAGGGTTTTTCTGTATGTCTGTCTGTCTGTCTTTCTGTCTGTTTGTCTGTCCTGGAAATCCCGCGTCTCTGATTGGTCGAGGCCGCCAGGCCTCGACCAATCAGAGACGGGCACAGCATGGCGATGATTCAGTCATAAAGGTTGCCTCGACCAGTCAGTGACGGGCACAGTCTGCCGGGAATTCACCTCGTCCAATCAGCGACGGGCACAGTATCGACGTAGATGTCATAATGGTTGCCATGGCGACGATGATGTCATAAAGGTTGCCTCGACCAATCAGCAACGGGCACAGTCTGCCGCGAATTCTGGAATCATCATTGTCCATATACTACGGAGACATGCATATTCTAGAATACCCGATGCATTAGAATCGGGCCACAGTCTAGTATCTATATACATATATATATATATATATATACTATATATATATATATATATATATATATATAATGCAATTGTAGATGCAAAAATTAACAGCAAGGGACGCATCATGACCCTGAAGTTATGGTGGTGGAGTAGGACACAAAATAAAAAGAACTGTATACCCTTATTTGGGTGGGAAGGGGTGCATGGGAATGGATCACTAAATAATGAACATTAGAATTGGATTTATGTTCCGCTGCTGTCATTCGGTGAGGCTGAGAAGTCTGAGCCAATCCAGGCCTTCTTCATTTTGATAAGAATCAGCTTGTAAGCATTTTCAGTTGACAGACAGCAACTTATCAGTTAATATGCCCCTGGCAACACTAAAAACCCACTCTGACAAAATACTAGAGGCAGGGTAGGCCAACTCCTCTAAGACATAGCGGGAGACAGTTCATGCCACTTGTCCTGCTTGGATACCCAATAGTTATACTACACAGGTGAATCATTGAGGGAGCTGATATGGTCATCTAGGTCAGAGGTGTCAAACTGCATGCATTCCTCGAGGGCCGCCAACAGGTCATGTTTTCAGGATTTCCTTGTATTGCACAGGTGATAATTTAATCACATGCACAGAATGATTCCAGCACCTTGTGGAATGCTAAGGAAATCCTGAAAACATGACCTGTTGGCGGCCCTCGAGGAATGCAGTTTGATACCTCTGATCTAGGTACTCTTTCACCATCTTCAAAAAACCTTTCCCTCCTTGTTTGAGTACCCCGCACATCAGGGCCTGGGCACTGTGAGGGTCTAATGAAACAGTTCCAGACCTTTGATGATCTTCACCTGCCTCTGTTGGCCTTGGTGTATTTCTCCCTCATTTCTACTCCTTGATTGTCCAAGGAACTATGACCTTTGCCGTCAGTGTTGTCAGATGGGAATTTTTGTACTAATTGTTCAACTAGGGGCTTCTGGTATTGCACGATTTTACTAGCCGTTCTCCGCTGCAGGAAGGAAAGATGGAAAGTTCTCCTTGAAGCATGGATCAAGAAGGGTGAAACGACCAGTAATCAGTGTTGGCCAAAATGCTTATAACTTGAGGGTCATGGGAAAGGCAGTGGGACGTAAAGTCAGCCATGTGTGACAGACTCTCAACAGGCAAGACTTCCCTGACCACACCATGGGGATGAAAATCCATCTTCTCTTCCTTTTCCCTCTCCTCCTTCTCCTCCTCTTCAGCCCATCCACACTAAACAGATGAGATGAAGCTGATGTGGCTTGTACTCTCTAGCACAGGCAACAATCTCCCGTTCTACTTCAGCCTCCTTCTCCTTAGTATCACTCAGTCTGCACCGAGATGAGATGAGGCTGGACTGAGTAGTATCATCCTATTTAATTTATTATTCCATCTCCACATGGTCAGCGTGCAAAGCTTCCTCTTTGTGAGCAGCGAGCGTTTCAGTAAACAATAAAGCGGGATGGTTTGTGCTCATACTCATTTACGAGAAAAACTTACAAGGGCAATCTGCTAAAAGAAATCATATTGCATTCTTACTAATTTCATTCTATGAGTCCCTGCTCATCTGCAATTTTTTTCTCCGTATATCGGACGAGACTCGCCAATGCAAATGAACGGGTGCGAGAAAAAAATCTCACAGTACTCAGACCATGTGAGTGCTGTCCGATTTTTACGTACCCATCTTGAAAATCTAGAAAACCTAATGTTTCATGACAGTAAATATACAGTGGGGAAAATAAGTATTTGATACACTACCGATATTGCAAGTTTTTGACCTACATACAATTGAGAGGGCTGTAATTTTTATAGTAGGTACAGTTCAACTGTGAGAGACTGAATCTTGCAGATCATCTCCAACTCTTTCAGGTTTTGAGGCTATCGCTGGGAACCATTGAATTTCATCTCCCTCCAAAGATTTTCTATTAGGTTCTGGTCTGGAGACTGGCTAAGCCATTCCAAGACCTTGAAATGCTTCTTACGAAGCCACTGCTTAGCTGCCCTGGCTGTGTGTTTTGGGTAATTGTCATGCTGGAAGACTCAGCCATGACCCATCTTCAATGCTCTTACTGAGGGAAGGAGGTTGTTGTCCAAAATCTCGCAATACATGACCTCGTCCATCCCCTCTACAATAGGGTGTAGTCATCCTGTCCCCTTTGCAGAAAAGCACCCCCCAAAAGTATGATGTTTCGCCCACCATGCTGCAAGGTTGGGATAGTGTTCTTAGAGTTGTACTCATCCTTCTTCCTCCAAAAACGGTGAGTGGAGTTGATACCAAAAAGTTCTATTCTAGTCTCATCTGACCATATGACCTCCTTTGAATCATCAAGATGGTCGTTGGTGAACTTGAAAGAGTCCTGGACATGTGCTGGCGTGAGCAGGGGGACCTCGTGTGCCCTGCAGGATTTTAATCCATGACGGCGTAATGTGTTACTAACGGTACAGTTTGAGACTGTGGTCCCAGCTCTCTTCAGGTCATTTTCCAAGTCCTTACATACAGTTCTGGGATAATTTCTGACCTTTCTCAGAATCATCCTTACTGGTGATGAGCGAGCACTAAAATACTCGTGTACTCGTTACTTGAGTTGAGTGAATTATAATACTGGCTCATCAGGAGGCCCGATATAATGCTGTTGACTCATGGTATATGATGTACATATGTCCTCTGTCAGAGGATCCTTTTCAATAGGCCGCTTGACCAGACCACTCCTCAAATAGTCCCTCACTTCCTGTTAAATAAACACAAAGATACAATAGTATTGCACATGCTTCGCACTGCAAGATCACTAATGGCTGGATATGCGCAGGTCCATCTCTCAATTGTGATCCACGCTGGGACTCATAGATAGAAGCATACTGCAGGGCACACCAAACCCCAGAACACATGATCGGAAATTACATGCATTTAACAGTGCGCCTCAGAGCTCACCGCTGGAGCGCCTGGACTTGAAGTGACGCGTGTCACACTCCAGTGCTGGAACGCATGGACCGGAAGATCTCTTGCTCCCATACTGGATTGCTGCGTCCCAAGCTAGAACGCATGCCCAGCATATACCTGTAGTGATCAATGCAAATGTCAAATCAAAAGGAACTGGCAATAGATATATGGGAGAGTCTGCGGGGTCATATAAGTATAAGGTGAAAATATATAGAATTGTTTTCACATTTCAGCTGAACATAATTGGAGTCAGGTAGAAAAGCAGGTATATATAAATGTATTGATGTTTACAGATAAATACACATCAATATATGAACCGTACACTCCCCTTGAGAAAGCACATCCATAAAACGAGCGTCGGGGCAACTGTGGACGGTCATTAATATTGCATTATCGGTAAGTTTTAAACTACTTACTTTATGTTTGTCCTGAATGGCTATTGCAGTCTGCACTACATATGTGTGTAATGTGCTGCTGCAGTGCAGTATAGTGCAACCTCCACCAGTGGTGTTGGTTAAGGAAAAGAGGTTGCACACACAAAGCAGTAATACTGAACTACAACACAGGTGTCACAGGTAAAGAAAGAGAAATCAGGCAAGCCAAAGTCATACACAGCGAGATAAGCGCAGTACACAGGGGGAGTCAGAAGAATGGTCGGGGACAGACAAGAAGTCAGAGCCTACCGGGAACATGGTAACCAAAATGTGAGACGCAAGACGAAGTCGAGATACAAGCCAGAGGTCAGAACAAGTCATAAATGGGTACAGGCAGTCAGAGGCAAAAAGGAACACTAGTACAAGTGAACAGGTCAGGTGCTCAAGCCGTGCAACATGAACTATAGCAGACACTGGCCCACAGGCTGCAGAGGACTTAAATAGCTCAGCCAGCTTCAAAGTGAGGCAGAGGGGATTAACTCCCACATGACCAGTCCAGAAACAAGACAGCTGAACATAAACTCAGAACTGGATCATGACAATATGTACTTTATTTTCAGCCTGACACCTAGTGTCTCAGGATAGGACCTAAGTAGTGTATAATCGGGTCCTTTCGTCAAACTCAATCTGACAGGTGGCCCGCCCCTATCAAGATGTATCAAAAGGGTGTAACCTCTCCTCCCCGCCCTGTCAGCAGCTGCCTCTCCTTGTCTGGCTGTCAGCTTTTGATACAGGCTCATATTGTTTGATCCATGGATTATTATCCTAGTATTTGTTTTAATTAGATTTTGATATTAATAGTTTTATACAGCGCTTGCATTCTGTAATCAGGGCATGTGGCCCCATGATGTGTCGTATTTCTTTTATAACAACAGCCTCATTATATGGAGCTGCGAGATTAAAACATTTGTTTGTGGCTCTGTAATATGTATTTTAGAAACAGATGACCACTGCACATTTAGAATGAACCAGCATAATTTACAGCTTATAATGCAGTTTCTCATTTTCATGAGTTTTAAGGGTGCTGTGTTATGTGTGATAAGGGTCTACAAGCTCGTGGTGGCTAACAGATAAAATACAGATAAAATAGAAATAGTACACATGCACAGAGACGCCACACCCTGCACACTTTGCAATGACAGCTAATTCTCTGCATGTTTTATATCCTATATTATGGCTCGTATTTTTATTACACTCACCCCCAAATGAGCCACTGCTAATTTGATGACCCAATTTTTATCATTTCAATACTATACACTAACTAAGGCTGGTTTCACACTTGCGTTTTTGTCTGCAGCGTTTTTGCACAAAAAACGCATGCGTTTTTTGCACAAAAAACGCATGCGTTTTCCCCCCCCCTATATTTAACATTGAAAACGCATGCGTTTTTTTGTACGCGTTTGGTCGTGTTTGTAAACGCGTGCGTTTTTTTTTCTGCATGCGTTCATTTTCAAAAATGCAACCTGTAGCATTTTCTTGCGCGTTTTTTTTGCCGCGAAAAAACGCATGCGTTTTTTGCGGCAAAAAAATGCATTGCTGTCGATGTAAACGCATGCGTTTTTAAGCACATGCGTTTGTTTGCGTTAAAAACGCATGCGTTTTTTCGCGGCAAAAAAACGCGCAAGAAAATACTGCAGGTAGCATTTTTGAAAATGAACGCATGCAGACAAAAAACGCATGCGTTTGAAAACGCGACCAAACACATGTGCACAAAAAACGCATGCGTTTTCAATGTTAAATATAGGGAAAAAAACGCATGCGTTTTTTGTGCGAAAAACGCTGCAGACAAAAACGCAAGTGTGAAACCAGCCTAAATGCTAGAGCTTATGTTACAGTATTTTATCTGTTTATTTTATATCATATTAGATTTTCACATTATTTGTAGCTGTTTGTGTGGGTGCTATATTATGTATATTCTGTGTTTCTGCACTATTATTTGTTGAAAATGTTTCACTAAAATGATAATTTCTGACAGTGGCTTCTTTTGTAATATGCAACAGCCCATATTTGTGGCTTCTTTTTTGTATTTGCAGGTGAGATGTGACCGTAGCCGCAGCTCACTGAGCGTTACCACCGGACTCACTTCTCTTTGGGGCTTCTGAATGTACACTATTCCCACCCACGGACAGTTTTCCTTTAAAAATATGAATATTATTGAATATAATGTTTTACATATGTTACAGTATTTTATCTGCTTATTTTATATCATATTAGATTTTCACATTATTTGTAGCTGTTTGTGTGGGTGCTATATTATGTATATTCTGTGTTTATGCACTATTATTTGTTAAAAAAATTTCACTAAAATGATAATTTCTGACAGTGGCTTCTTATGTAATATGCAACAGCCCATATTTGTGGCTTCTTTTTGTATTTGCAGAATATATTATGTATATACTCTGTAACTACACTCACCGGCCACTTTATTAGGTACACCATGCTAGTAACGGGTTGGACCCCCTTTTGCCTTCAGAACTACCTCAATTCTTCGTGGCATAGATTCAACAAGGTGCTGGAAGCATTCCTCAGAGATTTTGGTCCATATTGACATGATGGCATCACACAGTTGCCGCAGATTTGTCGGCTGCAAATCCCAAAGATGCTCCATACAAGGCAGGATGGATCCATGCTTTCATGTTGTTTACGCCAAATTCTGACCCTACCATCCGAATGTCGCAGCAGAAATCGAGACTCATCAGACCAAGCAACGTTTTTCCAATCTTCTACTGTCCAATTTCGATGAGCTTGTACAAATTGTAGCCTCAGTTTCCTGTTCTTAGCTGAAAGGAGTGGTACCCGGTGTGGTCTTCTGCTGCTGTAGCCCATCTGCCTCAAAGTTCGACGCACTGTACATTCAGAGATGCTCTTAGGCCTACCTTGGTTGTAACGGGTGGCGATTTGAGTCACTGTTGCCTTTCTATCAGCTCGAACCAGTCTGCCCATTCTCCTCTGACCTCTGGCATCAACAAGGCATTTCCGCCCACAGAACTGCCGCTCACTGGATTTTTTTTCTTTTTCGGACCATTCTCTGTAAACCCTAGAGATGGTTGTGCGTGAAAATCCCAGTAGATCAGCAGTTTCTGAAATACTCAGACCAGCCCTTCTGGCACCAACAACCATGCCACGTTCAAAGGCACTCAAATCACCTTTCTTCCCCATACTGATGCTCGGTTTGAACTGCAGGAGATTGTCTTGACCATGTCTACATGCCTAAATGCACTGAGTTGCCGCCATGTGATTGGCTGATTAGAAATTAAGTGTTAACAAGAAGTTGGACAGGTGTACCTAATAAAGTGGCCAGTGAGTGTATATCTTAATTTTATATCCTATATTATGGCTCGTATTTTTATTACACTCACCCCCAAATGAGCCACTGCTAATTTGATGACCCAATTTTTATCATTTCAATACTATACATTAACTAAATGCTAGAGCTTATGTTACAGTATTTTATCTGTTTATTTTATATCATATTAGATTTTCACATTATTTGTAGCTGTTTGTGTGGGTGCTATATTATGTATATTCTGTGTTTCTGCACTATTATTTGTTGAAAATGTTTCACTAAAATGATAATTTCTGACAGTGGCTTCTTTTGTAATATGCAACAGCCCATATTTGTGGCTTCTTTTTTGTATTTGCAGGTGAGATGTGACCGTAGCCGCAGCTCACTGAGCGTTACCACCGGACTCACTTCTCTTTGGGGCTTCTGAATGTACACTATTCCCACCCACGGACAGTTTTCCTTTAAAAATATGAATATTATTGAATATAATGTTTTACATATGTTACAGTATTTTATCTGCTTATTTTATATCATATTAGATTTTCACATTATTTGTAGCTGTTTGTGTGGGTGCTATATTATGTATATTCTGTGTTTATGCACTATTATTTGTTGAAAATGTTTCACTAAAATGAAAATTTCTGACAGTGGCTTCTTTTGTAATATGCAACAGCCCATATTTGTGGCTTCTTTTTGTATTTGCAGCTGTAAGTTGTATTTTTCTGTCTGCAGTCCATAATGACAAAATTTTATATCCTATATTATGGCTCGTATTTTTATTACACTCACCCCCAAATGAGCCACTGCTAATGTTACAGTATTTTATCTGGTTTTTTTTATATTATATTATATTTTCACATTATTTGTAGCTGTTTGTGTGGGTGCTATATTATGTATATTCTGTGTTTCTGCACTATTATTTGTTAAAAAATTTTCACTAAAATGATAATTTCTGACAGTGGCTTCTTATGTAATATGCAACAGCCCATACTTGTGGCTTCTTTTTGAATTTGCAGAATATATTATGTATATACTCTGTAACTATATCTTAATTTTATATCCTATATTATGGCTCGTATTTTTATTACACTCACCCCCAAATGAGCCACTGCTAATTTGATGACCCAATTTTTATCATTTCAATACTATACATTAACTAAATGCTAGAGCTTATGTTACAGTATTTTATCTGTTTATTTTATATCATATTAGATTTTCACATTATTTGTAGCTGTTTGTGTGGGTGCTATATTATGTATATTCTGTGTTTCTGCACTATTATTTGTTGAAAATTTGTCACTAAAATGATAATTTCTGACAATGGCTTCTTTTGTAATATGCAACAGCCCATATTTGTGGCTTTTTTTTGTATTTGCAGGTGAGATGTGACCGTAGCCGCAGCTCACGGAGCGTTACCACCGGACTCACTTCTCTTTGGGGCTTCTGAATGTACACTATTCCCACCCACGGACAGTTTTCCTTTAAAAATATGAATATTATTGAATATAATGTTTTACATATGTTACAGTATTTTATCTGCTTATTTTATATCATATTAGATTTTCACATTATTTGTAGCTGTTTGTGTGGGTGCCTCTGTAAGCCGCATTTTTCTGCCGACAGGCCATAAAGATGTGACCGTAGCCGCAGCTCACTGTGCGTTACCACCGGACTCACATCTCTTTGGGGCTTCTGAATGTACACTATTCCCACCCACGGACAGTTTTCCTTTAAAAATATGAATATTATTGAATATAATGTATTACCTATGTTACAGTATTTTATTTTCCTGGTGTTACTTTTGTTTTGTTGTCTGTTTTACCATTTCAATACTATACATTAACTAAATGCTAGAGTTTCTGTAACAGAAACTAGGGACCAGTGTTTTGACAGGCATAAAGCAGTTGTTTTATACATGACAGGTATATGAATTTAAAAAGTAAAAATCATCACATGTACAATTAACATACACCATTACACTTCTTACAAAATAGAGTATATTATGTATATTCTGTGTTTCTGCACGATTTGATTATTTATTTGATTTATACCCCACTGTATGGGAATATTATGTATAAATATGAATATTACTGAATAATCTCATATCTCGTCGGCCGTAATAGGCTCTAATGCTATAACATCCCACCTCTGCCTGCTGTCTCAGATCTCAACCACAGCAATAGAGTCTGGCGGTATAATTAGCACAAAGATGGATTTTTGCATTATTTCACAGTGAATGATGAGTTCAGGAGGCAAAGGTGGAGGAGAAGCGGCCTTGAGTGCGGAAGTATTATTTCTATAAAGATATATTGCAGGGTTTCTTATGTATGACCAGTTATTTATTCAAAGTTTATTAAAACATCAGTGATCCCTTAACCAAGAAAAAATCAGGAGAAACACATCTGTTATACAAAATGTTTAAGGTCTACAAAACATGGATTCAAAATGGTTCTATAATGGACAATTCATTTACCCATATTTATATAGAAAAGGTACGAATCACAACTGAAGAAGAAGCCAGTAATACATGAACAAAAGTAACACCAGGAAAATAAAATACTGTAACATATGTAAAACATTATATTCAATAATATTCATATTTTTAAAGGAAAACTCTCCATGGGTGAGAATAGTGTACTTTCAGAAGCAGCAGAGAGAAGTGAGTACAGTGGTAATGCTCAGTGAGCTGCGGGTACGCTCACATCTTGTGCTGTACTACCTTATATGTTTTGTTTGCGGCAGTTCAGAGAAACCAAAAACCATATCAGGTTTGGTGCACTATATTAAATCACTACAAGACCACATGTATTTATGTTACACAGCATGGTGTAGACTGGATAGAAATGTAACAAAGCTTTAAAAGTATACAAGTTAGAGGTCTTTGAATTAAAAAAAAATTGTCTTATATTATTCACTGAAAGGAAGCAAAATTACGGTATACATAGAACGCCAAAGAACTGAAACAAACTATAACTAAAAGTCAAATTATAAAGAAATTAAGATTTATTATCTGCAAAAAGTGGAGAAACAAACTTTGAATGTTTTGTAATTGTAATATTCAGGGGCCTGCACATTTATGTTACTTGGTGCCTCTAAAACCCTATCTTGGGAGCAAAAATAATTGTAGTGACTAACAAAATCCAAGGAAAAAAAATAAAATAAATAAAAAATAAAAATAACTGAATGTAACAATTGCCAAGTAGTAGAAACAATAAATGATTTTACAATATCACCCAAACAGCCAGCTAGGTCATTATTCTTTATTTTACTTATGTTTTAACTTTGTACACTTTGTAGATTTTTCTGTCATGCAAAAAAAAACAAACATTGAATTCAGGAAGGCTGTGTGCAAATAGCCAGCACAGACAGCTGTGAAATTAATATGTGATAAAATAATGTAGAATTAAAGAAAGATGGAGATGAAGCTCAACTCTTCAGAAAATGCAGAACCATGACCCCATGTTAGAGGTTATTAGTAACATTAACCAGTTACATACAAGTTAAAAGCAAGAATCATTAGCTGTATGTTATAAAATATGCCAGACGTTATTATATTCACTAATCCAACAAGTTCTAGAACCAAATTTCTACACATGGTGTTTATTGTAGAGATCCATAAACCCACTGCATAAGCCTTTTTCACATTATCATCAAGGATAATTTTCATCATTTTTTGTTTTATAACTGGAGCGGCCAATTCTGTAGCATTATTCTTTCCATAACTATTATGTGGAAAACCTTGATAGAACCCCCTTAGACCCCATTAAAATCAATGGTGTATGTCCGGATTTGAAAGTAGCTATTTGGCTCTATTTTAAGCTACATATATTACAATAGTCTGAACAGAGCCTAAGATGTAACTTCATATGAAACTACTGTGATACATTATAAATTACAAAATAGTTTTGAAGCTTTGTGTAGAAATATGTCAGACAAAGAATATAAAACTACTAGACGCTCTAAAAGGATAGTTAAAACTAACTATTAATATGAATTCTAGTGATTATAAAAACACTCGATTTTTTTTAGATTTCTGGCTAACATTTAAATTTATTCTTACACATGCATACCGGTACACATATATAGAGTATATAAAGAGTATTATAAATAGGGCAAGTGTTTACATTTAATATATAGTTAAGAAAAAAGTTCTACTTACTTGTTTAAATCTTTCTCATGCACACTGAAAAAAATGTGGAATATCGCAGGTCAAATGAAATGGGAAAAGGATTCTCTTTGTAGGATGTCTCTTAAGGTACCTTCACACGAAGCGACGCTGCAGCGATAGCGACAACGATGCCGATCGCTGCAGCGTCGCTGTTTGATCGCTGGAGAGCTGTCACACAGACAGCTCTCCAGCGACCAACGATGCCGAGGTCCCCGGGTAACCAGGGTAAACATCGGGTTGCTAAGCGCAGGGCGCGCTTAGTAACCCGATGTTTACCCTGGTTACCAGCGTAAAAGTAAAAAAAAAACAAACAGTACATGCTCACCTGCGCGTCCCCCGGCGTCTGCTTCCTGACACTGACTGAGCTCCGGCCCTAACAGCAGAGCGGTAACGTCACCGCTGTGCTTTCACTTTCACTTTAGGGCCGGGGCTCAGTCAGTGTCAGGAAGCAGACGCTGGGAGACGCATGTAAGTATGTGCTGTTTGTTTTTTTTACTTTTACGCTGGTAACCAGGGTAAACATCGGGTTACTAAGCGCGGCCCTGCGCTTAGCAACCCGATGTTTACCCTGGTTACCAGTGTAAAATATCGCTGGTATCGTTGCGTTTGCTTTCAAACACAACGATACACGGCGATCGGACGACCAAATAAAGTTCTGGACTTTATTCAGCGACCAGCGACATCACAGCAGGATCCTGATCGCTGCTGCGTGTCAAACGAAACGATATCGCTAGCGAGGACGCTGCAACGTCACGGATCGCTAGCGATATCGTTTCATGTGAAGGTACCTTAACTCATTATTTTATCTTATCTGTTAACCACACGAGCACGTAGCTGGCTATCACACATAACACAAGCCCTGGACACGCTGTCAAAGTCTTAAAAATGGCACACACAATTCATAAAATTTGCATAATATTAATTTTTTTCTGTGTTGAAAAGTTTTTATGACTTTTTAGCTCAAAAAGTTGCATGTTTTGCGAGATGTCACAGAAAAATGCACCAAAATACAGGTATACCTGCAATACATTAGGCGGGACTGGAGTGAAGTTGTGCAAAATTCTTTAAAAAGTGTAAGGCAAAGCATGTGGAATTGCTATGCTAAACTCCAATCACAAAGCTAGAAAAAAAAAACAGTACACACATATATGATAGGCTTCCAAAATGGCACAACTAGAATAATGAATTGCATGTAAACAACAAAAGCACAAAACTAATAAAAAAAAAAAAAAAACCAAGAGTAAAGGCAGTAATGTATGAGTTATAGGCTCTAAAAAGTTAGTTCAAAACTGAATAGGTCTGTAAAGATAGAATTTGTAAGTTTCCTTTAAAAGAAGTGAAAAATTGCTGCAAAATGTAGCATTTCTAACACCCAAACAAAAGAAAGGGATATTTGAAACCTTTCTGACATCGTAATAGTACACCTGTGTTTGACTCCCCCTACAGAAACTGAGGTGGCCGGTTATACCGCCAGACTCTATTGCTGTGGTTGAGATCTGAGACAGCAGGCAGAGGTGGGATGTTATGGCATTAGAGCCTATTACGGCCGACGAGATATGAGACTATTCAGTGATATTCATATTTATACATAATATTCCCATACAGTGGGGTATAAATCAAATAAATAATCAAATAATCATGCAGAAACACAGAATATACATAATATACTCTATTTTGTAAGAAGTGTAATGGTGTATGTTAATTGTACATGTGATGATTTTTACTTTTTAAATTCATATACCTGTCATGTATAAAACAACTGCTTTATGCCTGTCAAAACACTGGTCCCTAGTTTCTGTTACAGAAACTCTAGCATTTAGTTAATGTATAGTATTGAAATGGTAAAACAGACAGCAAAACAAAAGTAACACCAGGAAAATAAAATACTGTAACATAGGTAATACATTATATTCAACAATATTCATATTCTTAAAGGAAAACTGTCCGTGGGTGGGAATAGTGTACATTCAGAAGCCCCAAAGAGATGTGAGTCCGGTGGTAACGCACAGTGAGCTGCGGCTACGGTCACATCTTTATGGCCTGTCGGCAGAAAAATGCGGCGTACAGAGGCACCCACACAAACAGCTACAAATAATGTGAAAATCTAATATGATATAAAATAAACAGATAAAATACTGTAACATAAGCTCTAGCATTTAGTTAATGTATAGTATTGAAATGATAAAAATTGGGTCATCAAATTAGCAGTGGCTCATTTGGGGGTGAGTGTAATAAAAATACGAGCCATAATATAGGATATAAAATTAAGATATAGTTACAGAGTATATACATAATATATTCTGCAAATATAAAAAGAAACCACAAATATGGGCTGTTGCATATTACATAAGAAGCCACTGTCAGAAATTATCATTTTAGTGAAAATTTTTTAACAAATAATAGTGCAGAAACACAGAATATACATAATATAGCACCTACACAAACAGCTACAAATAATGTGAAAATCTAATATGATATAAAATAAACAGATAAAATACTGTAACATTAGCAGTGGCTCATTTGGGGGTGAGTGTAATAAAAATACGAGCCATAATATAGGATATAAAATTTGGTCATTATGGACTGCAGACAGAAAAATACAACTTACAGCTGCAAATACAAAAAGAAGCCACAAATATGGGCTGTTGCATATTACAAAAGAAGCCACTGTCAGAAATTATCATTTTAGTGAAAAATTTTCAACAAATAATAGTGCAGAAACACAGAATATACATAATATAGCACCCACACAAACAGCTACAAATAATGTGAAAATCTAATATGATATAAAATAAACAGATAAAATACTGTAACATAAGCTCTAGCATTTAGTTAGTGTATAGTATTGAAATGATAAAAATTGGGTCATCAAATTAGCAGTGGCTCATTTGGGGGTGAGTGTAATAAAAATACGAGCCATAATATAGGATATAAAACATGCAGAGAATTAGCTGTCATTGCAAAGTGTGCAGGGTGTGGCGTCTATGTGCATGTGTACTATTTCTATTTTATCTGTATTTTATCTGTTAGCCACCACGAGCTTGTAGACCCTTATCACACATAACACAGCACCCTTAAAACTCATGAAAATGAGAAACTGCGTTATAAGCTGTAAATTATGCTGGTTCATTCTAAATGTGCAGTGGTCATCTGTTTCTAAAATACATATTACAGAGCCACAAACAAATGTTTTAATCTCGCAGCTCCATATAATGAGGCTGTTGTTATAAAAGAAATACGACACATCATGGGGCCACATGCCCTGATTACAGAATGCAAGCGCTGTATAAAACTATTAATATCAAAATCTAATTAAAACAAATACTAGGATAATAATCCATGGATCAAACAATATGAGCCTGTATCAAAAGCTGACAGCCAGACAAGGAGAGGCAGCTGCTGACAGGGCGGGGAGGAGGGGTTACACCCTTTTGATACATCTTGATAGGGGCGGGCCACCTGTCAGATTGAGTTTGACGAAAGGACCCGATTATTCACTACTGACCTATTTGATACATTGCTATTCACCTACCTGTTACTATTCCACTCCACCACTTTTACTTGCTTGAGTATTTTCCTCTTGTTCATCTCCTCCTACATGTTTCATGCTACTTTTTGATTCATGATGTTTTACTATGTGTATTAAACCCTTGAATAAATATTTATATAAATAAATAAATATATATATATTACTTATATGACCCCGCAGACTCTCCCATATATCTATTGTCAGTTCCTTTTGATTTGACATTTGCATTGATCACTACAGGTATATGCTGGGCAAGCGTTCTAGCTTGGGACACAACAATCCAGTATGGGAGCAAGTGATCTTCTGGTCCATGCGTTCCAGCGCTGGAGTATGACATGAATCGGGGGATGCCCAGGCGCTCCAGCACTTCGCCTCATTACCGGGCATGCGCTTAGGGAGTTGGCACACCCTCCAGTATGCTTCTATCTATGAGTCCCAGTGTGGAACACATTCAGGAGATGGAACTGCAAAATTCAGCCATTAGTGATCTTGTGGTGCGGAGCATGTGCAGTACGATTGTATTTTTGTGTTCATTCAACAGATAATAAGGGGCTGTTTGAGGAGAGGTCTGGCCAAGTGGGCTACTGAAAAGGTCCCTCCGATAGAGGACACATGTACATCATCTATAATGAGATGACATCATTATATTGGGCCCCCTGATGAGGCGGCAGGGCGAAACACGTTGAGGCACACTTTGATGGATGAGTGCTAATCTTCTTGTTACCCTGCTCAGATTGCTCCATATTTAATACGTTATCGGTGTGTCATAATTGGGTGGTGCTAGTTGTGGATACTAAGGATCCATTTAATAACTGAGCCTCCAAACAAATGGGGTTTATTATATTTTTAAACCTTTTGAGCCAGCAAAGTGTTGGGCTTTATTATATTTATAGGATATTAGAGGGACAGCGGCCGAGCAGTGGGGGCGCCAATGTCGAATTTATAGGGTGACGAGCTGCGCTGACGGGCAGAATTCAGTGAGTAGGGCTGGATTCTGTTCATCTTATGTTATCAGTAGATGTGTGAGAGACGAGAGGCCGACGGCCGCAGTGTTACCGTATGTGTCCGGGGTCAGTTATACGGGGGAATAGAGAGCCTGGGGGTATACGGGTATATACAGCGTACACAGAGGGGTTTGTGACCGAAGCTGGGGGTATACGGGTGTATACAGAGTACACAGGGGGGTCTGTGACCAAAGCTGGGGGTATACGGGTGTATACAGTGTACACAGAGGGGTCTGTGTCCGAAGCTGAGGGTATACGGTGTATACAGTGTACACAGAGGGGTCTCCGACCGAAGCTGGGGGTATACGGGTGTATACAGTGTACACAGAGGGGTCTGAGACCAAAGCTGGGGTATACAGGTGTATACAGTGTACACAGAAGGGTCTGCTACAGAAGCTGGGGGTATACGGGTGTATACAGCGTACACTGAGGGTTCTGTGACCGAAGCTGGGGGTATACAGGTGTATACACCGTACACAGAGGGGGTCTGTGACTGAAGCTGGGGGTATACGGGTGTATACAGTGTACACTGGGGGGGTCTGCGACCAAAGCTGGGGGTATACGGGTGTATACAGTGTACACAGAGGGGTCTGCGACTGAGGCTGGGGGTATACGGGTGTATACAGTGTACACAGAGGGGGTCTGTGACCGAAGCTGGGGGTATACGGGTGTATACAGTGTACACAGAAGGGTCTGTGACCGAAGCTGAGGGTATACAGGTGTATACACCGTACACAGTGGGGGTCTGTGACTGAAGCTGGGGGTATACAGGTGTATACACCGTACACAGAGGGGGTCTGTGACTGAAGCTGGGGGTATACGGGTGTATACAGTGTACACTGGGGGGGTCTGCGACTGAGGCTGGGGGTATACGGGTGTATACAGTGTACACAGAGGGGGTCTGTGACCGAAGCTGGGGGTATACGGGTGTATACAGTGTACACAGAAGGGTCTGTGACCGAAGCTGGGGGTATACGGGTGTATACAGTGTACACTGGGGGGGGGGTCTGCGACCAAAGCTGGGGGTATACAGGTGTATACAGTGTACACAGAGGGGTCTGCGACTGAGGCTGGGGGTATACAGTTGGTCAGTACACAGGACCCCATACAAATAGGGCTCCGCTCAGTACACGCCTGGATCTGCTCCGTACACACACGGCTCCGCTCCGTACACCTCGTACACACAGCTCCGCTCCGTACACCTCGTACACACACGGCTCCACTCCGTCCACCTCGTACACAAACGGCTCCGCTCCATCCACCTCGTACTCACACGGCTCTGCTCCGTACACCTCGTACAGACACGGCTCTGCTCCGTGCACCTCGTACACACACGGCTCCGCTCCGTTCACCTCGTACACACACTGCTCCGCTCCGTACACCTCGTACACACACGGCTCCGCTCCAGACACCTCGTACACACACTGCTCCGCTCCGTACACCTCGTACACACACGGCTCCGCTCCAGACACCTTGTACACACACGGCTCCGCTCCGTACACCTCGTACACACACAACTCCGCTCCAGACACCTCATACACACACGGCTCCGCTCTGTACACCTCGTACACACACGGCTCCGCTCCGTACACCTCGTACACACACGGCTCCGCTCCGTACACCTCGTACACACACGGCTGCGCTCCGTACACCTCGTACACACACGGCTCCGCTCTGTACACCTCATACACACACGGCTCCGCTCTGTACACCTCGTACACACACGGCTGCGCTCCGTACACCTCGTACACACACAGCTCCGACTGTACACCTCGTACACACACGGCTCCGCTCCGTACACCTCGTACACACACGGCTGCGCTCCGTACACCTCGTACACACATGGCTCCGCTCCGTACACCTAGTACACACACGGCTCCGCTCCGTACACCTCGTACACACACGGCTCCGCTCTGTACACCTCGTACACACACGGCTCCGCTCCGTACACCTCGTACACACATGGCTCCGCTCCGTACACCTCGTACACACACAGCTCCGCTCCGTACACCTTGTACACACATGGCTCCGCTCCGTACACCTCGTACACACACGGCTCCGCTCCGCACACCTCGTACACACACGGCTCCGCTCCGTACACCTCGTACACACACGGCTCCGCTCCGTACACCTCGTACACACACGGCTCCGCTCCGTACACCTCGTACACACACGGCTCCGCTCTGTACACCTCGTACACACACGGCTCCGCTCCGTACACCTCGTACACACACGGCTCTGCTCCGTACACCTCGTACACACGCGGCTCTGCTACATCCACACTGTAAACCCCTCCTGACCCCACACATAAACTTCCCCTCATCCAGCACCATGACAACCAGCACAGCACAGTCCTGCATACACTGAGGGCCCTGATCATGTGACCCTGACTCCTCCCCTCCTGTGACCTCATCACAGGTCCTGTGCGCACAGAGCAGCCGTAGAAATCTCAGGCCACGGTGGTCTCCCCCAACTTCTGCTCTTTCTCCTTCTTTTCTTGCAGGGGCCGCAGTGGATTTCATCCTGGATCCATAGAGCCGAGTAGAGGAGCGATGTTCCTTCAGTCTGAGGGGAATTGATGGTGAGATTTGTCCAGCGGCCACTGTACCGAGTAAATCCCCCCAGGACTGTAGCAGGTAAAGACCCCAATATCCACCGGTGTCCCTTCTAATGGGGGAAAGTACCAAAGAAAACCATCATATCTGGAGAAATAAACCCCGTACATGGAGACATCGGCCTCAGATATCTCCGGTCTTGTTCTTACCGACAATCTAATATCATACCTCCCAACTTTTGAAGATGGGAAAGAGGGACAAAGTTTGCGGCGCGCTTTGCGCGCCGCGGCAAATTTTAGGCCACGCCTCTTACCACACCCATTCATAATTAGTCACACCCATATCCACATCCCAACCACACCCATTTAGCACTGCCGATCACACTGTTTCATATACAATAATTATAAACAAAAAAATATGGCCACACAGTGCCCCATACTGTATAATGGCCACACATGATGCTCCATACTGTACGATGACCACACATGACGCTCCATAATATATAATGACCACACATGACGCTCCATACTGTATAATGAACACACATGATGCTCCATACTGTATGACCGCACATGATGCTCCATAGTGTATAATGACCGCACATGATGCTCCAGACTGTATAATGACCGCACATGATGCTCCATACTGTATAATGAACACACATGATGCTCCATACTGTATGACCGCACATGATGCTCCATAGTGTATAATGACCGCACATGATGCTCCATACTGTATGACCGCACGTGATGCTCCATACTGTATAATGGCCGCACATGATGCTCCATACTGTATAATGGCCGCACATGATGCTCCATACTGTATAATGACCGCACATGATGCTCCAGACTGTATAATGACCGCACATGATGCTCCAGACTGTATAATGACCGCACATGATGCTCCAGACTGTATAATGACCGCACATGATGCTCCAGACTGTATAATGACCGCACATGATGCTCCAGACTGTATAATGGCCGCACATGATGCTCCATACTGTATAATGGCCGCACATGATGCTCCATACTGTATAATGGCCGCACATGATGCTCCATACTGTATAATGGCCACACATGATGCTCCATACTGTATAATGACCGCACATGATGCTCCATACTGTATAATGGCCACACATGATGCTCCATACTGTATAATGACCGCACATGATGCTCCATACTGTATAATGACCGCACATGATGCTCCATACTGTATAATGGCCGCACATGATGCTCCATACTGTCTAATGACCGCACATGATGCTCCATACTGTATAATGACCGCACATGATGCTCCATATTGTATAATGACCACACATGATGCTCCATACTGTATAATGACCGCACATGATGCTCCATACTGTATAATGGCCACACATGATGCTCCATACTGTATAATGACCGCACATGATGCTCCATACTGTATAATGACCGCACATGATGCTCCATACTGTATAATGGCCGCACATGATGCTCCATACTGTCTAATGACCGCACATGATGCTCCATACTGTATAATGACCGCACATGATGCTCCATATTGTATAATGACCACACATGATGCTCCATACTGTATAATGACATACAGGCACGCAGCTCACACACAGGCACGCAGCTCACACGCACGCAGCTCACGCACGCAGCTCACACGCACGCAGCTCACACACGCACGCAGCTCACAAACACATGCAGCTTTGACACAAATGCATCACACACGCAGCCATCACACACACACGCAGCCATCACACATACACACGCAGCCATCACACACACACACACACACGCAGCCATCACACACACACACGCAGCCATCACACACACGCAGCCATCACACACACACACACACACGCAGCCATCACACACGCAGCCATCACACACGCAGCCATCACACACGCAGCCATCACACACACACAGCCATCACACACACAGCCATCACACACACACACAGCCATCACACACACACACGCAGCCATCACACACACACACGCAGCCATCACACACACACACACGCAGCCATCACACACACACAGCCATCACACACACACAGCCATCACACACACACAGCCATCACACACACACAGCCATCACACACACAGCCATCACACACACACAGCCATCACACACACACACGCAGCCATCACACACACACACACGCAGCCATCACACACACACACACGCAGCCATCACACACACACAGCCATCACACACACACACCCAGCCATCACACACACACACGCAGCCATCACACACACACGCAGCCATCACACACACACACGCAGCCATCACACACATCACACACACACAATCTCCTCTGTGATGCAGGGGCGGCTGATGTCCATGTGCAGCTCTCTGCTGAAGTCTTCAGTCTCCTGCTCACAGCTCTGCACTATCCCGGCACCTCCCCCGTCTCTCCTTCTCTGCCGGGATAGCAGCTAAGAGCAGAAGCCGGAGCTCCGTGCACACACAGCCAGAGGTAGTGAATCGCTGACCTTTCTTCTTGATTGCTGCAGGCTCTCTCCTTCAGCGTGGCAGCGCCGCACAGGGGGCGGGAGGGGGGGGGGGTGTTGCGCGGGCGGTCAGGAGGCAGCTTTTATAAAAAAAAAAAAAAAAACAGGCTGGCTCTCTCTACGTCCCGGAAGTGGGCGGGGCTTCACCGGCGGCCGCAAATTCGGGATTTTAAATGCGGGACAGCGGGACCCCGGTGCCAAAGCGGGACTGTCACGCTGAAATCGGGACGGTTGGGAGGTATGCTAATATATAAAGCTGAATGTATGTGTGTATGTCCGGGATTGGCATCTGAACCGTCGCAGCTACAGCCACAAAATTTTGCACAGTCACACGTCTGGACCCCGAGCGAGATGTTGTGAGGTGAAATTTTAACCCCGTGCGTTCCAATTCACCAAACAATTTTGCCCCTATCTACATAATGGGGAAAAAATGAAAGGAAAAGTGATGGAGGCAAATTGACAGCTGCCAGATGTGAACAAGGGGGACTTAAAGAGTGAGAGCGATGGCGCCAAAGAGTATATACTGTACAGTTGCTAAGCTGGGTCCCCAACATGGGATAATCACCACGGGGATATGAACACACACACAAAATGCGCCACACACTACCACGTGCTCGAACACATATACCACCGTCAGCGCACATTTCACCACACATACACCAACCTCGCCACATAAAAGTTGAAACACAAAAGTCGCCGCTCAAAACTCGCCACGTGCAAAACTCTCCACATGCAAAACTCGCCACACGTGCAAAACTCACCTCATGGAAAACTCGCCACACACAAAACTTGCACACGCGGAAAAATTGCCACATGCACAAAAGTTGCAACACATGCAAAAGTTGCCTCACACAAAACTTGCACATACTCAAAAGGCACCACACATAAAACTCGCCACGCGCAAAACTCGCCATGCGCAAAACTTGCTGCACACAACTTGCTACACTAACCTGTCACATGCAACTCGACACACAAAAAGTTGCTACGCGCATGTCGCCACACAAAACTCATCTCACAAAAGTCGCTACATGCATGTCGCCACACGCAACGCAACACACACAACTTGACACATGAAACTCGCCCTAAAACACACACAAGTCTGGTATTATCCTTCAAAAATAAAAATCTGATTAATAAGCAGACAAGCTACAAGAGCAACAAATGTACCATATAGGAATCCGGCAGCTGTCAGTCACATGACCAGTCTATTATGTGTATGTGTGAGCTAATATATACTGCCAGGGGGTGGGCTTACTGTTGGCTGAGGATTTATCAGGCTGCCAATTTAGCTTACAAATACTGAGGTAAAAATACTGACCAAATAACGTGTGAACGAGGTCTAATACAGGAGGAGATGACATACAGATATATACTATATACAGGAGGAGATGACACACAGGTATATACTATTTACAGGGGAGATTACACACAGGTATATACTATATACAGGAGGAGATGACACAGATATATACTATATACAGGAGGAGATTACATACAGGTATATACTATATATAGGAGGAGATGACATACAGGTATATACTATATACAGGGGACATGACACAGCAGGTATATACTATATACAGGGGAGATGACATACAGGTATATACTATATACAGGAGATGACATACAGGTGTATACTATATATAAGGGAGATGACAAACATGTATATACTGAGGTGAAAATGAGAGGTGTGAGGTGAAAATGAAAAGGTGTGAGTGCAAAATGAGAGGAGTGAGGGAAAATAGTGGAGTGATCGGAAAATGACAGATGTGAGGTCGAAATGACAATTGTTAGGAGGGAATGAGAGGAGTGAGGGGGAAAATAAGAGGAGTGAGGTGCTATAACTAACCACAGATATTTACTATGCCCAGGCAACGCCGGGCTCTTCAGCTAGTCTCTTATAAAAGCCTCAAACTTTGTGTGACTCAGAGCTGAGATCTAACGTGATAGAAGATTCCAGTGCGGGGAAGACGGGAAACCTTCATATAGAGGCCGGTGGGGATGGAGGCAGTGACCGACTCTGGACAGATCTGTTCCTAGAGCCGCAGTAGGAGATGGAGATGTCGTCCTCATCATGAAGTCGTTATTTCTCCTGTCCCGTGTAATGAATATCTCCTGCAGTATTACTAATGCCGATTCCAGGGTCGGGAAATGAGACGAGAATTAGCGTTATGGAAGATGAGTCTATGAGGAACGTATTCAGCTGCCGACTCCGAGGGAGAAACTGCTTGTTGTCCGTGGCCTAAATATATAGGTTTTATTAGTAGATGGAAAGAAGGAAACTAAATACTGTAAAATAATAAATCTCCTCATATGTTTCCCTTATTATCTCCAGTAATTGTATTATTACACAGGATTCTTATGATGTTACATCGGCTCATCTTCTTCTCATTCAGGTCTCTACAATATCGGATCCTCTCAGTGAAGATCTTCTATATAAGAGAATTTCCTGATTTACCAAAGATGGATATGGACAGAGACAAGATGGCGGAGAGGATATTACACCTCACCCTAGAGATCCTCTTCCGGCTTACTGGAGAGGTGAGAGATTCTGATGACGTCACATTACATCATTCTTATCTATGGGAATAACAGATGGACAGAACTGGAGAGGTGAGGACTCTGGAAATGTCTGTAGTGAGATTTATTAATGTGTCTCTCCATAACCAGGATTACACAGTAGTGAAGAAGACCTCTAGTGAGCGCTGTCAGGACCCTGTGTCTGAGGGATGGGGAAGACCTCTGAGCTCAATCACGGGGCCTCCACCTCGCCCCCTGATACATGAGGACATCAATGACCAGAAGATCCTAGAACTCACCTACAAGATGATTGAGCTGCTGACTGGAGAGGTGACACTGCTGGGAATGCTGGGACATTATACAGTAAGAAAGGATCAGGGGATGATAATATCATTGTATGTGTCAGGTTCCTATAAGGTGTCAGGATGTCTCCATCTATTTCTCCATGGAGGAGTGGGAGTATTTAGAAGGACACAGAGATCTGTACAAGGACGTCATGATGGAGGTTCCCCAGCCCCTCACATCACCAGGTAATAGACTGGACTAAATACACACGGCCTATAATTATCTGTATGTAAAGAATGAATTCAGTCCCTGTATGTGTTTCCTCCAGATCTATCCAGTAAGAGGACAACACCAGAGAGATGTCCCCGTCCTCTTCTTCCACAGGACTGTAAACAAGAAGATACCAATGTTCCTCAGGATCATCAGGTAGATGGAGAGAAGGTGTCATGAGATCTCCCTTAGGCAACTTTCACACTTCCGTTTATTTCCGGTCCTGGAAAAACCGATACCGGAGATATCAGTGTCCGTGTCTCTAATACTTGCGGCACACGTGTGGCAACCGTGTACCGCCTCAGTACCACACAGACGGCCGCTGGGGAAGAAGCGCTACTGTAAGCACTGTTTCCTCAGTGTCGGGTGCTGAAGACAGCTCTCATCGTTCTCCCCTGCTCTGCCGGCGATCGTCAGGAGCAGAAGAGAATGATGAGTTATATTAAAGTCTGAACGATGACAGCAGGTGGGGGCTTTTGGGACTCTTACTTCCATCATCCGACTCTTGCTGCCGCTAATAACAGTGACAGCAGGAGCGGATGATCGGGGTATTCCTCAGCTGCCACTTGCGATATAATTAAATAAATTAATGAAAAACCCGGTGTGGGTTCCCGCCTATTTTCTTGAACCAACCAGGCAAAACTCACAGCTGGGGGCTGCAACCCTCAGCTGTAGCTTCAGCAAGGCTGATTATCAAGAATAGAGGGTGTGGAAATCTGAGGCTGTGGGTTATCAAAATTACCTAGGCAGGTTAACGATGCAACTAATTTTTTTATTCCATACATCCATGGTTGTACAACAAATCCAGGTAGATGGCCAACATACAATGTCCTCAGTCCAGAAGTTCCCAATCTGAGATTGGTAGTCCCACTGGCTCCATACCAGGCGATGCCCACGGTTTCCCAACTTTTGGTTGGCCCACAGATTTTGTATCTCCAGCTGCTATAGTGTGCAGTCACAGCCTATGTTCCTCCAGACGATGGCTATCCCGACCGTAGCTCATGGATACCCCTCCAGCCAACAATCTCCAAAGCTCCATAGATCATCCATCCATTCCAGCTTGGATCCTCTTCCATCGAAAGTTGCCTGATTCAACCCTATGTCTTTTTCTCCCGCACCTTAAAAATTTTCCTTTAGCTCACAGAACAAGGCATATTCCATCAGCTGGGGACTGTATGTGAGACCTCCCGTGGTGATGGCTCCCCTGAGTCTATTGTCCCCAACCACACAATAGGCCTAGGTTTGGGAGTACAATGGAAGCGAGACCTTGATACAAATGACATTGATAGTCTGGCCTTAAGCCCCCGTCTCACTTAGCGAGGTCGCTAGCGAGATCGCTGCTGAGTCACAAGTTTTGTGACGCAACAGCGACCTCAGTTGCGATCTCGCTATGTGTGACACGTAGCAGCGACTAGGCCCCTGCTGTGAGATCGCTGGTCGTGTCGGAATGGCCTGGACCTTCTTTTGATCGTTGAGGTCCCGCTGGGTAGCACACATCGCTGTGTTTGACACCTTACCAACGACCTCGTTGACGACTCAGTCACACAGGACGTCCCTCATCGAGGTCTGAATCGTCATAATAGCTGCCATGTGACAGGGTCACAACGACATCGTTGTATAGGTCGCTACAGGTCGCCGCATCGCTGCTGCGTCGTTGGGAAGATCTCACTGTTTGACATCTCACCAGCGACCACATAGCGACGCAGCAACGATCCCTGACAGGTCGTATCGTTGTCGGGATCGCTTTTTGCGTCGCTAAGTGTGACGGGGCCTTTAGGTTCACATAAACTCTAGCCTGCTCGTCTTCCTCTGCTGACTGCCACTGAATAGAAACATTGATTCCTGAGCATGAACTGCTGAGCAAGAAAATTAATAAAACGGCAAGAAAATCACTAATAAAACACATCAAGCAAATTAACTATTAAAGTACAATGATATTGATGTCACCGGTGCTCCGTGCTGGAAAAAATCTTTATGTCTTAGAGCTGTGGACTCCGCTCCACGTCCATTTGTCCTATAGTCTTCAGTAAGCGGCCATATCCTCACACTGGGATCCCCATGCTATGTTTGTTTTTAAATACTTTAATAAATAATTGTAAAAAACGGCATGGGGTACCTCGCATCTTTGGCAACCTACCTAGCTAAAGCTCACAGCTTGGGGCTGGTATTCTCATACTGGTAAGGGGTAATTGCTTTTGGCCCCCCTCCAGCCTAAAAACAGCAGGCCACAGCTGCCCAGAAAAGGCGCATCTATTAGATGCGCCAATTCTAGTGCTTTGCCCGGGTCTTCCCACTTGCCCTGTAGCGGTGGCAATTGGGGTTAATAATTGTGGGGTTGATGTCACCTTTATATTGTCAGGTGACATCAAGCCCATGGCTTAGTAATGGAGAAGTGTCTATAAGACACCTATCCAGTACTAATCCTATACAGTACAGTATGTAAATAAAGACACAGCCAGAATAAAATCCTTTAATTGAAAAATGACAGATTCCTTTATTAATCTCTCATGCATGAGGAGACCAACGCAAAAACATCCCTGAGGGTCGGATCATCTTCCTGTATCAAATCTTCAGGTCCCCCTTTTGCCCCCGCCATGCTGCTTTTCCCCTTCTGTACCTCATGCTTTGCAGCCAGGACCGCATCCTCCTCCATACCCGCTCCAGCTCCGGTGCCTTTCTCTGCCCCCTCCGCAGCATCCACTCTGGCATACTGCTGAAGCTTCGCCGCCACCTCCATACACCTCTCACACGCAGCGTTCTCCTTGTCAGCATCTTCTCTGGCATCAACGCCATATTGGCTGGCTCCTGCATCGCCAGCACCTGCGTCCTTCTGCTGCCGCCTGGTCATTTCCTCCAATGCCGGGTTCACCGCTCAGCACCGCTTTGCTCCCCTGACCCTCAGCCAGCCGGTATGTGGCAGAAAAGTCCGGTCAGCAGCGTCTGCACAGGATAATTAGCCCTTTAGCAGCGGGAGCGCTCTTCTATGCGTCCGCTCACATGGCCAGCTAGGACACGCCCCCTCCTTTATTAATCTCAATTAAACCATAGTTACTGCATCGTCTAATTCCACCGAAGCCCTCGATCTATAATAAAAGTAAAATGAAAAAACAACAATATACCATACCTGTCCCTCGTTCTGTCCCACGCTGTAATCGATGTCTGGGGGCTAAATAGTTTGCAAGCTGGACGGTGCTAAGAAGCGACCATCCAGGCTGAAAACCACTGGTGAATGAGCTGCTGCGAGCGCAGCCTCAGTGACAAGCGGTGAAATCATCACTAGCATTTTCCCACGGTACTGAGGTCACCGCAGTTCAGCCCGGCCTCGATGATGTCACCGCTGGTAAATGATGCTGCGCTCTCATCAGCTCATTCACCAGTGCTTCTCAGCCTGGACGGTCGCATCTTGGCACTGTCAAGGTTGAAAACTAATTATCCCCCAGACATGGATTACGGCGTGGAACAGAATGACAGACCGTTATGGTATATTGTTTTGTTATTTTATTTTTATTACAGGAGATCGAGGGCTTCGGTGGAATTAGGCGAGGTCGTAAGTATGGTTTAATTGAGAATAGTAAAGGAGTCAGTCATTTTTTTAATTAAAGGACTTTATTCTGGCTGTGTCTTTATCTACCATATAACTATAGGATTAGTAATGGAGAGATGTCTAAGACACTTCTCAATTACTATGCTGTGGGCTTGATGTCACCTGACAATACAAAGATGAAATCAACCCCTCAAATATTAACCCCACTTGCCACTGCTACAGGGCAAGTGGGAAGAGTCGGACAAAGCGCAAAAATTGACACATCTAATAGATGCACCTTTTCTAGGCAGCTGCAGGCTGCTGTTTTTAGGCTGGGGGGTCAATATCCATGACACCTTACTACCCTGAGAAAACCAGCCGCAAGCTGTGAGCTTTAGCAAGGCTGGTTGTCAAAAATGGAGGGGACCCCACACCATTTTTTAAAATTATAGATTTAAATAATTTTAAAAAAATACCCCTCTATTCTTGATAGCCAACTTTGCTGAAGCTGACAGCTGAGGGTTGCAGCCCCCAGCTGTGAGATTTTCCTGGTTGGTTCAAGAAAATAGGGGGGAACCCACACCGGGGTTTTCATTCATTTATTTCGATATATTGCAGGCGGCAGGTGATGAATACCCTGATCATCCACTCCTGCTGTCACTGTTATTAGCAGCGCTGACCGCCGGCAGAGCAGGGGAGAATGATGAGAGTCGTCTTCAGCACCTGCCGCCGGTAAACAGCGCTTACTGTAGCTCTTCTTCTCTGTCGCACGGAGGACATCAATGTGTGCTCTCCATGTGCACGTGTGCAGTACGTTTTGCCGTCCGTGCTGACGGTAAAAACGGGCATGACTACGTGCGGAACACGCGGTCCATGAAAACACACTGACGTGCACAGACCCATTCATTTGAATGGGTGTACATGTGTACATGTCTCCGGTACGTGTGAAAACTGTCACCACACATACCGGAGACATGAACTTGTGAAAGAGGTTTTATGATGTTGTGGTAGTTCACTCACGTGGTGGCACACTGAGGTAGGAAAAGTGGGAACACCGTCTCTTTAAATCATCGTTGATGTATTGTAAGGCAGCATAAACCAACTTGTGGGGAAAACAAACTCCGCCTTCTTGGCTAAAACAAGAACAAAACGATAAAAGAAAACAAAATGCAGCAGCACAGTCTGTATGTTGTGGGTGGCCCCCCGCTCTGGAGCAGGACAGGTTCAGTCTGTTCTCGACGAGCCACAAAGCCTCTGGAGTCCTCTCTCCAGGCTAGCTGAGCCCAGACTGCCTGTAGAGCTCGGTTATTTCACCCCAAGCCTGTAACTTCCCCATCATGTGATTGATCACATGATCATGTCCTCATGCAGGTCCTGGCAGGTCTGCCAGGGGAGATAAAGTGGACCTTTTCCCACCCACTCTGTGAAGGTCCACATAAAACCAGCCCTGTTTATGCAACTTAACCCTCACAACACGTAGTGTGCTGGAGAAAAATGCTCTGGTTTCACACTACTGATGCCGTTAAGCGCAGTGACACATATCTCCCCTCTGTAGAAAAAGAAGCAGCATCCTTTCCAGGTGAAAGATGTATCAGGAAAAAGTCTTTATTCTGCCATCATATAATACAACGTTTCGGCCACATGGCCTTTGTCAAGCATACAAACATAGTCTACATGGCCACCTTAAATAGTGTGGAGCCAAAACCAGCACCAATCACCAGCAAGGGGCGGCCTTTATTTTATAATGTCGAAAAATAAAAAATACATAGATCACGCCATTTCATCTTAAAATATGTACAATATAAAAGTGCCACATTCACATAATACCCCAAATCATATACAAAACACAGGGAGTGCTGTAATCCTACCGCAATCATGTGATTGCCATGGTAACCCTCCACCAATGAACCATTCTGTCGTCAATAGTGGTCATCTCCTCCAATCAGCAAAGATCTTCTTGTCTGTGCTTCAGCCGACAACGGCCAATCAACCCAGGTCTAACAACATAAATCCACAGAAGCCAGCCCAAGACCGTCCGAAAACACGCGCAGGGCACGTCACATGCAAGCGGTCACATGACCGCAGCACAGACGCACCCTACAGCGCACGCAGGGCACTTCACGTGCATGCGGTCACATGACCGCAGCACATACGCAACCCACAACGCACGCACTAGCCAAGCAGGGCCGTTGGTCACTCACAGCAGCGTAAGGCCCCGATGTGACCACGTGAAAGAAAGGGAGGAGCCAAGCCAGAGCATCACCCCGACCACACCCCCATCACATGACACAGCAAACCCACGCCCGCATAGAGGACCGAGGCTCAGCCAACTCCATGGCAACTAACGTATCTATGGGTATACAAATATATAAGCTTAACCTGTGCACACGATTTGGCACACAGGGGGAAGAAGAAGGGAAATGGTAGCAACTCCAAATATGTAAAGAAATCAATCCAATGACTTCTAAATCTCCCTGGATGACAAATCCAAAGTGCACTGTAAAAGAAAAAGAAAAAAGAAGAAAAAAAGAAAAAGTATTAATTTAAGACACTTAAAAACAATTATACGGAATCAAACGCCATCTATATTCAGAAGAGTCAGGAGATACATAATTGTAGATTATATTCAATATTTAACCCTTTCGGTTGCAAAGTTTCCAATATAGATATCCATCTCAACCTTTTTTGTTTCAATTGCTGTTCCCTATTACCTCCCCTTCTCAATACAGGGACCCCATCGATCACTCTAAATCTGAGTTGATTGGCAGAGTGTCTGCATGCATCAAAATGTTTAGGGACTGGTAGTTCAAGCAATTTGGTCCTGATGGTGCTCTTATGTTTGCTTATACGTGCTCTGATCTCCATAGAAGTTTCCCCTACATACATAAGTCCACAGGGACATACTATCACATAGATAACGAAACTCGAAGAGCATGTATAGCGTTCTCTTATCAAGAATTTTTTTCCGGTCTGAGGGTGATAAAAACCATCCCCCTTTAACATATTACTACAGCACGCACAATTGAGACAAGGAAAGTTGCCCATCCTAGGTGGACAAAGAGTCCGCTGGAGGACAACCTTCTTTGTGCCCACATCCGACCTTACCAGTTTATCCTTCAGGTTACGCCCCCGCCTATAAGACAAAATAGGACGTGAGTGAAAATCCTGAATTTGCGGCAAACTCTTGTTCAAAAAACCCCAATGTTTATTCAAAATGTTCGCAATTCCACTACTCGCTGGACAATATGTAGAGACAAAAGGGACACGTCTTTCTTTAACCCAATTTCTCTGAGTTTGTAGTTCCCCATCCGTTAATTTAGTCACTTGATTTTTCTGGCTCATAACCCTCTTTCTAGGGTAACCCCTCGAAATAAATTTATTGCACATTTCGTCTAGCCTGACATCACACAAATTTTCATCAGAGACAATCCGTCGTGCCCGTAGCAGCTGATTCCAAGGAAGCGAGTCCATCATCCTCCTTGTGTCGGGGTCGTCACGACAATACCCTTCCTTCACCAGTCATTCCAAATTAGTCTATGAGCATTGGTACCGGGTAAGAATGAGTCAGACAAAGAGCTGGTTCAATCTCAGTGCATGCTCGTGTTTCTGCAAGTATCAGCAACGATCACAGCAACTGAACCTTTATTTCCGGATACGCAATACTATATTGTGTATTAGGGAAAGGAATGCAGTAGGCGGGGTTTAAGCAGTATATGTCTAGTATTCGGTCTTTCTGATTAGTCCTGACGTCATCTGGTGGATCCTCCTCTCTTCACATTTCTCAAGTTTCGATTTCAGTAGAAACGATACTTAGCTTCTCAGAAATGAAAGTAGGGCATAGGTGAATACTAGCAGCCATTTTAAATACAATTATATTTGCATCAGCAAGCATAGGGGAAAACTTATTGTTTCACAGCATAAGATTATGAAAGTACAAAAAGTGTATAAAGATATATATTTTCACCCTGACAATCCCCCCCCCTAAACACAAGTTTTTCCCTAACCAGAAAAAGGAAAGAAAGATCCTTCGAGACTGTCCATGTGATGGGGAAAGGGGAGGTGGATTTCTTCATCCAGACACCTCAGAAGCTCTCCCCTTGCGAGAGGCCTCCAGGCAGCTGAACCCTTCACTAGCCTCACATGGAGTTCTCCAACTGTCCCTAAACTAAGTCTCTTAGCGTCATCTGAGAATAGGGAGTTTTGTCTAATTTCTTGAGGGGGACGTACTTAGGGATTTCCCCTGGATCAGTACCATCGTACTCTAGTGGGTCTACTTCTTGATTGAGGAAGGTGCCAGTCGGAATTGCCTTGGCAATAACCTTTTTATACAAGGGAATAACACAACAGAGGATTATCGATCCAACTATAAGGAGGGCAATCAGTACCAGACAAGCTTGTTGAAGGAATGCCTTGAGCCCACCCAACCAGCCGGAAAAGAAAGATGTGTCTACTCCAGCATTAGTTTTCAATTCTGCTGCTAACCCAGTTATCTTTTTAAGGGCTATCATGGTTTTTCCATTCACTTCAGAGTTCTGAGGGATATAGGTACAACATTCTTCTCCTATCATCCCACAAACTCCTCCTTTCTCAGCTAAGATCATATCAAGGGCTAGTCGGTTTTGGAGGGTCATTCTTGTGTTGGGGCCCAATTCCTCAACTATACCCTGAAAGGCATCACGGCTATAATTGACAAATCTTTGTTCATTGTAATATATGTAATTCATCCAATCAACATTTTTATTAATCTGCACCTGTGGGATCAAAGAAGCAAAGCCAGCATAGATCTGGTTCTGGGCTTTAAACTGGTCAGGCACCCCCCTTGGCACTCCTATAGCATCAATATATACTAGTGGATCTTCTTCATAACTCATGTGGAGCTGATCAAGGCTTCTCCTCTTTCTGGTAGGTTCATCAGGTACCTCTGGATCCCAAGGTAAAATCTTGAGCTGCATAGCTAGTTTAACAAGGGTGCATTGGCCTGTCCAGGCATTAGGCAACCTAGGACGGAGCTTACCATCTCCACATAACCAATTAATGTCGTACATATATTGTGTATGTTTAATTAGCAAATCAGTATCTAGAGAACTGTTCTTTTTGCAGAAACCTGTCTCGAAGATCCCTACTGGTGTACCTGTGGTGTCGTGGGAATTATAGCAGGTGTAATTGTCAGCTAATACGGTTACTTCTCCTGGGACCTTTAGTTTGGGTTCCTCGTGAATTAGTGGGACATAATCTGGGCAATCAGTGGACTTCAAACCTTTCAACAGATTCATAACACAGGCAGTGGTGTTGTCAACAGGAAAAAGCAATGCATGTGTGTATAGGTGTGTATTCGCAGCAGCACAAGCAATACATCCTACAGAGATCAACGTATGATTTTGGGATGTGCGGTTCATGCTCTTTTTTTCTTTTTGCACAAAGCATGTACTTGTCTCTTTTTTTGGACCAGCACGCCTCCCATTTGGCTCAGGTGATTTTAATTAGCAGGAGACTGCAAAGTAAGGGGTCTAGCCCTGTTGTGAACTCTATTTCTGGGCTCCCTCTTGTGGTCACAAGTGGTACTGTGTGAGTGCTGTCTTTCTGCAGGTTTGTGGCTGGCATCAGCTGTCTCGTTATAGCTGGGTTGGTTTCCTATTTAGCTTACCTGGACTATCAGTTCATGCCTGCTGTCGATGTATTCAGTGCTATTCTGATTCCTTCTGACTAACTTGCTACCAGTCTCTTCAAGAGAAGCTAAGCTTCCGTTTGTTCATTTTTGATCATCATTGTTCAATATGTTTCTTGTCCAGCTGGCTAAAATGTGATTTCCTTGCTTGCTGGTAGCTCTAGGGGGCTGAGTTTCTCCCCTCACACCGTTAGGTGGTGTGGGGGTTCTTGTATTCTCAGCGTGGATATTTTGTAGGGTTTTCTGCTGACCGCACAGTTCACTATCTGTCTTCTGCTATCTAGTATTAGCGGGAGTCATTTTGCTGATCTGTTTTCATTTCTACGTATGTGTTTTCCCCTTACCTCACCGTTATTATTTGTTGGGGGCTTCCTATAACTTTGGGGTTATTTCTCTTGAGGCAAGTGAGGTCTTGCTTTCTCTCTAGGGGTAGCTAGTTCCTCAGGCTGCGTCGTGACGTCTAGGATTTTAGGCACGTTCACCGGCTACCTTTAGTGTGTTTGCTTAGGATCAGGTTTGCGGTCAGCCCAGATACCACCTCCCTAGAGCTTGTTCTACGTTCAGTAACTTAGCTAGGTATTCCTGTGATCCTCAGCCACTGGGATCATAACAGTACAGCAGGCCTAAAAGTGTTTCATGCATCGCAGAAGTGGGATAAAAGAATTCCTGAGTACAATTTTTTTTTTTTTCTCTCTTCCTTTGCTGCAGTCTGTCCAGCTTCTCTCATCCCCTTAAACTCTGGGTGGTTTTGAGCTCAGCTGCAGACATGGATATTCAGAGTCTGATTTCTAGTGTGGATCATCTTGCTACAAGGGTGCAAAACATTCAGCATTTTGTTGTTCATAGCCCTATGTCTGAGCCAAAGATACCTATTCCTGAGTTGTTTTCTGGAGATAGATCTAGGTTTCTGAATTTTAGGAATAATTGTAAATTGTTTCTGTCTTTGAGACCTCGTTCCTCTGGTGATTCCGCTCAGCAGGTTAAAATTGTTATATCTTTGTTACGCGGCGACCCTCAAGATTGGGCTTTCTCTCTGGCACCAGGAGATCCTGCATTGCTGAATGTGGATGCGTTTTTTCTGGTGCTTGGACTGCTTTATGAGTAACCTAATCTTGAGAATCAGGCAGAAAAGGCTTTGCTGGCCCTCTCTCAAGGTCAGGATGAAGTAGAGGTGTATTGTCAAAAATTTCGGAAATGGTGCTTACTCAGCGGAATGAGTGTGTCCTGGCTGCAAATTTCAGAGAGGGTCTTTCTGAAGCCATTAAGAATGTTATGGTGGGGTTTCCCACACCTACAGGTCTGAGTGATTCAATGGCTTTGGCCATTCAGATCGATCGGCGTTTGCGGGAGCGCAAATCTGCGCATCCTCTGGCGGTGTTTTCTGAACAGAGACCTGAGTCAGTGCAATGTGACAGAATTCTGACTAGAATTGAGCGGCAAAGTCATAGACGTCAAAATGGGTTGTGCTTTTACTGTGGTGATTCTACTCATGTTATCTCAGCATGCTCTAAGCGCTTAAAAAAAAATCGTCTTAACCTGTCACCATTGGTACTATACAGCCTAAATTCATTTTGTCTGTTACTTTAATTTGTTCCTTGTCATCTTATTCGGTTATGGCTTTTGTGGATTCAGGTGCTGCCCTGAATCTGATGGATTTGTCGTTTGCTAGGCGCTGTGGTTTTGTCCTGGAGCCTTTGGAATTCCCTATTCCACTGAGGGGAATTGATGCTACACCATTGGCTGAGAATAAGCCTCAGTATTGGACTCAAGTGACCATGTGCATGACTCCTGTACATCAGGAGGTGATTCGCTTTCTTGTGCTGCATAATTTGCATGATGTTGTCGTTTTGGGTCTGCCATGGCTGCAGGCCCATAATCCAGTTTTGGATTGGAAAGCTATGTCTGTTTCAAGTTGGGGTTGTCATGTGATTCATGGCGATGCTCCTTTGGTGTCAATTGCTTCTTCTACTCCTTCTGAGGTCCCTGAATTTTTGTCGGACTACCAGGATGTATTTAATGAGCCCAGATCCGGTGCCCTGCCTCCTCATAGGGATTGTGATTGTGCTATAAATTTGATTCCTGGTAGTAAGTTCCCTAAGGGACGACTTTTTAATTTGTCTATACCAGAACATGCCGCGATGCGGAGTTACATAAAGGAGTCTTTGGAGAAGGGACATATTCGCCCATCCTCATCCCCTCTTGGTGCAGGATTTTTTTTTGTGGCCAAGAAGGATGGTGCTCTGAGACCTTGTATAGATTATCGTCTTCTAAATAAAATCACAGTCAAATTTCAGTATCCTCTGCCATTATTGTCTGATCTGTTTGCTCTGATTAACGGGTCCAGTTGGTTCACCAAGATAGATCTTCGTGGTGCGTATAACCTTCTGCGTATTAAGCAGGGGGATGAATGGAAAATAGCATTTAATACGCCCGAAGGCCATTTTGAGTACTTGGTGATACCTTTTGGACTCTCTAATGCTCCTTCTGTGTTTCAGTCCTTCATGCATGACATATTCCGAGAATATCTGGATAAATTTATGATTGTGTATCTGGATGACAATTTGGTCTTTTCTGATGATTGGGAGTCCCATGTGAAGCAGGTCAGGATGGTGTTTCAGGTCCTGCGTGCTAATGCTTTATTCGTGAAGGGCTCAAAATGTCTCTTCGGAGTATAGAAGGTTTCCTTTTTGGGTTTTATTTTTTTGCCTTCTACTATTGAGATGGACCCAGTCAAGGTCCAGGCTATTCATGACTGGACTCAGCCTACATCTGTTAAGAGTCTTCAGAAGTTCTTGGGTTTTGCTAATTTTTACCGTCGCTTCATCGCTAATTTTTCTGGCGTGGTTAAGCTCTTGACGGATCTGACCAAGAAGGGTTCTGATGTGACTAATTGGTCTCCTGCGGCCGTGGAAGCCTTTCGGGAGCTGAAGCGTCGGTTTTCTTCAGCTCCAGTCTTATGTCAGCCTGATACCTCTCTTCCTTTTCAGGTCGAGGTGGATGCTTCTGAGATTGGAGCAGGGGCTGTTTTGTCGCAGAGAGGCTCTGATGGCTCTGTGATGAATCCTTGTGCCTTCTTTTCAAGAAAGTTTTCGCCTGCCGAGCGGAATTATGATGTTGGTAATCGGGAGTTGTTGGCTATGAAGTGGGCATTTGAAGAGTGGCGACATTGGCTCGAGGGAGCTAAGCATCGTGTGGTGGTCTTGACTGATCACAAAAATCTGATTTATCTCGAGTCTGCCAAGCGCCTGAATCCTAGACAGGCTCGTTGGTCGTTGTTTTTCTCCCGTTTCGATTTTGTGGTGTCGTACCTGCCTGGTTCGAAGAACGTGAAGGCTGATGCTCTTTCTAGGAGCTTCGTGCCTGACTCTCCGGGAGTTTCAGAGCCGGCTGGTATTCTCAAAGAGGGAGTGATTTTGTCTGCCATTTCCCCAGATTTGCGACTAGTGCTGCAGAAATTTCAGGCGGATAGACCTGACCGTTGCCCACCAGAGAGATTGTTTGTCCCAGATAGATGGACCAGCAGAGTTATTTCCGAGGTTCATTCTTCGGTGTTGGCAGGTCATCCTGGGATTTTTGGTACCAGAGATTTGGTGGCTAGGTCCTTCTGGTGGCCTTCCTTGTCGCGGGATGTGTGTTCCTTTGTGCAGTCCTGTGGGATTTGTGCTCGGGCTAAGCCTTGCTGTTCTCGTCCAGCGGGTTGCTTTTGCCTTTGCCTGTCCAGAAGAGGCCTTGGACGCACATTTCCATGGATTTTATTTCGGATCTTCCAGTATCTCAAAGAATGTCTGTCATCTGGGTGGTGTGTGATCGTTTTTCCAAAATGGTCCATTTGGTGCCCTTGCCTAAGTTGCCTTCCTCCTCCGATTTGGTTCCTCTATTTTTTCAGAATGTGGTTCGCTTGCACGGCATCCCTGAAAATATTGTGTCTGACAGAGGATCCCAGTTTGTGTCCAGATTTTGGCGGATTTTTTGTGCTAAGATGGGCATTGATTTGTCTTTTTCGTCGGCCTTCCATCCTCAGACGAATGGCCAAACCGAGCGAACTAATCAGACGTTGGAAACTTATTTAAGATGTTTTGTTTCTGCTGATCAGGATGATTGGGTGACTTTTTTGCCATTGGCCGAGTTTGCCCTTAATAATCGGGCTAGTTCTGCTACTTTGGTTTCGCCCTTTTTCTGCAATTCTGGTTTTCATCCTCGTTTTTCCTCGGGTCAGGTTGAGCCTTCTGACTGTCCGGGGGTGGATTCTGTGGTGGATAGGTTGCAGCAGATTTGGAACCATGTGGTGGACAATTTGAAGTTGTCACAGGAGAAGGCTCAGCGCTTTGCCAACCGCCGTCGCGGTGTGGGTCCCCGACTTCGTGTTGGGGATTTGGTATGGCTGTCTTCTCGGTATGTTCCTATGAAGGTCTCCTTTCCTAAATTCAAGCCTCGCTTCATGGGTCCTTATAAGATTTTGGAAATCCTTAATCCGGTCTCTTTTCGTTTGGACCTCCCAGCATCGTTTGCCATTCATAATGTGTTCTATAGGTCTTTGTTGCGGAGGTATGTGGTGCCTGTGGTTCCTTCTGTTGAGCCTCCTACTCCGGTGCTGGTTGAGGGTGAATTGGAGTACGTGGTGGAGAAGATCTTGGATTCTCGTATTTCTAGACGGAGGCTTCAGTATTTGGTTAAGTGGAAGGGCTATGGTCAGGAGGATAATTCCTGGGTTGTCGCCTCTGATGTTCATGCGGCCGATTTGGTTCGTGCCTTCCATGCGGCTCATCCTGATCGCCCTGGGGGTCTTGATGAGGGTTCGGTGACCCCTCCTCAAGGAGGGGGTACTGTTGTGAACTCTATTTCTGGGCTCCCTCTTGTGGTCACAAGTGGTACTGTGTGAGTGCTGTCTTTCTGCAGGTTTGTGGCTGGCATCAGCTGTCTCTTTATAGGTGGGTTGGTTTCCTATTTAGCTTACCTGGACTATCAGTTCATGCCTGCTGTCGATGTATTCAGTGCTATTCTGATTCCTTCTGACTAACTTGCTACCAGTCTCTTCAAGAGAAGCTAAGCTTCCGTTTGTTCATTTTTGATCATCATTGTTCAATATGTTTCTTGTCCAGCTGGCTAAAATGTGATTTCCTTGCTTGCTGGTAGCTCTAGGGGGCTGAGTTTCTCCCCTCACACCGTTAGTTGGTGTGGGGGTTCTTGAATTCTCAGCGTGGATATTTTGTAGGGTTTTCTGCTGACCGCACAGTTCACTATCTGTCTTCTGCTATCTAGTATTAGCGGGCCTCATTTTGCTGAATCTGTTTTCATTTCTACGTATGTGTTTTCCCCTTACCTCACCGTTATTATTTGTTGGGGGCTTCCTATAACTTTGGGGTTATTTCTCTTGAGGCAAGTGAGGTCTTGCTTTCTCTCTAGGGGTAGCTAGTTCCTCAGGCTGCGTCGTGACGTCTAGGATTTTAGGCACGTTCACCGGCTACCTTTAGTGTGTTTGCTTAGGATCAGGTTTGCGGTCAGCCCAGATACCACCTCCCTAGAGCTTGTTCTACGTTCAGTAACTTAGCTAGGTATTCCTGTGATCCTCAGCCACTGGGATCATAACATAGCCCATTTTGGCTCTCACTGAAGAGCTGGAGGAAGGTGAGATTAAATGCTCCTTTTCATTTTGGTGCTGGTGCTGTGTGGCGGCCATTGTTGCTGTGGCTTTGTGCTGGTGGAGCGGCGCGGTCTGGAGTCATGGGGGCTCAGTCTCGCAGCATGGGTGCTTTGGGGCAACAGGCCGTCCACCCTGCTGGTGCATGGCCGCTGCGGCGGTGGTCGCCGCACGGCTCCGCTCCGTTAGGGCGTTAGGACCCACTACGAGGTTTGCCGTGAAGGGGCAGTGGGCTTCATACAGTCTGATCAGAATGTTAAACTGAAAACCTCATGTTCAGTATTTAAATTTTTGCCTAGCGGCTTTAGATCAACGTATGATTTTGGGATGTGCGGTTCATGCTCTTTTTTTCTTTTTGCACAAAGCATTTCCCTTCAATCACTACTATAACTAAACGCTGGTTCGGTTTCTTTTACAGTGTGAGGCGTGGATCCAGCTAGGTTTTCCTTCGAGCTTGACAGCTGTGGCTGTGGTCAGGAGCACTTGGTATGGTCCGTCAAATCTTGGTTCCAGGCTCTTCCGGAAGTGCCGCTTTATCACTACCCAGTCTCCTGGCTCCAAGGGATAGTGTCCAGGAACCTTATGTGGGTCTGGAAGAGAACTGAAGACAGTTAAATGCACTTTAACAAGGTGTCCATGTAAGGCCTGCACATAGCTAGTCAAATCCTGGTACTTGAGCTGCAACTGTTGTGGAAAGAAACATCCAAGATTGGGGCCCCTGCCAAATAGAATCTCATACGGTGACAGTCCTGTCTTCCTGTTTGGGGTATATCTTACTGAAAACAAAGCTAGAGGAAGGCATTCTGTCCATGGTTTACCAGTCTCTGCCATTGCCTTCTGGATTTTAAGCTTAAGAGTTCCATTTAGTCTCTCCACTTTTCCACTGCTCTGTGGATGGTATGGAGTATGCAATGCTTGACTTACCCCCAGTGCTGCCATTACCTCTGACATGATCTCTCCAGTAAAATGGGAACCCCGATCGCTTTCAATGACTTCAGGAATTCCATACCTGCATATGATCTCAGCCATCAGTTTCTTCGCCGTTGTCTTAGCCGTAGCTTTGGCAACTGGGTAGGCTTCTGGCCAACCTGAAAATAAATCAATGCAGACCAACACATACTCATACGTCCCTACCCTAGGCAACTGAATATAATCAATCTGCAGTCTCTGGAATGGGTAAAGGAGCCGGGGAGTGTGTTTGGATGGAGTTTTCACTGTCCTACCCTGATTATGTGTGGCACATATCATGCAGCTCTGTACCTGCCTTTCTGCGCAGGTAGAAAACCCGGGGGCAATTGTTTCTGTAGGGTGTCACACATGGCCGTCTTCGAATGGTGCACATTCCCGTGCAGAACCTGTGCCATCATTGGGTACAGTACCTGTGGTAGGCAGACCTTTTCACCCCTCCCCCATAACCCAGTGACGGTATCAGAGCAAGCCCCTATCTTTTGCCACCTATTTTTCTCCTCCTTACTTGCCTGTTCTTGTAACCGGGCTAAGATGTCTTTCGACACAAGTGGAGATGGTGGGGTGTCTAGGTGATGTACTTTAGAGGCTACAGGAGTGCTTGTTGCTTTCTTGGCAGCCTGGTCTGCCAGTGCGTTACCCTTTGTCCGTCCATCAGTGCCTTTGGTATGTGCCTTTACCTTTATGATACCTGCTTGGGTGGGAATCTGTAGTGCATTCATAAGTTGCTGGACTGCCTCAGCATGTTTAATGGGGTGGCCATTTGCTGTCAGGAAAGCCCTGGCTCTCCAGATAGGCCCATAATCGTGTGCAATGCCAAAGGCATACCTGGAATCAGTGTAGATATTTACAGTCTTACCTTCTGCTAGTTTGCACGCTTCTATGAGCGCCTTGAGCTCGGCTTCTTGTGCAGACATATGAGCTGGTATTGACTCTGCCTTGATTACCTCATGTTCTGAGACCACAGCATATCTGGTACAGAAGCGTCCTTGGTCATCCTGGTGACGAGATCCATCTACAAAAAGCTCAAAATCAGCATTAGGTATGGGCACACTAGAGACAGTAGGGAGACCAGTCCTTTCCTGAGACATCAATTCTAGACAATCATGTGGTTTGGAAACCTGATCTTGTTCCTCTGGATCCATTCTAGAAAGAAAAAGAGTGTCCTTTTCCATGTCACCTACCCCTCCCCCATTTGGATCCATAGGAACTAGAAGAAGAGTGGCGGGGTTTAGGACAGTGCACCTTTTCAAAGTCACATTAGTAGGCATGAGAATAGCACACTGAAGTCGCAGCTGTCTGGCCATGGACAGGTGGCTAGGTTGTACTTGGTTAAGGAAACTATGTACATCATGTGGGGTGTGGACCATCAGTGGGTGATCCAAAACAATCTCTGAAGACTTGTGTAGCAACAGCTGGACAGACAACACGGCCCGAACACAAGAGGGACTTCCCTTTGACACCGTATCCAGGCGGCCGCTGTAATAAGCAACAGGTCTCTGTTTGTCTCCATGAAGCTGAGTCAGCACACCCGTTGCGTGTCCTGCATAGGTGAGCACTGTCTGCAAGGCAGTATGTAATACTGTACGGCAGTGCTCGGGTGTCTTGTAATCATATACGGGGCCTGCGGCGTGTAACACTATATCACAGGGCAAATTCCCTCCTTGGGTGGACATAGCGTCTCCTGGCTGCAAGGGGCCATAAACGGCAAGGTAGGCCCGACACTCTTGGGCTATGACTGGGCCTCCATTTTTGGCTATCTGTTGGGCCAAACCACCTCTATGTGACAGGGTAGAGTTGGCTGGGTTCACTATGGCTCCCACCTGGTGGGTAATTATGTCCCCATACCCCACTGAGAAAAGAACCTGGGAGCCCTGAGGTGTGATGTAGTAGCGTGAATGACAGGGGAACAAAACTTCAGGTTCTTGGAGAGTCTGGCCTTGTAGGTGTGAAGGTTTCACGGGAAGAGGAGGTCTAAGGGCCTTTCCGGGCCGGGGGTCTGCTATCTACACCGATTAAAACAAGCTCTTGGTCTGAGAATTGACATGGCGGGACTGGGGAGTGAGATTCCCAGACAGGGTTAAAAGGGATATTAGAGTATGAGACAGGATTTGTGTAAGGCCATGTGCACACGTTGCGGATTTCTTGCAGAAATTTCCTGAAGAAAACCGGAAATTTTCTGCAAGAAATCCGCATTTTTTTTTTTGCGGTTTTTTTCCGTTTTTTTCGCGTTTTTTTAGCATTCTGCAAGCGTAATTAGCTTGCAGAATGCTAAAGTTTTCCAAGCGATCTGTAGCATCGCTTGGAAAACTGACTGACAAGTTGGTCACACTTGTCAAACATACTGTTTGACAAGTGTGACCAACTTTTTACTATAGATGCAGCTTATAGTAAAAGATAGAATGTTTAAAAAATAATAAAAAAAATAAAAAAATGCTTATACTCACCCAGACATCTCATCAGCGGCGTCCGTTCGTCTTCCTATAGCTGGTGTGTGCGCACAGGGCCTTCCGTGACGTCACGGTCACGTGAGCGGTCACATGACCGCTCACGACCAATCACAGGACAGTGACGTCATCGGCAAGGTCCTTCACCGCACACCAGCTACAGGAACCGAACGGCAGCGTGCAGCACAGAGGCGGGAACACTGCGCGGGACATCGAGGGTGAGTATAGGACTATTTTTTATTTTATTTCTTATTTTTTGACCACTTACATGGTGCCCAGTGCGTGGAGGAGAGTCTCCTCTCCTCCACCCTGGGTACCAACCGCACATAATCTGCTTACTTCCCGCATGGTGTGCACAGCCCCGTGCGGGAAGTAAGCAGATCAATGGACCCCTAGGTGTGCGGAATCCCTGCAATTCCACATTTTTAATGAACATGTTGCTTTTTTTTCCGCTATGCGATTTTTTCGTGGAAAAAATCGCAACATTTGCACAAAAAATGCGGAATACCTTGTAAATAATAGGAGGCATATGTTAGCGTTTTTTTCGCGTTTTTATCACGTTTTTATAGCGAAAAAACGCGAAAAAAACGCTAAAAATCCTGAACGTGTGCACATGGCCTAAGGTAGGGAGGAGGGCTGGAGCTGGAGTCTGTTACATGAACCACTGATAAGGAACGGAGCTGTGTCCTTGTAACTTGTAGCTGCGGTGGGGGCTGGAATTAGAGCAGAATTCACTGCAGCTACTGGTTTAACCTTTGAATTTCGCTGCTGATGCAGAATGGGCTAAGTTCTTTTAAAAACTCTTTACTATTTTTAATGCATCATCCGGACTGGAAGTCTCAATATCGGATCTGACTGACATTATTGCCTCTTTCAATTCAAATTTAAGGCCGGACATTAAAACTACTACAAAAAGGTGTTTATGGGCTTTTCGTTACAATGAGAATCCCAGATCTTTAAATACTAACATAAGACGCCCATAGAACTTCTCGGCAGTCCAGGATATATTGGTGCCTTGGGGTTAAGGGGCATAGGGCTTACAGTCGGGAGTAGAGGCTTAATTTCCTGGGGAGGGACCATATTATCTAGCAGGGAGACACCCCTGTCCCAAATTTTTAATTGTTTGCTTTCCTGACACATTAATCTCAGTCACTTTCTCAGTCCCTTCTTTTACCACAAAACATCCAGTTTTTTTGTCATAGTAATAGACAACTTTCCTTTTTCAACGTAGCAAAAACAATCAGAATTCACATCCTCTGTTGATCCTCAATTTGCTATATATCAACCACTCAACTTAAAACAGAAGAATCTTTTACCAATCTTTCAATCACACTGATAACCAAACAATCACTTACAAGTTTCCTTCTAAAACTAGGCACTATATTTCATTTTCAATTTCCAATTTAAACTTATAATATTTCTTTGGACTTCAAAACAATATCGTCGCTTTAAACAAAACACAGATTTACCAGCGCGTACTACACCAAGAAAATACAGAGAAACAGAACGCAGCTTCGCGCCCCCTCCACACCAGAGACACAGAGATAAGAAAATCGCAGCATTCCTCAGCACAGAAAGAAGAAAACAACAGCGCAGCTGTTCGACCCCTCCCATCTGGTATCTTAGAGACAAACACAGAAACGGAATACAGCAGTTCTCAGACTTAATTTCTTTCTACAAAACCTTCATCACACAATTCACATACCAGAACACCTTAGAAAAACCAATAATTGAGAATATTTTTCCTGCATTCCTGACAGATTTATTTCCCCGCCTTTGGGCTAACAATATCAGATTCATCACACAAATTCAAAGTCTTCTTTTCCTTCCATGGAAACTGATTCTCCTTCTCCATCAACCTCTTTCCATCCTCTTCTTTAAGCCTCGCGCAACTCGTAAATGAGCTTGCGCTTGTTCTAACAATCCTTTATCTTTCAACATGCCCCTTTTGTTTTCTATGAGATTGTGCCATGTAGACGGCTGTAATCTCCCTGACGAGGGCAATCCTACATGCTTGTACAACCTGCCAACATTCTTGACTGCCTTCTTTCCCTCCCGTGACTCTACTATTGTCTTGACTTCCACAGCATCCTCATTTAACTTGTGGGGCACGGACTTCTTCTGCTTTAAGAGACGCAACATGACTCACAGAATACTATGCCCTGCTGCAGCAGGCCGCTGACAACTATATCAACACTGTGTCCTAAAGCACGGAACCTTGCGTTCATCGTACTAGGAATAAAGAGCCTCGCGCTCAATATTTCCTGTCCCTAACCTGAACACCAGTGCTTACGGACTATCCTGTCACGATATTCTAAACCGTTGGGAGGCGGTCTCCTAATGAGAGCCCTCCACTGAAATACAGGTGGTCCCCTCTCGGGACGTCTTAGTTACCTATCTGTACAATATCACAGAGGCTGCGTCTCCTATCCCTTTCTCTAAGCCGTCCAACAATGTACAACTTTCTCAATCTTTCACTCTACTTCACTACTAGATAATAGTCACGGGTAGGGTGGTTGAATGGAGTACAATGACCGGTGGAGGAGGTGTGGTGTACACGAGGACGCGCAGAATGCGACGTCTCTCAGTTGCTGGTTCGGAGCGTGGCATGGGATCGCGCTCGGTCTCACCACTTGACCGGTCACCCCTCAGACCCAAGGAGACCACAGACAAACCAATAACGGCTGAGACACTAGCAAGTGTGACACATACAGAGTATATGATCGCCACTTACCGTGTTTGGAGGGTGATCAGTCCTCGAGGTCAGCCACTACAGGTGTCGTCCACGGACGTCCAGGGATGGGTCCAGGGGGTCTCGGATCGCTGTCCATGCCCCACGTTGGGCGCCAAATTGTCGGGGTCGTCACGACAATACCTGTTATGACCCCAATGGCGAGGGTCTCAGAGGAACGTGGAAGTCTGCAGAATACAAAAATCCAGCTCATAGGGCAGTGGTAACTGGGTTGACCATATATCTACTCCTAACGCCAACACTAGAAGTAGCCGGGGATCATTCCTACGTTGATTCTAGATGACACGCGCCAGCCGGAGAATCTAACTACCCCTAGTAGAGGAAAACCAAGACCTCTCTTGCCTCCAGAGAAGGGACCCCAAAGCAGGATAGAAGCCCCCCACAAATAATAACGGTGAGGTAAGAGGAAATGACAAACACAGAAATGAACCAGGTTTAGCACAGAGAGGCCCGCTTACTGATAGCAGAATAAAGAAAGGTAACTTATATGGTCAACAAAAACCCTGTCAAAATCCACACTGGAAATTCAAGAACCCCCGAACCGTCTAACGGTCCGGGGGGAGAACACCAGCCCCCTAGAGCTTCCAGCAAAGGTCAGGATACAGATAAGGAACAAGCTGGACAAAAATACAAAACCAAAACAAATAGCAAAAAGCAAAAAGCAGACTTAGCTGAAATAACCGGAACCAGGATCAGTAGACAAGAGCACAGCAGATTAGCTCTGATAACTACGTTGCCAGGCATTGAACTGAAGGTCCAGGGAGCTTAAATAGCAACACCCCTAACTAACGACCCAGGTGCGGATAAAAGGAATGACAGAAAAACCAGAGTCAAAAAACTAGTAACCACTAGAGGGAGCAAAAAGCAAATTCACAACAAATACCCTTCCTTCACCAGTCATTCCAAATTAGTCTATGAGCATTGGTACCGGGTAAGAATGAGTCAGATAAAGAGCTGGTTCAATCTCAGTGCATGCTCGTGTTTCTGCAAGTATCAGCAACGATCACAGCAACTGAACCTTTATTTCCGGATACGCAATACTATATTGTGTATTAGGGAAAGGAATGCAGTAAGCGGGGTTTAAGCAGTATATGTCTAGTATTCGGTCTTTCTGATTAGTCCTGACGTCATCTGGTGGATCCTCCTCTCTTCACATTTCTCAAGTTTCGATTTCAGTAGAAACGATACTTAGCTTCTCAGAAACGAAAGTAGGGCATAGGTGAATACTAGCAGCCATTTTAAATACAATTATATTTGCATCAGCAAGCATACGGGAAAACTTATTGTTTCACAGCATAAGATTATGAAAGTACAAAAAGTGTATAAAGATAAATATTTTCACCCTGACACTTGGATGAGAACTACCATACTCCAGAAGACTATTTCTATCGGTCACCTTTGTAAATAAATCTGTACACAATCTATCATCCTGCTTATAAACCATGATATCAAGGAATTGTATCCTGTCCATGGAATGTGTGACAGTGAATTTCAACTGTGGATGTATATTATTCAATTCAGAAAGGAAATCGAAAAGATCACTCTGGGTTCCTTCCCATATACAGAAAATGTCGTCGATGTAGCGCCACCAGGCCCAGACATGGCACCAGAAGGTAGAAGAGCACACAGATTGGTCCTCAAGTACCGCCATGTAGATGTTGGCATAAGTGGGGGCCACATTGGACCCCATGGCGGTACCCTACCCCTTAGCTGTAGGTAAAAATCATCCCCAAAGAGGAAAAAATTCCTCATGAGGATAAACCCCAGCAGGGTGAGGACCAACTGTGCACATGCTGGGGCCACGTCAGAGCCTGATAGCGCCACATCGACGGCATGCAATCCCTTCTCGTGTTCGATTGAGGTATAAAGGGAAACAACATCAAAGGATACCAAGATGGTAGAACTACCCACCCTGATATCCACAGGGTATAAGACCGGGCAGATGTAGCAAAGCGACGTAAAATTTTATCAAGAAAGATCGCTATTTTATGACACATAGAGCCTCTCCCCGACACAATAGGTCACCCTGGGGGGCTATATAGATTCTTGTGGATCTTCGGCAAAGTATACAGAACTGGAGTAATAGGTGCATCCACAAAAAGAAATTCTGACAGCTTCTGATCGATGAGTCCATTAGTCAAGGAGTCCTCGATCAGGAGCTGTAACTCCCTCTGAAACCGAGCAGTTGGATTACTTGTCAATTTCATATACACAGCAGTGTCAGCCAGTTGTCCAAAGATTTCTGCCTCATATTTTACAGTGTCCATAATCACAACCGCACCGCCTTTATCGGCCGGTTTAATCGTAAGTTCAGCATTATCTGCCAATCTATCAAGCGACTGTCTCTCAATCCTAGAAAGATTGTTGAAACCTGTATTCCGGAATCTATCCTTCAGCACTTTCATATCTCTTTCCACCAACTCAATGTAAGACTCAACGAAATGATTTTTAACAGGGGGTTGAAAAGAACTCTTATTAAATAGGCCCGCCCCTTTCAGGGTAAAACTATCCATATCAACCCTATCATAACCTTCAACAATCTGTTTTTCTGAAAAAAATACAGCAAGTCGCAATCGTCTAAAGAAGGCATATAAGTCACATTCTATCTAAAACCAATCAGGACAATTTCTCGGGCAGAATGTAAGCCCTTTAGATAACACAGCATAATCAATTTCCGACAGCTCCACTGATGATATATTTACCACCAAATCATTGCGGTTCAGTTCGCTTTCCGCCGTTCGTCCATATTCCGAGTCCTTATTGGTGGCTTGTGGACCTTCCTCCGTTTCCGATTTGTGCCTCCATCTCTAGTGCTTCCTACCGCCTCTCCTGGTCCTTCTTTTGTTGCTGAAATACCTGTTTTCTTGGTTCCTAAAAAACTAGAGGAAGAAGATGCAGCTCCCAAATTAGAATCGTCAGTAGAATCAGAATCTGCCGTGGTAAAACCAAACTTCTGTTCATCTTTATCATATGGTCTTTTCCTCCTCCTTGATTGTTGAAATCTAAATCTCCTATTAAAGGATGATTGTGCACCAGCATGCCAAGAAAACACTTGACCCGATCTACAGTCCTCCATATCACGAAACCATTTAGATTTCTTGGTCTTCTCAATGTCACTACGGAATTTCAGCCTCAAACTTCTGTGTGTGAATCAGAGCTGAGATCTAACGTGATAGAAGATTACAGTGTGGGGAAGACGGGAAACCTTCATATAGACGGCCGGTGGGGATGGAGTCAGTGACCGACTCTGGACAAATCTGTTTCTAGAGCTGTAGTAGAAGATGAAGATGTCGTCCTCATCATGAAGTCGTTATTTCTCCTGTCACGTGTATTGAATATTTCCTGCAGTATTGCTAATGCCGATTCCAGGGTCGGTAAATGAGACGAGAATTAGCGTTATGGAAGATGAGTCTATGAGGAGCGTATTCAGCTGCCGACTCCGAGGAACAAACTGCTTGTTGTCTGTGGCCTAAAATATATAGGTTTTATTAGTAGATGTAAAGAAGAAAACTAAATACTGTAAAATAATAAATCTCCTCATATGTTTCCCTTATTATCTCCAGTAATTGTATTATTACACAGGATTCTTATGATGTTACATCGGCTCATCTTCTTCTCATTCAGATCTCTACAATATCGGATCCTCTCAGTGAAGATCTTCTATATAAGAGAATTTTTCTGAATTACCCATTAAGGATGGATATGGACAGAGACAAGATGGTGGAGAGGATAATACACCTCACCCTAGAGATCCTCTTCCGGCTTACTGGAGAGGTGAGAGATTCTGATGACGTCACATTACATCATTTTTATCTATGGGAATAACAGATGGACAGAAATGGAGAGGTGAGGACTCTGGAAATGTCTGTAGTGAGATTTATTAATGTGTCTCTCCATAACCAGGATTACACAGTAGTGAAGAAGACCTCTAGTGAGTGCTGTCAGGACCCTGTGTCTGAGGGATGGGGAAGACCCCTGAGCCCAATCACGGGGCCTCCACCTCACCCCCTGATTCATGAGGACAACAATGACCAGAAGATCCTAGAACTCATCTACAATATGATTGAGCTGCTGTCTGGAGAGGTGACACTGCTGGGAATGTTGGGACATTATACAGTAACGCTATGAAGGGATCGGGGGGATGACGGTATCATTGTATGTGTCAGGTTCCTATAAGGTGTCAGGATGTCTCCGTCTATTTCTACATGGAGGAGTGGGAGTATTTAGAAGGACACAAAGATCTGTACAAGGACGTCATGACGGAGGTTCCCCAGCCCCTCACATCACCAGGTAATAGACAGGACTAAATACACACGGCCTATAATTATCTGTATGTAAAGAATTAATTCATTCCCTGTATGTGTTTCCTCCAGATCTATCCAGTACGAGGACAACACCAGAGAGAATTCCCCGTCCTCTTCTTCCACAGGACTGTAAACAAGAAGATTCCAATGTTCCTCAGGATCATCAGGTAGATGGAGAGAAGGTGTCATGAGATCTCCCTTAGGCGACTTTCACACTTCCGATTATTTCCGATCCCGGAAAAACCAATACCGGAGATATGTGTCCGTGTCTGTAATACTTGCGGCACACGTGTGGCAACCGGGTACCGCCTCAGTACCACACAGACGGCCGCCTGGGAAGAAGCGCTACTGTAAGCACTGTTTCCTCGGTGGCGGGTGCTGAAGACTGCTCTCATCGTTCTCCCCTGGTCTGCCGGCGATCGTCAGGAGCAGAAGAGAATGATGAGTTATATTAAAGTCTGAACGATGACAGCAGGTGGGGGCTTTTGGGACTCTTACTCCCATCATCCGACACATCCAATAGAGATAGAGATAAAAATATGATAGAAAATAGGGGGAACCCACACCGGGGTTTTCATTCATTTATTTTGATATATTGCAGGCGGCAGGTGATGAATACCCTGATCATCCGCTCCTGCTGTCACTGTTATTAGCGGCACCGACCGCCGGCAGAGCAGGGGAGAATGATGAGAGCCGTCTTCAGCACCTGCCGCCGGGAAACAGCGCTTACTGTAGCTCTTCTTCTCTGATGCGTGTCGCACGGAGGACATCAATGTATGTTCTCCATGTGCACGTGTGCAGTACGTTTTGCCGTCCGTGCTGACGGTAAAAAACGGACATGACTACGTGCGGGACACACGGTCCATGGAAACACACTGACGTGCACAGACCCATTCATTTGAATGGGTGTACATGTGTACGTGTCTCCGGTACGTGTGAAAACTGTCATCACACATACCGGAGACATGAACGTGTGAAAGAGGTTTTATGATGTTGTGGTAGTTCACTCACGTGGTGGCACACTGAGGTAGGAAAAATGGGAACACCGTCTCTTTAAATCATCGTTGATGTATTGTAAGGCAGCATAAACCAACTTGTGGGGAAAACAAACTCAGCCTTCTTGGCTAAAACAGGAACGAAACGATAAAATAAAATAAAATGCTGCAGCACAGTCCATATGTTGCGTGTGGCCCCCCGCTCTGGAGCAGGACAGGTTCAGTCTGTTCTCGACGAGCCACAAAGCCTCTGGAGTCCTCTCTCCAGCTGAGCCCAGACTGTCTGCAGAGCTCGGTTATTTCACCCCAAGCCTGTAACTTCCCCATCATGTGATTGATCACATGATCATGACCTCATGCAGTTCTGTCAGGGGAGATAAAATGGACCTTCTCCCACCCACTCTGTGAAGGTCCACATAAAATCAGCCCTGTTTATGCAACTTAACCCTCACAACACGTAGTGTGCTGGAGAAAAATGCTCTGGTTTCACACTACTGATGCCGTTAAGCGCAGTGACACATATCTCCCCTCTGTAGAAAAAGAAGCAGCATCCCTTCCAGGTGAAAGATGTATCAGGAAAAAGTCTTTATTCTGCCATCATATAATACAACGTTTCGGCCACATGGCCTTTGTCAAGCATACAAACATAGTCTACATGGCCACCTTAAATAGTGTGGAGCCAAAACCAGCACCAATCACCAGCAAGGGGCGGCCTTTATTTTATAATGTCGAAAAATAAAAAATACATAGATCACACCATTTCATCTTAAAATATGTACAATATAAAAGTGCCACATTCACATAATACCCCAAATCATATACAAAACACAGGGAGTGCTGTAATTCTACCGCAATCATGTGATTGCCATGGTAACCCTCCACCAATGAACCATTCTGTCGTCAATAGTGGTCATCTCCTCCAATCAGCAAAGATCTTCTTGTCTGTGCTTCAGCCGACAACGGCCAATCAACCCAGGTCTAACAACATAAATCCACAGAAGCCAGCCCAAGACCGTCCGAAAACACGCGCAGGGCACGTCACATGCAAGCGGTCACATGACCGCAGCACAGACGTACCCTACAGCGCACGCGCGCAGGGCACTTCACGTGCATGCGGTCACATGACCGCAGCACAGACGCAACCCACAACGCACGCGCCAGCCGAGCAGGGCTGTTGGTCACACAGCAGCGTAAGGCCCCGATGTGACCACGTGAAAGAAAGGGAGGAGCCAAGGCAGAGCATCACCCCGACCACACCCCCCATCACATGACACAGCAAACCCACGCTCGCATAGAGGACCGAGGCTCAGCCAACTCCATGGCAACTAACGTATCTATGGGTATACAAACATATAAGCTTAACCTGTGCACACGATTTGGCACACGGGGAAGAAGAAGGGAAATGGTAGCAACTCCAAATATGTAAAGAAATCAATCCAATGACTTCTAAATCTCCCTGGATGACAAATCCAAAGTGCACTGTAAAAGAAAAAGAAAAAAGAAGAAAAAAAGAAAAAGTATTAATTTAAGACACTTAAAAACAATTATACGGAATCAAACGCCATCTATATTCAGAAGAGTCAGGAGATACATAATTGTAGATTATATTCAATATTTAACCCTTTCGGTTGCAAAGTTTCCAGTATAGATATCCATCTCAACTCTTTTTGTTTCAATTGCTGTACCCTATTACCTCCCCTTCTCAATACAGGGACCCCATCGATCACTCTAAATCTGAGTTGATTGACAGAGTGTCTGCATGCATCAAAATGTTTAGGGACTGGTAGTTCAAGCAATTTGGTCCTGATGGTGCTCTTATGTTTGCTTATACGTGCTCTGATCTCCATAGAAGTTTCCCCTACATACAGAAGTCCACAGGGACATACTATCACATAGATAACGAAACTCGAAGAGCATGTATAGCGTTCTCTTATCAAGAATTTTTTTCCGGTCTGAGGGTGATAAAAACCATCCCCCTTTAACATATTACTACAGCACGCACAATTGAGACAAGGAAAGTTGCCCATCCTAGGTGGACAAAGAGTCCGCTGGAGGACAACCTTCTTTGTGCCCACATCCGACCTTACCAGTTTATCCTTCAGGTTACGCCCCCGCCTATAAGACAAAATAGGACGTGAGTGAAAATCCTGAATTTGCGGCAAACTCTTGTTCAAAAACCCCAATATTTATTCAAAATGTTCGCAATTCCACTACTCGCTGGACAATATGTAGAGACAAAAGGGACACGTCTTTCTTTAACCCTATTTCTCTGAGTTTGTAGTTCCCCATCCGTTATTTTAGTCACTTGATTTTTCTGGCTCATAACCCTCTTTCTAGGGTAACCCCTCAAAATAAATTTATTGCACATTTCGTCTAGCCTGACATCACACAAATTTTCATCAGAGACAATCCGTCGTACCCGTAGCAGCTGACTCCAAGGAAGCGAGTCCATCATCCTCCTTGGATGATAACTACCATACTCCAGCGGTCACCTTTGTAAATAAATCTGTACACAATCTATCATCCTGCTTATAAACCATGATATCAAGGAATTGTATCCTGTCCATGGAATGTGTGACAGTGAATTTCAACTGTGGATGTATATTATTCAATTCAGAAAGGAAATCGAAAAGATCACTCTGGGTTCCGTCCCATATACAGAAAATGTCGTCGATGTAGCGCCACCAGGCCCGGACATGGCACCAGAAGGTGGAAGAATAAACAGATTGGTCCTCAAGTACCGCCATGTAGATGTTGGCATAAGTGGGGGCCACATTGGACCCCATGGCGGTACCCTACCCCTTAGCTGTAGGTAAAAATCATCCCCAAAGAGGAAAAAATTCCTCCTGAGGATGAACCCCAGCAGGGTGAGGACCAACTGTGCACATGCTGGGGCCACGTCAGAGCCTGATAGCGCCACATCGACGGCATGCAATCCCTTCTCGTGTTCGATTTGAGGTATAAAGGGAAACATCAAAGGATACCAAGATGGTAGAACTACCCACCCTGATATCCACAGGGTATAAGACCGGGCAGATGTAGCAAAGCGACGTAAAATTTTATCAAGAAAGATCGCTATTTTATGACACATAGAGCCTCTCCCCGACACAATAGGTCACCCTGGGGGGCTATATAGATTCTTGTGGATCTTCGGCAAAGTATACAGAACTGGAGTAATAGGTGCATCCACAAAAAGAAATTCTGACAGCTTCTGATCGATGAGTCCATTAGTCAAGGAGTCCTCGATCAGGAGCTGTAACTCCCTCTGAAACCGAGCAGTTGGATTACTTGTCAATTTCATATACACAGCAGTGTCAGCCAGTTGTCCAAAGATTTCTGCCTCATATTTTACAGTGTCCATAATCACAACCGCACCGCCTTTATCGGCCGGTTTAATCGTAAGTTCAGCATTATCTGCCAATCTATCAAGCGACTGTCTCTCAATCCTAGAAAGATTGTTGAAACATGTATTCCGGAATCTATCCTTTAGCACTTTCATATCTCTTTCCACCAACTCAATGTAAGACTCAACGAAATGTTTTTTAACAGGGGGTTGAAAAGAACTCTTATTAAATAGGCCCGCCCCTTTCAGGGTAAAACTATCCATATCAACCCTATCATAACCTTCAACAATCTGTTTTTCTGAAAAAAATACAGCAAGTCGCAATCGTCTAAAGAAGGCATATATGTCACATTCTATCTAAAACCAATCAGGACAATTTCTTGGGCAGAATGTAAGCCCTTTAGATAACACAGCATAATCAATTTCCGACAGCTCCACTGATGATATATTTACCACCAAATCATTGCGGTTCAGTTCGCTTTCCGCCGTTCGTCCATATTCCGAGTCCTCATTGGTGACTTGTGGACCTTCCTCCGTTCCCGATTCGTGCCTCCATATCTTGTGCTTCCTACCGCCTCTCCTGGTCCTTCTTTTGTTGCTGAAATACCTGTTTTCTTGGTTCCTAAAAAACTAGAGGAAGAAGATGCAGCTCCCAAATTAGTCGTCAGTAGAATCAGAATCTGCCGTGGTAAAACCAAACTTCTGTGCATCTTTATCATATGGTCTTTTCCTCCTCCTTGATTGTTGAAATCTAAATCTCCTATTAAAGGATGATTGTGCACCAGCATGCCAAGAAAACACTCGACCCGATCTATAGTCCTCCATATCACGAAACCATTTAGATTTCTTGGTCTTCTCAATGTCACTACGGAATTTAAACAGATTTTCATCCAAACGAATTTTATAAGAGTCCAACTCCTGTACTGTCATGAGGCTAGTCAGTTGTTGCTCTAAATCAACCACAACAGTCTTAATCTGCTCCATTTCCACACGAATAAATTCAATATTCAGGAGCATTAGATCAAACGAAAACTTGTTGGTAATAGACTCAAATCTATTACAAAATTGTGCATTATCAGCCAACAGGGTTGGACGTAAATGTGGGCGTAGCCCCCGAGGTATCCTATGTGCTTTGTAGTATTCAATGAGTGTTGTCACATGTAACTCAAAAGAAATCAACCTCCTTTTCTCGCTCTCATACTTCTTACGGAGCATATCAGCAGTAGGTTTATTAAGAAAAGCATTGTCTATAGAGGTACCGGCCAGAATCCGTATGGCGTCCTCATCCGTATAAGAGAAAGTTGTGGCAGTATCCAGTTCACCCACCTCTGGATTAATGAAAGGCTCCATAGCCAAACAACAGGTGCACGCTGGTTAGGATCCCAAGCACATATAGAAAAAGCAACAACCGACAGCACTCAAATGACCAGGATGCATCCTCTTTGGGGATGATTTTTACCTACAGCTAAGGGGTACCGCCATGGGGTCCAATGTGGCCCCCACTTATGCCAACATCTACATGGCGGTACTTGAGGACCAATCTGTGTACTCTTCCACCTTCTGGTGCCATAACGAATACAAAACGAACGATGATAAATGGTCCAACAAGATATAATGCAAAAATATACAAACTTTATTGATGGTAATAAAAACCAAGTGAAGGGAGAGAAAATAGTGACACTACAAAGGCAATGCTGAATAAATAGCAGGGGGCGCGTACCCAGGAGAAACTGTCCCCTGAGGTAATTAATTGTAATATAAATATATTGGCTATATGAAAAAATTGGCTATATGAAAAAATTAGCAGAAGAGAAAAACAATAAATAAAAACTAAATATACAAAAAGCAAAATAGAGATATATGTAAGATAGCCATGTAGGACACTACACTGCGGACAGCCATCTCAAGCCAACAACATGCCAGGATGATGGGAATATAAATACCATAATACGGCCACATGCAAGGCACTGATCCACTCACATCCACTAGGAGCATATAGAAAGCATATAGCTGCCAGAGTACCCACCGCACAGAGGACAGGGAATCCAGGGGACGCGCCTCCGCCCCAACGCGCGTTTCGGCGATCACACCTTCATCAGGGGGCATTGTAAGTGTGTGCACACAGTGTTTAAAAAGCACCCGCACCGGAAATGCAAGTGTACGGAAACCGGAAGTGGTAATGCGGTACTGGTGGCGCTACATCGACGACATTTTCTGTATATGGGAAGGAACCCAGAGTGATCTTTTCGATTTCCTTTCTGAATTGAATAATATACATCCACAGTTGAAATTCACTGTCACACATTCCATGGACAGGATACAATTCCTTGATACCATGGTTTATAAGCAGGATGATAGATTGTGTACAGATTTATTTACAAAGGTGACCGATAGAAATAGTCTTCTGGAGTATATGATAGTTATCATCCAAGGAGGATGATGGACTCGCTTCCTTGGAGTCAGCTGCTACGGGTACGACGGATTGTCTCTGATGAAAATTTGTGTGATGTCAGGCTAGACGAAATGTGCAATAAATTTATTTCGAGGGGTTACCCTAGAAAGAGGGTTATGAGCCAGAAAAATCAAGTGACTAAATTAACGGATGGGGAACTACAAACTCAGAGAAATAGGGTTAAAGAAAGACATGTCCCTTTTGTCTCTACATATTGTCCAGCGAGTAGTGGAATTGCGAACATTTTGAATAAACATTGGGGTTTTTTGAACAAGAGTTTGCCGCAAATTCAGGATTTTCACTCACGTCCTATTTTGTCTTATAGGCGGGGGCGTAACCTGAAGGATAAACTGGTAAGGTCGGATGTGGGCACAAAGAAGGTTGTCCTCCAACGGACTCTTTTTTGTAAGCAATAAATTTTTATTGAAGTTTGCAAAAATAAATGGTACAGGAAGGGAAGGTACTTTAACGTTATCCAATAGTACATTGCATCATAAAAAGTATAACAGTCCTTCGCTTATGTTCCAATACCAGCAATAAACGTAGCACAAGTCATAACGAAGGACGAGTGTAACAACAAAGACAAAGACAAACATAGAATGTGGGACCAGGGATCAGGGAGGGGGGGGGAGGGAGAGGGGGACCCGAGAAGGGATTATAGTAAATCTGTATCCGTTTGGGTAGTTTAGTCAGGCGCCTGAGGACTAAGGTTAGACAGTCGGGGTACCGGATCTGCAAAAGGGGTGTGGCTTGCATATTCTGCCCAGGGGAGCCAAATAAGTTCAAATCTGTCGACTCTGTCAGTTAGTATAGCAGTTAATTTTTCATTTACCATATACCAGGATAGGCGAGATTTAACTCCCGATAAGTCCAAGCCTGGTTTTTTCCATGCCGAGGCTATAGTTTGTTTAGCTGCTAAAAATATAAATGTAATAAGGGCCCGGGAATATCTAGGAATATTAGAAATACGCTTGTTTAATAAAGCTTCCCAGGGGTTTTTCTTAAGGTTAATATTCGTAACTGAAAGAATCAAGAAATAAACTCTGGTCCAGAACCTTCGAACTATTGGGCATAGCCACCAGATATGAAGCATATCTCCTATGGAATTACATTTCCGAAAGCAGTTTGGGGAATAGTTAGCCACAGCCTTTGCTACTCTGGCAGGGGTCAGGTACCATCTGGTTAATACTTTGTAGTTAGTCTCCAACATGAGGGTATTGAGCAAACCCCCGGTGGACGAAGACCAAATTTGGGTCCACTCCAAGTCTGTCAGTGTTGAACCTATGTCAGACTCCCAGCGAACGGTATAACCCAGGGAACTCCTCTGGGTTGGGGAATTGATATGTGAATAAAGAAGGGATATGATACCTGGGGCATATGGGTTTTGGCGGCATCTCTGTTCAAAGGGGGTGAAAGAATAAGGGGGAGCTGAGTTTCTTAGTAAGGATTGAACAAAATTTTTAAGTTGCAGGTATCGAAATATTTCTCTCGATGGGAGATGGTATTTCTCACTCAATACAGAAAATGGGATAATTCCATCTACGTTAAAGAGGTGATGAACTCTCGTTATTCCCGCAGCTACCCATAATCGGAAGTCCCTAAGGGAATCTCTTCCCGGAGGGAACTGGGCATTACCCCACAGGGGGGCCAAGGGCAAAAATGGTGAAATTAAGTGTGAGGAGTATTTTATTGAATCCCAGATTCTGAGAGAATGAACCATGATGGGATTAGTAATTTCTCTCCGGTTTACTGGGAGAGTCCAGAGTATCGTATCAAGGGTACTTGAGTGAAGTTCCGAGGCTTCTAAAGCTAGCCACAGGGGGGGTTCGGAGTAGGCGTGGTACAACGTCAATTGACCTAGTTGAGCTGCTTGATAGTATTTCGAAAGGTTTGGAACCCCCAATCCCCCTTTTAGACGATGGCGGTAAAGGGTGGCTCTATTAACCCTAGGGAGACCCCCCTTCCAAACAAAAGAATTAATTGCTCGTTGGGCTATTTTAAGATATTGTGTGGGGACCGAGACCGGGAGGACCCGGAATAGATAAAGTAGTTTAGGGAGAATAATCATCTTTAGTGCGCGTATTCTGCCGAGCCAAGAAAGATGAAGTTTACCCCATGACTGGAGTATTAGGCGGATTTTACGGAGCATATGAGGGTAGTTAGCTGCGTATAGCGAACCGTATTCCGAAGTAAGTTTCACTCCTAAGTAGTCCAAAAGGTTAGAGGTCCACTGAAATGAGAATTCTTGCTTTAACAATGTGGTGACAGAAGAGGGGAGATTGATATTCATAGCGTAGGACTTAGAGGGATTAATTTGTAAACCCGAAATGCGCTCAAAGTTATTAAGAGTTTGCAGTAGAGCTGGGAGGGATGAACGAGGTGATGTTAAGAGGAGCAGCATGTCGTCAGCAAAAAGGAAGAGTTTATGGGGAACTGATGCTATAGTGGCTCCCTGGATGGATGAATTGAGTCGAATGTGTATTGCCAAGGGTTCAAAGGCTAAAAGAAATAATATGGGTGATAAGGGACAGCCTTGGCGAGTGCCTCTTTGAATAGGGAAGCGTGGGGAGGAGAAGCCGTTGTATCTAATATATGCAGAAGGGGAGCTATAAAGGGCCTGAATCATTGTAAGAAAGCAAGGAGGGAAACCCCATTTCCGCAAGACCGCAAACAGATAAGGCCAAGAAACGGAGTCAAAGGCTTTTTTAATATCAAGCGATAATAACATGCTTGGTAAATTGCGCTGTCTGCAATGATGCAGCAGGTGAGAGACTCGTCTTATGTTATCTGATGCTTGTCTATTGGGAACAAAACCCACCTGATCTCTATGTATTATGGTCCCCAGCCCTGAGTTTAACCGTTGAGATAAAATTTTAGCTAATATTTTAAGGTCTGTGTTAATTAGAGATATTGGTCTGTAGTTGGACCATGCTAACTGATCGGAATTAGGCTTAGGTATCATAGACACAGCTGCTATCAACGATGCTTCACCGGGTTTATTTCCGTCTCTCAAAGAAATAAAATAATTAGTAAGGTGGGGTATCAAGAGTGGGGCATATTTTTTATAGTATAAGGCTGTAAAACCGTCCGGGCCGGGTTTTTTATTGACTTTCAATTGCCGAATAGCTAACTCTATATCGTTGGAAGAAATAGGTTGGTTTAACAGGTCAATCAGACCTGGTCCCAACGCCGGGAGTGGGACAGAGTCCAAAAAGGCATCTAGCTCACTGGAATCGACGGTTGAAGTGGCACTATATAGTTGTATTAATTTCTGTTGGAACAATTGAGTGATCTTCAGTGGGTTGGATGTGATTCCTGAAGGAGTACGTAGTCTTACTGGGGGACGGGGTTGAGGTAAACATTTTAGCCGTCGCGCTAGGTTAGAATTATTTTTATTATTGAGGGCATAAAACCGTTGTTGGGACCAGCGTAAGGCTCGGTCAGCGTTTTCAGATAGACAGAGGTCAAGCTCAGTTCGGGCGTGGGTGAGATTTCTGTATATGTCCGGGGAAGGCAAATTTTTCAATTAAGTCTCAAGCACTGATACCCTATCTTCCAATTCAGCCTCTCTCGCAAGTCTCTCTTTCCTCCTACGGGAGGCTACTTGGATACACAGGCCTCTCAATACTGCCTTGTGCGCTTCCCACAAAGAAATCAGAGAAGAGGCTGACTGAAGATTGAGAGAAAAGTATTCTTCTAGGTGGCCTTTTAATTTTAAAGCGATCTCAGGGTAGGAGAGCAGAGAATCATTCAGGGTCCAATTAAATGAATATGGTTTAGGGTGCAGCGCGGAACATATAAGCAGGATTGGGGAGTGGTCAGACCATGGGGTGGAAAGGATGGAAATGTTAGAGATGTTAGGGATGAAGGATGGATGGGCAAATATGTGGTCTATTCTAGTGTGGACTAGGTGTCGCGGGGAAAAATACGTATAATCCCTTTGAGAGGGGTGCAAGTCCCTCCACAGGTCTACCCACTGGTATTGGGAAAGGAGTTTATTAAGGGAAGGCGAGTCCGTCGACGGGAGTGGTGATGGGATAGTAAGGGATTGTGCAGTAATTGACCTATCCAAGTGGGGTTTGAGCATACAGTTAGAGTCACCGCAAAGTATCGTGGCTCCCTGGGCATGCTCGGTGATTAATTCACATAATTTAGAGAAAAAGGCGGTTTGATGGGTGTTAGGGGCATAGTATGAGACGATGGTGACCAGTTCGTCAGAAATATTGCCTGTAACTATCAAATAACGCCCTTCCTTATCAGCTACTAAGGATTTAAAGACGAAGGGAACGGACCTCTTAAAACAAATGGCCACACCTTTAGTTTTATTAGGGGCGGTGGCTAAATAATATAATGGGTAGGAAGCGGACAAGAACTTTGGATAAGAACTGGTGGAGAAGTGTGTCTCTTGAAGACAGACTACGTCAGCCTTTTGAGACCTATAATAGCGAAAGGCCTTGGTACGTTTGTGTGGAGAGTTCAAGCCTCGTACGTTGTGTGAAATGATCGTTAACGGCATGGTAAAGAGATATGGGGATCGCCTATGTTAGCTATCGCTCGTGTTTTCGGGTTGGAAGTGAGGAAGTCTTCCTGACTCAAGCGAGGTAGGTTGCCTTTACTCGGGTGGAAGATGGGGGGTGAGGATTGTGTAGTCGGGACAGCACAAGTAAGGAGAGTTGGATACAACAGGGATATAAGGGTAACAAGGGAAACCATAACATTGGCTAAGCACAACGTGCTGAGCGGCAGTGTATAAGGACACTGTAGGGGCATAAGGACAGTTCAGGGACAACGCAATTTAGAGTAAACCTAATAATTAGGTGTATAGGAAGGGGGGGGGTAGGTGGGGGAAAGCTGGGTATGTGACACACCAATAAGGCCTAGCAGTATATCAGGACTACATGTGTGTTGTCAACTATGCCAGACCTGTGGGGGTGGCTGTGAAGGGAGACCCTGCAGCCACAACAGCTCACCAAAACAATACATGGTGTATAGTCAATATCGATAACCTGAAAATACAAATATAATACAAATAATACAACAGAGCATTGCAAGAAAAAGAGACCCTCTCAGGCATTCATAGCTGGTGAAATAACAATTCGGAACCGAATTCCAGTTAGGTGGCCAGTGAGGGCCTAGCACCGAAGAGTCCTAGAAGGAAACTGTAAAACAATCTTAAACTGTAAAGTGAAGAGACACTAAGACTCATCAATATTATTAACACCAACTGTCCGCTATAAAACAGGCAAGAAAATAAAAGGGAAAAAAAGTAATATTGATACTGAAGGGTTCTAAGGCTGCAAGTGTGAATTGTCTAGGTATGTATCCAAGCTCCATGTAGAGCTATGGTAATCGCTGGATCTCAAGGGGGGTCCGGTGAGACCTGTGGTTCAGGTCATCTGTCCCTCGACCGTGGCATTGACGATGATGGCAGTGAGGCAGGCGAGGGGGGATTCATAAGCTGCAACTTGGTGAGGCAGCGGCTTGCTCCTTCTGGGGGAAAGGACCGTATGGACCATCTCTCCGTGGGTGAACATCAGCTTAAAAGGGAATCCCCAGCGATACTTAATGTTTTTGGAGCGTAAAACTTCCAAATATGGTCTCATTGCCCGTCTTTTTGCGATAGTAGTGGGGGCCAGGTCCGGGAACAGCTCATAGGAGTGCCCCTGGAAAACCAAAGAAGTAGAATTTCTAGCGGCTTGGAGAAGTTGATCTTTAGTTTTATAATAATGTAGCTTTAAGATTATGTCTCTCGGGGGGCCTTTGGAGTTTTTCCTGGTTAAGGCTCTGTGAATACGGTCCATCTCAAGGTGTTCGATGGAAATGCCTGGTATGAGTTCCTGGAACAGGGCTGTAGCTGTAGATTGAAGGTCTGTGATGGTTTCTGGCAGGCCTCTAATTCTAATATTGCCTCTACGAGCACGGTTCTCAAAGTCCTCGAGCTTATTATTGAGGGTAAAAATCTCCTCATGAAGCGCCTCTATGTCTTTTTCATGGGTAGCCATGGTGGCGAGAGACGAGTCCATTTTGTCCTCCAAGTCTGAAGTACGAGATCCCAGCTCCCTAATCTCCTTCGTTAAGTCTTTAGTCAGTTTGTCAGACATTTTGGATAGTTCCGTACGTAAAATAGACTGAAATTGAGAAAGTAGAGCATTATGATCCGGAGCAGGGGTACTCGGAGTCCTGGTGGTAGAGGCTGGGATTGTTTCGGACTCTGCTCCGTCTATTATGGAGGAGTTGGAGGATTCGGACTGGGAAAGAGGTCCTGAAGGCATATTGTCCTCTAGATCAGTCAGCGCCTGGAATCTATTGCTAGCATACCTAGGATTATTTTTGCGCTGCTTAGTCATGGGAGCGGTTGGAGAAGATGGAGAACCACGGATTTATATGACCAGCTTGAAGAAGTGGAGTCGAGGATGATGCATACTGTGCGTTGTCCCTTACTGGGATTGGGGGGAGCTGAGTTCAGGCCATTAGAGTGGCCTCAGAGAGGCCTAGGATTAGAGCACCACAGTCCGTGCCACCTGATAATGAAGTGTCAATAATGTCTGGAGAGCCGTCAGGGCTAGAGCTGTTGTGCCCGTGGAAGTGCTGTATGGGCAGAGGTTCACTACTATTCTGGCCAGGAACCGCCGCACAGAACACTATGGCAGGACAATCTAATGATCAAAGCCCCTCAAAATTGTCCTGGAGGAGCTTAACTCCACTCTGACGTACACATATATTTGAGATTGGCACAGATTTTAAGGAATGGACCAATATGTTGATTTATGAATTGGCTCCTAATTCCTCCTCTAGCTGACTAAGGTGGAAATTATAGTTTCATCTTATCAGAGTTTTAGCAAGGTAATGAGGATGCCAGGTCTATTAATGTGGTCACAGTTATAGGTCTCAGAGGACTTTTGTAGTGTTCTGAAGATAGGAAGATAACAGTTCCTTTAAGTGGCCATTAGGTGTCAGCGCAGGGCCACGTATCTGCAATCCAGCAGTTTGAAATCTTCCACTATCAAAGATTGGTTAATTTTTCTAGGTTCTAATGATATACTGAGAAGACTAAGGAGACTCACAGGTGCATAGATTATAAAGTCTATGTTATCGAGTCTTTATGGTGGCGGGGGTTTAGAGGATTAAGCTATTTCCACTTAAGCTTAGGTCTTTAATACAGCTTCAGTATTTGTACCTTTAGTTGGAAATGGCGCCAATTTGGGTGCGCAGATCGCCAATTCCCTGGTGACCCCCTCCGTTGTTGTTTAATAAAAGAGGCGAGTGTCCCCTATCTAACTAATTCCAGTTCCTTCCCAGGCAGCTCTAGGTACCGGGCCCCACAGCACTTATCTCCGGCGCTGTAACCTCTCTCTCCAGGGAGAATCGGGTGCGTTCCTTGTTTATGGGGGACCTACTTGTTAGGAAGACACCGGATCCTCAAAGCACAGTTCTTCTTACCGCAAGTGATGTGGCACCAGGTCCGGAGGAGCAGCTGCTGCAATCGGCGCTCTTCTACTCCGGTCTGCTAGGTGAGCTTCACACCGATGTCGGTCTCCCGCTGATGATCGCGGTGGAGATCCCAGCGGTCGGCGACGCGTCGGGAATGTAGATGCCACTTTAGGGAGGCCCCTCCGGGGCGTTCGGCCAGCAGGTGCTAGGTGGATTCTTCCACACTCAGGCGCCGTTCCGCACTGCACCGTGCAAGCTGAGGCCGCGGCTCTGCTGTAGGTAAGGGGAGGGGGGAATTGGGCGGGAAACGTCCCTGATGGATCTGCGGTCCACTCGCCTTTCGCAGGACTCCTCACCGGCAGTCGATCTCCCCCAATGAAAATCGCCGGATGTCCAGCAGTAAGGTGCGAGTCTCTCCGCAGTTCTCCTCAACCCGATCTCCCCTTTGTAGAAGGGAGAGATGCGACAGGTCTGTGGACAATTGGCGGGCTGTATTTTCTTCAGTCAGGCTTCAGGCCTGCCTGCAGGCCTCAGAGTTCCTATGTGTCTGGAACGCAGATATGCGACCAAAATGAACGACAAATGTATCTAGAGTTCAGAGGCAGATATATGGTGCCTTCCAGTTGTGTGGATGGGTCTGCAAAACTCTCGGATTAGTCAGATTATAATTTCCAACAGAGGAGCTCATGGAGAGTGTGTCCTGCTCCTTCAGTTGCTAGCCATGCCCCCCTCCAGCGGACTCTTTGTCCACCTAGGATGGGCAACTTTCCTTGTCTCAATTGTGCGTGCTGTAGTAATATGTTAAAGGGGGATGGTTTTTATCACCCTCAGATTGTAAAAAAATTCTTGATAAGAGAACGCTATACATGCTCTTCGAGTTTCGTTATCTATGTGATAGTATGTCCCTGTGGACTTATGTATGTAGGGGAAACTACTATGGAGATCAGAGCACGTATAAGCAAACATAAGAGCACCATCAGGACCAAATTGCTTGAACTACCAGTCCCTAAACATTTTGATGCATGCAGACACTCTGTCAATCAACTCAGATTTAGAGTGATCGATGGGGTCCCTGTATTGAGAAGGGGAGGTAATAGGGTACAGCAATTGAAACAAAAAGAGTTGAGATGGATATCTATATTGGAAAGGGTTAAATATTGAATATAATGTACAATTATGTATCTCCTGACTCTTCTGAATATAGATGGCGTTTGATTCCGTATAATTGTTTTTAAGTGTCTTAAATTAATACTTTTTCTTTTTTTCTTCTTTTTTTCTTTTTCTTTTACAGTGCACTTTGGATTTGTCATCCAGGGAGATTTAGAAGTCATTGGATTGATTTCTTTACATATTTGGAGTTGCTACCATTTCCCTTCTTCTTCCCCCTGTGTGCCAAATCGTGTGCACAGGTTATGCTTATATGTTTGTATACCCATAGATACGTTAGTTGCCATGGAGTTGGCTGAGCCTCGGTCCTCTATGCGGGCGTGGGTTTGCTGTGTCATGTGATGGGGGGTGTGGTCGGGGCGATGCTCTGCCTTGGCTCCTCCCTTTCTTTCACGTGGTCACATCGGGGCCTTACGCTGCTGTGAGTGACGGCCCTGCTCGGCTGGCGCGTGCGTTGTGGGTTGCGTCTGTGCTGCGGTCATGTAGTAAAAAACTCGGTACTCTAACTTAACTTTTGTTAGTGGTTTAATTGTGTCCACGTTAAACAACAGATACGTTTCGGTCCTAACATTCGGACCTTCCTCAGTCACAGTAGTAAGATATGGTCGACACCAGGCAGACCCCCAGGATTGTGAAATCTCAGTAGATTCATGGGAGGTGGTGGGCACAGACTGTGTCTCAGGATTGTATAGAGATCCGGCGAATACCCTTAGAGGATCTGGAGCCTGTGTGTGTGGTCTGAAGGGACGCGGCATCCACCGTAAGTCCATGCGACCATGTCATGTGACCGCTTGCATGTGACGTGCCCTGCGCGTGTTTTCGGTCGGTCTTGGGCTGGCTTCTGTGGATTTATGTTGTTAGACCTGGGTTGATTGGCCGTTGTCAGCTGAAGCACAGACAAGAAGATCTTTGCTGATTGGAGGAGATGACCACTATTGACGACAGAATGGTTCATTGGTGGAGGGTTACCATGGCAATCAGATGATTGCGGTAGGATTACAGCACTCCCTGTGTTTTGTATATGATTTGGGGTATTATGTGAATGTGGCACTTTTATATTGCACATATTTTAAGATGAAATGGCGTGATCTATGTATTTTTTATTTTTCGACATTATAAAATAAAGGCCGCCTCTTGCTGGTGATTGCTGCTGGTTTTGGCTCCACACTATTTAAGGTGGCCATGTAGACTATGTTTGTATGCTTGACAAAGGCCATGTGGCCGAAACGTTGTATTATATGATGGCAGAATAAAGACTTTTTCCTGATACATCTTTCACCTGGAACGGATGCTGCTCCTTTTTCTACATTTGTGAGTATTCGTCCTATTGGATCCATGGACTTTGGAGCGTTCATCCTGGTCATTTGAGTGCTGTTGGTTGTTGCTTTTTCTACATATCTCCCCTCTATCACCTTACCAGTGACTCTGTCACAATGTGTAGACGGCTGTGAAGGTCTTGTGCTCAGTGTTGCTTTATCCACCAGTATTATATGTTTTATACATGTGTAATGAGAACGGTGGAGATGGCAGGATTAGAGCTGATCATAGATGTGACTTCTCCATCTATCTGTGACTTTTACAATATTTGTTTCAGGGTGAAGATCTGACCCATATTAATACTACAGAGACATATGTGAGGGGTGATGAGTGGTGTAAAGAGGAGATTCCTACATATGACAACCCAGGTGAGTAGTGACCACTAAATGCAGAGAAGTCACAGATTCTTCTCAGTCTCCGGCTGTGGCTGCTTTATCGGTGGTGTAGTCCGGCAGTATCACAATCGTGTGATCACCATTTTGCCTCTAGACCACAACATTCTCCTCCACGCAAAACTGTCCAAGTGGCTTTGGGCGTTGAAAGCCCTTTTCTATAGAACTTACAACCTGGAGGATCCAACTACCCCCTGAGATTAGAAGACTTTGACCGTTACCTGCCCAGATCTGTAAACTACAAAGGCAAATGGCAGCGTACATAGAATGTGCTGACAAGGTAGAAAAATATTATGATGCGCCTTTTAGAGAAAACGGAGGGTAATGATGCTGTTGGCTTCCAAAATCCCTGATGTGGGAAGAAGGAAAAAATCAGGGCTTAGAAAAGTGCTGCCAAGTGCTGAGCCATAAAGTTGGGCATCAAAACAAATGAACGTAAAAAAAACAACAAGCTTTTCATTTTAATATTCTACCCATTTCCGATGTGAACCAGCTCCTTCCTCAGGCATATACAAATGATAAAAGGAGAAGATCCAGCTCAACGATGTAGTGAAAAGTCCATAGTTTATTTCACCTCGAAAATAGCATGGTGTAAGGACAAAACATCAGCATACAAAAGGGTTAAAAACCAGGATCCTGGTTTTTAACCCTTTTGTATGCTGATGTTTTGTCCTTACACCATGCTATTTTCGAGGTGAAATAAACTATGGACTTTTCACTACATCGTTGAGCTGGATCTTCTCCTTTTTTCCTGTTTGTTCACGCCCTGACACAGCGGTTCCGTGCTCCGAGACCTGGGGAATGTCGGTATGGTGAGCTGGACTTTGTTCCTATATACAAATGATACATTGTGGATGTTTTATATCCTCCAGAACGGCGTCACTAATCCAGTTGCTTAATTCATTAATTAAACCGCGCCATGGTGCAGTTTTTTGTATAGAAACTTTTCATCGTATACAAAACAATATAAATAGATGTAAAATACATATTGGATGCACAACAAAATCCATATAAAGAAAAATATATGTACATGGAAAATCCTCCGGTTTAAGTGTGGATAGTTTAATAATCCAATAGGATTCTCTAGTCACAAGTCTTTCTGACCTATTAGACACGTTCTGATATTTGTTCTAATATAATGAGTCTTAAACTGGTGGGATCTCGTTCATATTCTAAAATGAAATGCCGAAGCAGACAGATTACACCTTTCCTAATATTATGTCTATGGCTGGTCATCCTATTTTGGATCTCTAAGTTGTGCGTGACTGATGGCTGTAATATACACTGGGTACGGAAAGTAGCGTAGAGAAAGTATTAGCGCCCCCATTTCAGGAGAGATTACTGCACAATCTGAATTCCTTACGATTGAAAACATAATGTAATTTATGACGTGGAGTGAATCCACGAAACCAGGGCTAGAGCCAACACATCTCCTGCAGGCGTGAATAAATGTACAGTGGGTACAGAAAGTATTCAGACCACTTTAAATTTTTCACTCTGTTTCATTGCAGCCATTTGGTAAATTCAAAAAAGTTCATTTTTTTCTCATTAATGTACACTCTGCACCCCATCTTGACTGAAAAAAACAGGAATGTAGTTCCTTAAAAAAGTTCCATTAAAAAAAGAAAAACTGAAATATCACATGGTCATAAGTATTCAGACCCTTTGCTCAGTATTGAGTAGAGGCACCTTTACAACTAGTACAGGCATGAGTCTTCTTGGGAATGATGCAACAAGTTCTTCACACCTGGATTTGGGGATCCTCTGCCATTCTTCCTTGCAGATCTTCTAGTTTGGTCAGGTGGGATGGTGAACATTGGTGGGCAGCAATTTTCAGGTCTCGCCAGAGATGCTCAATTGGGTTTAGGTCAGGGCTCTGGCTGGGCCAGTCAAGAATAGTCACAGAGGTGTTCTGAAGCCACTCCTCTGTTATTTTAGCTGTGTGCTTAGGATCATTGTCTTGTTGGAAGGTGAACCAAGCCAAGTCTGAGGTCCAGAGCACTCTGAAAGTGGTTTTCATCCAGGATATCTCTGTACTTGGCTGCATTCATGTTTCCTTCAATGACAACCAGTCGTCCTGTCTCTGCTGCTGAAAAACACCCCCATAACATGATGCTGCCACCATCATGTTTCACTGTTGGGATTGTATTGGGCAGGTGATGAGCAGTGCCTGGTTTTCTCCACACATACCGCTTAGAATTATCACTAAAAAGGTCCATCTTTGTCTCATCAGACCAGAGAATCTTATTTCTCATAGTCTGGGAGTCCTTCATGTGTTTTTTTAGCAAACTCTTGCTTCAGGGCCACTCTGCCATAAAGGCCCGACTGGTGGAGGGCTGCAGCGATAGTTGACTTTGTGGAACTTTCTCCCATCTGCCTACTGCATCTGTGGAGCTCAGCCACACTGATCTTGGGGTTCTTCTTTACCTCTCTCACCAAGGCTCTTCTCCCACGATTGCACAATTTGGCAAACGGCCAGGTCTAGGAAGACTTGTGATGGTCCCAAACTTCTTCCATTTAAAGATTATGGAGGCCACTGTGCTCTTAGGAACCTTGAGTACTGCAGAAATTCTTTTGTAACCTTGGCCAGATCTGTGCCTTGCCACTATTCTGTCTCTGAGCTCCTTGGCCAGTTCCTTTGACCTCATGATTCTCATTTGGTCTGACATGCACTGTGAGCTGTGAGGTCTTATATAGACAGGTGTGTGCCTTTCCCACTCAAGTCCTATCAGTTTAACCCCTTACTGACATCGGGCATAATAGTACGCTGATGTCAGACTTCCTCCCTTTGATGTGGGCTCCAGCGGTGAGCCCACATCTTTGGGGGGACATGTCAGCTGTTTTGAACAGCTGACATGTGCCCACAATAGCCACAGGTGGAATCGAGATCCACCCACGGCTATTAACCAGTTAAATGCCGCTGTCAAACTCTGAAGCGGCATTTAAATTTTGCTTCTGGCGATCGCGAAGGAAATACGCACACCGGTGACAACTCGTCAGGTGATCGCGGGTCACCGGTGTGTTGGCATGACAATCTGAGGTCTCCTGGAAACCTCTATGGTTATCAGTGACGGCTTCCTGTGAGCGCCACCCAGTGGTCGGCGCTCATAGCAAGTGAGTAAATCAGCTACATAGAGATGACCTGAACATCGCCTCTATGTAGCAGAGCCGATCGGGTTGTGGCAGCTTCTAGTCTCCTATGGAGACTATTGAAGCATGCCAAAAGTATAACAAAAAAGTTTTTAAAAATATAAAAAATATAAAAATTCAAATCAGCCCCCTTTCGCCCATTCAAAATAAAACAATAAAAATAAAATCAAACATACACATATTTGGCGCCGCTGCGTTCAGAATCGCCTGATCTATAAAAAAAAAATGGTTTAATCTGGTTGCTAAACGACATAGTGAGAAAAAAAGTCAAAACGCCAGAATTATGGTTTCTTTGGTCGCCGCGACATTGCATTAAAATGCAACAATGGGCAAGCAAAAGATCGTATCTGCACCAACATGGTGTCATTAAAAACGTCAGCTCGGCGCACAAAAAAAAAAAAAAGCCCTCACCCAACCTGAGATCACGAAAAATGAGACACTACGGGTATCGGAAAATGGCGCAAATTTTATTTTTTAACAAAGTTTTTTTGTTTTTTTTTCACCACATAGATAAAAAAGAACCTAGACATGTTTGTTGTGTATGAACTCGTAATGACCTGGAGAATCATAATGGCCGGTCAGTTTAGTGAATGTAGCAAAAAAGCCAAACAAATAACAAGTGTGAGATTGCACTTTTATTTTTTAAATTTCACCGCACTTGGAATTTTTTCCCGTTTTCTAGTACACGACATGGTAAAATCAATGGTGGCATTCAAAAGTACAAGTCGTCCCGCAAAAACAAGTCCTCACATGGCCATATTGATGGAAAAATAAAAAAGATATGTCTCTGAGAAGAAGGGGAGTGAAAAACGAAAACGCAAAACTGAAAAAGGCTTCGGGGGTTAATTAAACCCAGCTGGCCTCCAATGAAGGCGTAGAACCATCTCAAGGAGGATCACAAGGAAATGGACAGCATGGGACTTATATATGAGTGTCTGAGCAAAGGGTCTGCATACTTATGACCATGTGATATTTCAGGTTTTCTTTTATATTAAATTTGCAAAAATTTCTACGTTTCTGTTTTGTTTTCAGTCAAGATGGGGTGCAGAGTGTACATTAATGAGAAAAATGAACTTTTTTGAAATTACCAAATGGCTGCAATGAAACAAAGAGTGAAAAATTGAAAGGGGTCTGAATACTTTCCGTACCCACTGTACATTTATTCTTGCCTGCAGAAGATGTGTTGGCATGACTCGAGCCCTGGTTTCATGGATTCACTCCACGTCATAAATTCCATTATGTTTTCAATCCTAAATAGCGTATATACTCGAGTATAAACCGAGAATTTCAGCCCATTTTTTTAGGCTGAAATTGCCCCTCTCAGCTTATACTTGAGTCATACCCAGGGGTCGGCAGGGGAGGTGGAGTGGCAGCTGTCTAAGCATACTCACCTGCTCCTGGCACGGTGTCCCTGGTTCCCCGGCGCCGGCAGCTTCTTCCTGTAGTGAACGGTCACATGGTACCGCTCATTACAGTAATGAATATGGACCCGACTCCACTTCCATAGGGGTGGAGCTGCATATTCATTACTGTAATGAGCGGTACAATGTGACCGCTCACTACAGGATGAAGCTGCCGGCGCCGGGAAACAGATGTGCAGGGACCGCGCCAGGAGCAGGTGAGTATAAGCAGTGCGGGATATTCTCCTGCTCCCCGTTCCACCGTCGCCAGCCGCCGCTACGTTCCCCGTCCACTGCACTGATGCTCATAGCGGTGACGCTATTAGTGCACGCCGCCCTCTGCCTGAGCAGTGAGTTCAGTGGACGTGGAATGTAGCGGCGGCTGGCAGCGGTGGAACACGGAGCAGGTGAATATAGTAAGTGCCGGGAGCCTGAGCGACGAGAGGTGAGTATGTGATTTTTTTTTTTTTTATCGCAGTAACAGCATATGGGGCAAATTACTTTATGGAGCATCTTATGGGGCCATAATCAGCATTTATGGAGCATTACATGGGGCAAATGACTTTATGGAGCATCTTATGGGGGCACAATCAGCATTTGTGCAGCATTATATGGGGGCAAATATCTGTGGAGCATCTTACAGGGCCATAATCAAGATTTGTGCAGCATTATGTGGGGCAATTGTCTGTATGGAGCATCTTATGGGGCCATAATCAGCATTTGTGCAGCATTATATGGGGCGTATTTTGTATGGAGCATCTTATGGGGCCCATCATGAACTGTATGGAGCATTATATGGGGCTCCTGATTCAATATGGATATTCAAAAACACTTAACCTACTGATGTCTCAATTAATTTTACTTTTATTGGTATCTATTTTTATTTTTGACATTTACCGGTAGCTGCTGCATTTTCCACCCTAGGCTTATACTCGAGTCATTAAGTTTTCCCATTTTTTGGTGGCAAAATTAGGAGTCTCGGCTTATACTCGGGTCGGCTTATACTCGAGTATATACGTTAATTCGGATTGTGCAGTAATCTCTCCTGAAATGGGGGCGCTAATACTTTCTCTACTCTTCTGGTCAGGACTCATAGTAGCTCCAGTAGTCCACCATAAATGAGTGCAACTCCGGTTTAGTGTTGGAGTTCTCCCCTCATACCTATGTTGTTGTTGAGGATGTAACTTTTCATTCTGCATGATAGTTTGATTGCGGTGGGATCGGCCTGCCTCACTTATCTGAGTCTGTAACTCCCTGGTAGTGTTTAGAAAAAGGTTTCAATTACCAAATATCTGAGATCTAAATTTAAGATCCCTCAGCTCTGCACTATTATAAAAAGTTCTATTTAAATGTCTAATATTTCTTCTTGATATTCATCTGACAGTAAATATTGGTCCTTATGATAGTTTATATTGCTTAGAGCCACCAAGTCCCATACCGATAGTTTATATTGCTTAGAGCCACCAAGTCCCATACTCCAATTACTCCAGAGAAGTTTCACCACTACTCATTTTTTTTTCCTGAGGATGATTGTTCAGCTTGATCATTTCAGTAGATGTGTTATTGTCTATAGTCACAATTTTGCCCATTACCCTTTAACTTCTTTAACCCCTCTACATGGATTTGGACTTACACAGAGACCCCTAGGCTTGGGGCACAGTGTAACCTGCTGTTCTGTGGAGTAAGATGGGAAGAAGAATAGACAGATAACTGTGTCAGAACCACGAGGCCAGAGAAAATACTAACTCAGGAGACATAGGAGTAGTCAGTAAACAGGCCGGGGTCACAACAGGAAACAAATACACAAGCTGGGAGCTGAGCACAGAGGACTGAACTAGAGGAGATCAAGGCTGTATCTGGCAGATTCCGGCAATATGCTTCAAGCTGTAGTAAAGGTACCTTCACACGAAACGACTTTGAAACGACATCGCTAGCGATCCGTGACGTTGCAGCGTCCTGGCTAGCGATATCGTTTCATTTGACACGCAGCAGCGATCAGGATCCTGCTGTGATGTCGCTGGTCGCTGAATAAAGTTCAGAACTTTATTTGGTCGTCCGATCGCCGTGTATCGTTGTGTTTGACAGCAAAAGCAACGATACCAGCGATGTTTTACACTGGTAACCAGGGTAAACATCGGGTTACTAAGCGCAGGGCCGTGCTTAGTAACCCGATGTTTACCCTGGTTACCAGCGTAAAAGTAAAAAAAACAAACAGTACATACTCACCTGCGCGTCCCCCAGCGTCTGCTTCCTGACACTTGCTGAGCGCCGGCCCTAAAGTGAAAGTGAAAGCACAGCGGTGACGTCACCGCTGTACTGTTGGGGCCGGAGCTCAGTCAGTGTCAGGAAGCAGACGCTGGGGGACGCGCAGGTGAGTATGTACTGTTTGTTTTTTTTACTTTTACGCTGGTAACCAGGGTAAACATCGGGTTACTAAGCGCGGCTCTGCGCTTAGCAACCCGATGTTTACCCTGGTTACCCGGGGACCTCGGCATCGTTAGTCGCTAGAGAGCTGTCTGTGTGACAGCTCTCCAGCGATCAAACAGCGACGCTGCAGCGATCGGCATCGTTGTCGCTATCGCTGCAGCGTTGCTTCGTGTGAAGGTACCTTAAGGTGTGGTGCTTTTGAAGTCCAACTCTGATTGTCCAAGGTGTTGGCAATCTCAGGTGGACATATTGCATGTGCTTTGGCATTGTCCCAGATTGTCCTCCTATTGGATTGTAGTGTTGAACTGCATTGGAGTAGTGTACGGGTGCGTTATTCCTAGGGATCCATTGATATGTATATTAGGGTATGTGGAGGAAATATTAACTGACAATACGACTAAAATTGTAATTGCAAGATTATCGTTTGCTGCAAGGAAACTGATTGCAAAATATTGGGTTAGGGAGGAGCCTCCGTCCAGACGTGAATTCATTGCTCAAACGAACCACACAACTGAGCTTGAGAAAAGCATTACACCAGGAGGGACAAGCTGAATTTCTTCCATAAATTATGACATCCGTGGTTGGATAGGATTAATTAATGTTATACCAGTATATAGTATTATAGAGTACAACTTATGGTAAACTGGAACTCTGTTTGATATTGTCAACTATGGACGAATTATTGTTTGCTCCTGATATCGTCTCCAATTTACTGTAAAACATAAAATGAGTATGAATGAACATGTGATCTGTTGTAAATCTTGTTATCGTTAATACAAATTTATCTGATTAAAAAATGTTTGGCGCTTTCCAATTGGCTAAAACAGAAACGGGGAGCAGATTACTGCAGCTAATAGCACACATACCCATACTGCCAGACTGGATGGTACTACAGATACCAGGCACCCTAATCTTAGTGGCTGGGAAGAGCCTGCACCGCCAAGAGCCTCTGGTTCCAACCCCACCTCTGTTGCCAGCATCGCCTGCAAAATTAGTAACCCGCGTCTGGTGTCCGAAGCAGACATTGCAGGAGCAGATTGCAGAGGAGATGGGGCACACCATTTGCAGAATCCCTAATATGACAAAATTGCAGAAAACCAGATCTGATGAAATCCTTATAAAGTGACTCCATTTTGTAAATTATAACCCTCAATAAATTAATCTATAGGAATAGTGACTATTTTGACTGCACTGCAGTTTCCAGATATGAGCACGCGCAGTGGATGTTGGAAAGTGAAAATTGCAAATATCCCAAGTTATTACCCAACACATAGTGCCCAGATTGTGCTCCAGGAGATACACATGCCGTAAAATAAGTGGTTTCTTCTCACTATAGTAATGCCAAAAGCATGGATGCTTAATGTGGTTTTGAGCACAGTCTAGTAAACTATAAACTGTCATTGTCTTGGTGAATAATTCAATAATTTTGCATAACTTGCCATTTTTACAGACCGTTTAAGTAGAAATGTTCAAAAATATAGAATTCAAGGATATTTTATTCTAAAATAATAATTGGTTTTATTCTTGGCAGATGACCGTACCAGGAGATCAGCAGGACAGCCGACATCTTCAATGTTTAAATCAGATAATCTTGAGATCCCACAGGATACAATTGAAGTGAATGCCATTACTCCAAATATACCATCATCCCTTCACAGCAAAGATCTGTCATCTGATCATTTGGAACAGGTCCTGTCTTCTGATTCATTACCTAGTACTAATGAAAATCAGAGTCACAAAATAAGCATTAAAAATCAAACTGCTCCTAAAACAATGAAGACCTTTTCATTTTCAGAATATGGAAATAGTTTTCCCCTAGAAAAGTCATTTCTCAAGCAACAAAAACTTCACAAAGCAGACAATAGATTTTCTTGTTCCAAGTGTGGGAGATGTTTTAACCAGAAATCAGATTTTGTCAGACACCATAGATCTCACACAGGGGAGAAGCCTTTTTCCTGTTCAGAATGTGGGAAATGTTTTACCAGGAAAGAGCTTCTTGTTATCCACCAGAAAACCCACACAGGGGAGAAGCCTTTTTCCTGTTCAGAATGTGGGAAATGTTTTAACCGTAAATCGAATCTTGTTAGCCACCAGAAAACCCACGCAGGGGAGAAGCCTTTTTCCTGTTCAGAATGTGGGAAATGTTTTAACCAGAAATCGCATCTTGTTAGCCACCAGAAAACCCACACAGGGGAGAAGCCTTTTTCCTGTTCAGAATGTGGGAAATGTTTTAACTACAAACAAAATCTTGTTAACCACCAGAAAACCCACACAGGGGAGAAGCCTTTTTCCTGTTCAGAATGTGGGAAATGTTTTAACTACAAACAAAATCTTGTTAACCACCAGAAAACCCACACAGGGGAGAAGCCATTTTCATGTTCAGAATGTGGGAAATGTTTTATTCAAAAAGCGGATCTTGTAACCCACCAAAGAACTCACACAGGAGAGAAGCCTTTTTCCTGTTCAGAATGTGGGAAATGTTTTCTAGATAAATCCGTTCTTATCAGACACCATAGATCTCACACAGGGGAGAAGCCTTTTTCCTGTTCAGAATGTGGGAAATGTTTTATTCGAAAAGCGCATCTTGTTACCCACCAAAGAACTCACACAGGAGAGAAGCCTTTTTCCTGTTCAGAATGTGGGAAATGTTTTAACCAGAAATCGCATCTTGTTATCCACCAGAAAACCCACACAGGGGAGAACCCTTTTTCATGTTCAGAATGTGGGAAATGTTTTAACCAGAAAGCGAATCTTGTTAGCCACCAGAAAACCCACACAGGGGAGAAGCCTTTTTCATGTTCAGAATGTGGGAAATGTTTTAACAGGAAAGCGAATCTTGATAACCACCAGAAAACCCACCCAGGAGAGAAGCCTTTTTCATTTTCAGAATGTGGGAAATGTTTTCTAGATAAATCAGGTCTTATCAAACATCATAGATCTCACACAGGGGAGAAGCCTTTTTCCTGTTCAGAATGTGGGAAATGTTTTAACCACAAAGCGAGTCTTGTTAGCCACCAGAAAACCCACACAGGGGAGAAGCCTTTTTCCTGTTCAGAATGTGGGAAATGTTTTACCAGGAAAGACTATCTTGTTAGCCACCAGAAAACCCACACAGGGGAGAAGCCTTTTTCCTGTTCAGAATGTGGGAAATGTTTTAACCAGAAATCGAGTCTTGTTAGCCACCAGAAAACCCACACAGGGGAGAAGCCTTTTTCCTGTTCAGAATGTGGGAAATGTTTTGTGAGGAAACCATCTCTTTCTAGCCACCAAAGAATTCACACTGGGGAGAAGCTTTTTTTAACTTCTTAATTGTTTTTACATAGTCACATACAAGTGCTTCTAATTAAATCAGAATATTATCAAAAAGTTAATTTATTTCAGTTCTTCAATTTAAAAAATTAAACTCTTATATTAGAGTCATTACAGAGTGATCTATCTCAAGCGTTTATTTCTGTTGATGACTATATCCTACAGCCAATGAAAACCCAAAAGTCATTATGTCAGTAAATTAGAATAAAAACACCTGCAGTGGCTTCCTAAACGTTCAAAAAAGGTCCCTTAGTCTGTTTCAGTAAGCTCCACAATCATGAGGAAGACTGCTCACTGGACAGATGTCTAGAAGGCAGTCATTGACCCACTCCAGAAGGAGGGTAAGCCACTGTAAAATATTAGTATTTCAATAATAAAAAAATATAGATTACTTAACATATGCAGGTTCTGACTACTCTGTATATTGAGGGACTGAGTTACTCTGAGGATTTTGGCCGATACATCTGTTCTCTGTTTGTCAGAACTATAGGGCTTTTGTCAGAACTGTCAATATGTGGCTATTTGGAGATAGTAAGTGGTTCTTAAAGGTCACAGGCTATATGCTTAAGCATTTCAAAATGAGGTAATGTACAAATAACTAATATGCATATTCCGCAAGTTACTAGTGTTCTTCTAATATGGTAGAGGCTATGAACATAGCGGCAGATCTTATGTTGTTATGAGACAGGAAAAATAGAAACCAATGTAAGTCTATGGGTCAAAATAGTATATAAGCCGACCTAACTCTTGTTTAGGAGATCTCTCATACTTTACGAATCTCCAACCCGGACCACATCAACTTCAAGACCATATGTAAGAACCACTGAATGCTTGTTTTCTCTTTAATCTAATACTTATTTTTGGGTGCTATGAACTTACTTTTCTTCATTTTTGTAATCACCTTTTGAATAAACGTTAAACGAGATTTGTTTTATCCACATAATTCAATATTGCGTTCCTTTCTATCCTCAGCATGCTCTTACTTAAAAAAAAAAAAAAAAAAAAAAAGGAAGAAAGTGTTATTCTTTCTAACATTTTGGGGAGCCCAGCCAAATCTGATTTTTGTGCTATTTTGGGTGGATTCCTTTTGATTGCACACAGGGGGAGGAGAGCTCTGCTAAACACCTGTTGTTCAAGGTGCAGGAATTCAACTATTTCACGTCACAAGGATCAGACAGAGCCTACAGAGGAGTGAAGATTTGTGTCTCCAACCATAAAGAGCTGCATGTGTCCCATACAGGCGGAGGTCTGAGCAGTCAGTAAAGGTACGGAGGACCATCCATTGACGGTTGGATCAATCCACTAGCGGAAAAGACATTCCATAGGTGAGAAAATGGATTTTATTCATGATTATTCTAAGAAAAGTAATATAGAGTTTGTTCATAGCCATACAGATCCACAATTATGGTCTAGTTTGTATAGCCAATGTGAAGAAGAGAATCTTAAAATTGATAAGAGTTTTTTTCAGTAAAACAAGTTACAGAGAAAGCTTCAAAATGTCATGTACATGGTCCGAGTGTCCAATTATTTAGTCTTTGAGAAAACTGAAACACAAATACATAAAGCATGTACTATCACACAGGACATTGGTCATACTGACACACAAGGTAACACACAAGAGTCTGACGGGGATTACTTCGATTGTCCAAATTGTTTGATATTGTCAGAGCATAATGAACAATTGGAAGATCAAATTGATGCTCGAACATAATTATTGTCCAAATTGCACCAAGATATAAAAAAGGCTTCTGTTGTTACACGATCAAACAAACAGGAAGACAATGCCGCCACATCATTGGTACCAGACACACAAAATCCAGATGTTTCAGTAGAATATTTACAAGCAGATGAACTACAACAGAAAAAAATTCCATGACAGAGCAGCACAAATTAATCTGAAAATACAGGATCAGTTAATGAAAATTGTAAAAGACATTCCAAACCTCAATGACAAGATGGATGCCTTTTATAGTGCGGACATTTTTGAATCAAACACAGATAAGTTCAATCTTTTTTTTTTTCCAAACTGTTTTTATTAAACATTTTCAATTAAACATTTTCAACATTAGCATATCAATATGCAAACATAGGTGCACGGGATTATTTCCCTCTTTCCGGTATTACAGAAGCCCATTATTAAAGACGGTAACTATTTTAGCGTTCCAGTTTGCAAATTAAAGGCAAAATACCTCTCAATCAAGATAAACATAAGGCTAAAAACATAGAATTCAACATGGAAATACAATACGAGTGGACTACCATTCTGTAACTAGATAACCCCAAATGGTGAAAGAGGGGAAGTTATAGCCAAAGAGAAAATGAAGAACAAAAAAAAAAAAAGAGGGGGGAGGGGTCAACAGACAGACTAGGGAAAGTCGAAGGGAGGGGAGAAGGGGGGGGGAACACACGGCTCCGCACTTCGCCCAATTTGTTATTTAAGAGACAACTCCACTCACAAGGGTGCTCGGCCCGCTACCGTCTGTTCCAGGAACCATGTAGTTGTGCAGAAGCATTGTTTGAGCCTCTGTTGTATATGCGTCGGAAGAATGGGTATAAGTGGCTGCCATAGTTCAAAAAAATTTTGGGTTTTTAGTTCTTTCTGAAGGGATGCTTCCACCCAATCCATCCTAAATAGGAAGGAGAGTTTGTCCAGGAAGATCCTCAGGGTGGGCATATTAGGTGCCAGCCAGGTTTGTAAAATCGTTTTCCGGGCCGAGGCCGAAATCATGTACAAGAATTTTCTACCATAAGTGGGGATCACAGCCCCTTCATTAGTAATGTACCCGAAAATAGCCCAGGCTGGAGTGAGAGCCACCCTATATGGTGTATGCGTATGAGTAAATACAAGTATGCGTTGCCAAAATTGTTGGATTTGTGGGCAAGCCCACAAGCAGTGGAACATGTCTGCCTCGACCTCTCCACACCTGGAACAGATCGGACTCGGTATATTACCCATAAGAAAGTTGCGCCTTGGCGAGATATAGGATTTATGCATAATCTTCAACGTCATTTCCCAATAAGATGTAAACGGTGTAAATTTAAGCGTATTCCTCAACATTTGTAGAATCAGAGTAGGTGTTAATGACGGGTCACTGAGCTGCCACTTCATTATTCCTGTGGAATGTTTTTCCCTCTCGGTCTCAGATCTTAGGAATGTATAATAGTCAGACACAAGCCTTTTCGTCAGCTTGCATGTGGTAAGTTTGGTTATCAGCCTATCCTGCCAGTCATTATCACTGAAACTACAAGTAACACTCGTCACATAGCTCTGTAGTTGCATGAAGTGGAAAGGGTGTATACTGATGAAATCAAATAAAAGTGTCGCCTGGTTGAAGGTAAGGACCTTTTTGGAATGTACATCTACTATGTCTCCCACCCTGCCCAGGCCTAATGTTTGCCAACCATGAAAAATGTGGTGTGCCTTCCCTGCCTGAAACCTAGAATTAGTACAAAACATCTGTGCCAGTGACACCCGTGGTGATAGCTTTAATCTACGATGTATGACCGTCCAAGAACGCCAGATTGTTATAAACAGAGGATTGGACCTCAGCTCCTGGGGCACCAATGTGTAAGGCTCATGTAGTACGTTTACCAGTGACCTGCCTCCCACTAATGATGTTTCAACTGCTAGAGCTGAGTATGTAAAGGTACCCTTCAACCAGTCTCGGAGAATTCGCATATTTGCTGCAAGGTTATACAGCTTAATGTCTGGGAAATTCACTCCGCCACTGGTTCGGGTTTGTGTGAGGGTGTGGAATCCTATTCTGGGCCTCTTCCCCTGCCAAACAAATCTGCGAAACAGACGGTTAATATTATGTTCATCCACTGGTCTCAGATAAAATGGCAGGACATTGAATAGGTATAATAATCGGGGAAATGAGATCATTTTTATCAAAATTGCCCGGCCTATGAAGGACAAGGTAAACTTTTCCCATGCTGTCAACTCGTCCTGCAATGAGGTGATGTACGTTTGCAGGTTAGTTTTGTAAAGTTTTGCCGGGTCTCTCGTGATCTGAACCCCCAGTTAAGTCAAGGAGTGAGTCTTCCAACGTAAAGAGTGTTCCTGTGTCCAGCGTGGTTCGGGAGGCCCAGAGAGCATCATTGCCTCAGATTTACCAACATTTATGGTGAAACCCACCAACGCCCCCTTCTGTTCTATTATTCTAAGGAGCGGGCCCAGAGACTCCCGTGGATTTGACAGGAAGATCAATAAGTCATCGGCAAAGGCCTGTCATGATCTCAATGGCAAGAGAACATAGCATCAGCATATACAGGAACTAGCTCTTGGAAGATGGGAACTGAGCTGACCATGAACTAAACCTACCGCACAACTAGCAGTGGCCGGGTAGCATGCCTACGTTGATTCTAGATGCCCAGCACCAGCCGGAGGACTAAATAAAGCTAGCAGAGGAAAATATTAGTCCTAGCTCACCTCTAGAGAAATACCCCGAAAGGAGACAGAGGCCCCCCACATGTATTGGCGGTGAGTTAAGATGAAACAACAAACGTAGTATGAAAATAGGTTTAGCAAATTTGAGGTCCACTTACTACATAGCAGAAGACAGAAAGGACACTTTCATGGTCAGCTGAAAACCCTATCAAAACACCATCCAGAAATTACTTTAAAACTCTGGCATTAACTCATAACACCAGAGTGGCAATTCCTGTTCACAAGAGCTTTCCAGACACAGTAACGAAACTACAGCTGTGAACTGGAACAAAAATGCAAAAACAAACATGGACAAGAGTCCAACTTATCTAGTAGTTGTCTAGGAGCAGGAACAAGCACAGAGAGGCTTCTGATAACATTGTTGACCGGCAAGCAACTAACAGAGCAGCAAGGTTATATAGCGACTCCCACATCTTGATGGGAACAGGTGAACAGAGAAGATGAGGACACCAGTTCAATTCCACCAGTAGCCACCGGGGGAGCCCAGAATCCAAATTCACAACAGTACCCCCCCCTCAAGGAGGGGGCACCGAACCCTCACCAGAACCACCAGGGCGATCAGGATGGGCCCTATGAAAGGCACGAACCAGATCAGAGGCATGAACATCAGATGCATTCACCCAAGAATTATCCTCCTGGCCGTATCCCTTCCACTTGACCAGATACTGGAGTCTCCGTCTGGAAACACGAGAGTCTAAGATTTTCTCCACAACGTACTCCAACTCACCCTCAACCAACACCGGAGCAGGAGGCTCAACGGAAGGCACAACCGGTACCTCATACCTGCGCAATAATGACCGATGAAAAACGTTATGAATAGAAAAGGATGCAGGGAGGTCCAAACGGAAGGAAACAGGGTTAAGAATCTCCAATATCTTATACGGGCCGATGAACCGAGGCTTAAACTTAGGAGAAGAGACCCTCATAGGGACAAAACGAGAAGACAACCACACCAAATCCCCAACACAAAGCCGAGGACCAACACGACGGTGGCGGTTGGCAAAAAGCTGAGTCTTCTCCTGGGACAACCTCAAATTGTCCACCACCTGCCCCCAGATCTGATGCAATCTCTCCACCACAGCATCCACTCCAGGACAATCCGAAGATTCCACCTGACCAGAGGAAAATCGAGGATGAAACCCCGAATTACAGAAAAACGGGGACACCAAAGTGGCAGAGCTGGCCCGATTATTGAGAGCGAACTCCGCCAATGGCAAAAAAGCAACCCAATCATCCTGGTCAGCAGACACAAAACACCTCAGATATGTCTCCAGGGTCTGATTAATCCGCTCAGTCTGGCCATTCGTCTGAGGATGGAAAGCGGACGAAAAAGACAAATCTATGCCCATCCTAGCACAGAATGCCCGCCAAAATCTAGACACGAATTGGGTCCCTCTGTCAGAAACGATATTCTCAGGAATACCATGCAAACGAACAACATTTTGAAAAAACAGAGGAACCAACTCGGAAGAAGAAGGCAACTTGGGCAGAGGAACCAAATGGACCATCTTAGAAAAACGGTCACACACCACCCAGATGACAGACATCTTCTGTGAAACAGGCAGATCTGAAATAAAATCCATCGAGATGTGCGTCCAAGGCCTCTTAGGAATAGGCAAGGGCAACAATAATCCACTAGCCCGAGAACAACAAGGCTTGGCCCGAGCACAAACGTCACAAGACTGCACAAAGCCTCGCACATCTCGTGACAGGGAAGGCCACCAGAAGGACCTTGCCACCAAATCCCTGGTACCAAAAATGCCAGGATGACCTGCCAACGCAGAAGAATGAACCTCAGAGATGACTCTACTGGTCCAATCATCAGGAACAAACAGTTTATCAGGTGGGCAACGATCAGGTCTATCCGCCTGAAACTCCTGCAAGGCCCGCCGCAGGTCTGGAGAAACGGCTGACAATACCACTCCATCCTTAAGGATACCTGTGGGCTCAGAGTTACCAGGCGAGTCAGGCTCAAAACTCCTAGAAAGGGCATCCGCCTTAACATTCTTAGAACCCGGTAGGTATGACACCACAAAATTAAACCGAGAGAAAAATAATGACCAGCGCGCCTGTCTAGGATTCAGGCGCCTGGCGGTCTCAAGATAAATCAAATTTTTGTGGTCAGTCAATACCACCACCTGATGTCTGGCCCCCTCAAGCCAATGGCGCCACTCCTCAAAAGCCCACTTCATGGCCAAAAGCTCCCGATTCCCAACATCATAATTCCGCTCAGCGGGCGAAAATTTACGGGAAAAGAAGGCACAAGGCCTCATCACGGAGCAGTCAGAACTTTTCTGCGACAACACTGCCCCAGCTCCGATCTCAGAAGCGTCGACCTCAACCTGAAAAGGTAGAGCAACATCAGGCTGACGCAACACAGGGGCAGAGGAAAAACGGCGCTTAAGCTCCCGAAAGGCCTCCACAGCATCAGGGGACCAATCAGCAACATCAGCACCCTTCTTAGTCAAATCGGTCAATGGCTTAGCAATATCCGAAAAACCAGCAATAAATCGACGATAAAAGTTAGCAAAGCCCAAAAATTTCTGAAGACTCTTAAGAGAAGAGGGCTGCGTCCAATCACAAATAGCTTGAACCTTGACAGGATCCATTTCAATGGAAGAGGGGGAAAAAATATATCCCAAAAAGGAAATCCTCTGTACCCCAAAAACACACTTGGAACCCTTCACACACAAAGAATTAGACCGCAAAACCTGAAAAACCCTCCTGACTTGCTGGACATGAGAGTCCCAGTCATCCGAAAAAATCAGAATATCATCCAGATACACAATCATAAATTTATCCAAATAATCGCGAAAAATATCATGCATAAAGGACTGGAAAACTGACGGAGCATTTGAAAGACCAAAAGGCATCACTAAATACTCAAAGTGGCCCTCGGGCGTATTAAATGCGGTTTTCCACTCATCCCCCTGCCTGATTCGCACCAAATTATACGCCCCACGAAGGTCAATCTTAGAGAACCACTTGGCCCCCTTTATGCGAGCAAACAAATCAGTCAGCAACGGCAATGGGTATTGATATTTAACAGTGATTTTATTCAAAAGCCGATAATCAATACATGGTCTCAAAGAGCCGTCTTTTTTTGACACAAAGAAAAAACCGGCTCCTAAGGGAGATGACGATGGACGAATATGTCCCTTTTCCAAGGACTCCTTTATATATTCTCGCATAGCAGCATGTTCAGGCACAGACAGATTAAATAAACGACCCTTTGGGTATTTACTACCTGGGATTAAATCTATGGCACAATCGCACTCTCGGTGCGGAGGTAACGAACCAAGCTTGGATTCTTCAAAGACGTCACGATAGTCAGACAGGAACTCAGGAATTTCAGAGGGAATAGATGATGAAATGGAAACCACAGGTACATCCCCATGAGCCCCCTTACATCCCCAGCTCAACACAGACATAGCTCTCCAGTCGAGGACTGGGTTGTGAGATTGCAGCCAAGGCAATCCTAGCACCAAATCATCATGTAGATTATACAGCACCAGAAAGCGAATAATCTCCTGGTGATCCGGATTAATACGCATAGTTACTTGTGTCCAGTATTGTGGTTTATTATTAGCCAATGGGGTGGAGTCAATCCCCTTCAGAGGAATAGGAGTCTCCAAAGGCTCTAAATCATACCCACAGCGTTTGGCAAAGGACCAATCCATAAGACTCAAAGCGGCGCCAGAGTCGACATAGGCGTCCGTGGTAATAGATGACAAGGAGCAAATCAGGGTCACAGATAGAATAAACTTAGACGGTAAGGTGCAAATGGAAACAGATTTACCAAGCTTTTTAGTGCGCTTAGAGCATGCTGATATAACATGAGTAGAATCACCACAATAGAAACACAACCCATTTTTCCGTCTAAAATTCTGCCGCTCGCTTCGGGACAGAATTCTATCACACTGCATACTCTCTGGCGACTTCTCAGTGGACACCGCCAGATGGTGCACTGGTTTGCGCTCCCGCAAACGCCTATCGATCTGAATAGCCATTGTCATGGACTCATTCAGACCCGCAGGCACAGGGAACCCCACCATAACATCCTTAATGGCATCAGAGAGACCCTCTCTGAAAGTCGCCGCCAGGGCGCACTCATTCCACTGAGTAAGCACAGACCATTTACGGAATCTTTGGCAGTAAATTTCCGCTTCATCTTGCCCCTGAGATAGGGACATCAAAGTTTTTTCTGCCTGAAGCTCCAAATGAGGTTCGTCATAAAGCAACCCCAAGGCCAGAAAAAACGCATCCACATTGAGCAACGCAGGATCCCCTGGTGCCAATGCAAAAGCCCAATCTTGAGGGTCGCCCCGGAGCAAGGAAATCACAATCCTGACCTGCTGTGCAGGGTCTCCGGCAGAGCGAGATTTCAGGGACAAAAATAATTTGCAATTATTTCGAAAATTCTGAAACCCGGATCTATTCCCCGAGAAAAATTCCGGCAAGGGAATTCTCGGCTCAGATACAGGTGCATGACAAACAAAATCCTGCAAATTTTGTACTTTCGTGGCGAGATTATTCAAACCTGCAGTTACACTCTGAAGATCCATTACAAACAGGTGGACACAGAGCCATTCAAAAATTAGAAGGAGAGAAAGGAAAAAAAAAAAGGCTGCAGCATAGACAGACTGGCAAGAGGTCCAATTAAGAGCACACTCAAGAGGGAAAAAAAAAAAATCTCAGCAGACTTCTTATTTCTCTCCTTTCTCAGCCAAGGATTTTAACCCTTTAGTGGGCCGGTCAAACTGTCATGATCTCAATGGCAAGAGAACATAGCATCAGCATATACAGGAACTAGCTCTTGGAAGATGGGAACTGAGCTGACCATGAACTAAACCTACCGCACAACTAGCAGTGGCCGGGTAGCATGCCTACGTTGATTCTAGATGCCCAGCACCAGCCGGAGGACTAAATAAAGCTAGCAGAGGAAAATATTAGTCCTAGCTCACCTCTAGAGAAATACCCCGAAAGGAGACAGAGGCCCCCCACATGTATTGGCGGTGAGTTAAGATGAAACAACAAACGTAGTATGAAAATAGGTTTAGCAAATTTGAGGTCCACTTACTACATAGCAGAAGACAGAAAGGACACTTTCATGGTCAGCTGAAAACCCTATCAAAACACCATCCAGAAATTACTTTAAAACTCTGGCATTAACTCATAACACCAGAGTGGCAATTCCTGTTCACAAGAGCTTTCCAGACACAGTAACGAAACTACAGCTGTGAACTGGAACAAAAATGCAAAAACAAACATGGACAAGAGTCCAACTTATCTAGTAGTTGTCTAGGAGCAGGAACAAGCACAGAGAGGCTTCTGATAACATTGTTGACTGGCAAGCAACTAACAGAGCAGCAAGGTTATATAGCGACTCCCACATCTTGATGGGAACAGGTGAACAGAGAAGATGAGGACACCAGTTCAATTCCACCAGTAGCCACCGGGGGAGCCCAGAATCCAAATTCACAACAAGGCCACAGTCTTAATTTCTGTCGCCCCACATCGTATGCCCTCAAGACCTGCCCAGCCATGGAGATACTGTAAAAGAGGGTCCAAAGCCAGGTTGAACAATAAGGGCGATATCGGGCATCCCTGTCTCGCCCCTCTTTCCAAATTAATCTGAGGGGACATCAAGTTGTTCACCCAGAGTCTAGTAGCCGCGCCACGCTGAATATTCTGCAGGAATCCCAGGAAAGTCTCTCCAAAACCCCTGTAGCGCAGTACTGTATTTAAAAATTTCCATGAGATAGAATCAAACGCTTTCTCCGCGTCAAGGCTGAGAAGCATTGTCCGGGGATAGTTTTGTTGTTTGGCCATAACCGTAGCCGCCACCGCCAATCGGACCCCTAAGGTCGAGTGTCGCCCCCTCGTAAACCCCAACTGTGAGGGTGTCAATACCTGTGGCAGAAATACCTGCATTCTATTCGCCAATATCTTAGCTAAAAGTTTGTAGTCTACATTCATTAGTGAAATAGGGCGAAAGGAACCCACATCAAGGGGATCTTTATTTGGCTTGGGTATAAGAATTGTGTGGGCCTCATGAAAGCCCTCCAGCACCTCCCCCTTAAGATAAATATCATTAAGTATATCCATTAGAATAGGGGTATTATACGGTTGCAAAAGCTTATAATATTCTATGGTCAGTCCATCAGGTCCCGGAGACTTATTATTGTGGAAAGATTTAATCGTCGATTGCACCTCCTCAATGGTTATCGGGGCAGACAAAAAATCTCTATGCTCTGCTGTCAGCTTTGTGGGCTCCACCGAGGAAATTAAGTCTTGTGCACCCTGGGCGTCATACGGTCTCTCTTTATAAAGTGTGGTATAATATGTCATAAACGCTTGCTGTATCTCAAGTGGCGAGGTGACCAGTCGGTTACTTTTGGGTTGTTGAATCTGCAGGATTGTGCGCTTGGAGGTATGCGGCTTAGTCAGGCGGGCCAGTAAACTACCCGTCTTCCCCCCCCCATCTATGGTAATGATTTTTTGTGAACTCTATATTCCTGGTTGCTTGGGCAATAGTAAAAGCATCTAGCAGTTGTTTGGCGGAGAAGTAATTTTGTTTATTAATGTCTGTAGGGTCTCTCAAGTACGCCTGGTGTGTGGCTAGCAGGTCAGTATGAAGAAGATTATACCTAGTTCTCCTTTCCTTTTTTTGGTGTATCATGTATGAGATTACATGGCTTCTCATGACGGCCTTAGATGTGCGCCACATCAGTGAGGTATCCGAAGATGAGGACATGTTATCGTCCAAAAAGTTGTTCCAGTGGACCTGGAGGAACTGTTTGAAATCCTCCGAGTTAACCAAATAGGATGGAAACCTCCAGGGCGCTGAAGAGCCCCTCGGAGGCTCCATCCCCAGTTGCAGTCTAATTGGTGCGTGGTCCGATATCATGATAGACTCTATTGTGGTTTCTGATATCCTTTCGAATAGAGTTTCTGTTACTAGGAAGTAGTCTATCCTAGAATGGGTATCATGGACCCTCGAGTAGAATGTGTAGTCCCTTTCCGTGGTATGGAGCACCCGCCACGGATCACACAACCCAGTGTGCTGCATAATCTTTAAAATGACTGAAGTAGCACGTTTGTCATGGGAAGCCGCGGAAGACCTATCCAGGTGTGGATCAAGGACAGCATTAAAGTCGCCGCCCACAATTAAATTATCTGTGCGCTTTGTCAGAATAAATTGATATAACTCTGAAAAGAAAGTAGTATTGGGATAATTTGAAGCATAGATATTCAATAGTGTGTATACTGTGTTTCCAATTTGGATCACAAGATATAAAAACCGTCCCTCAGTGTCTGAGTATTCATCAAGCAAGGTGTAAGGCAGAGAATTCCCCAGCAAAATCGCCACTCCGCGCGACTTGGAAACAAACGGCGCTGAAAAGCAATGCTGAATCCAAGGTGCTCTCAAAGTGTTATCATCCCCTTGCCTCCAGTGAGTCTCCTGCAAGAAGACCACATCAGGCTTAAGCCTCTTTAGGTGCGTAAGGACCCGTTTACGTTTAATCGGGGAATTCAGGCCCGCCACATTCCAAGATACAAAAGTGTATGGCTGTGTGTTAAGTGGTGTGTTACTCATCCTACCCCAGTCCTGGGCGTCTCAAAATGCTGAAAATCCTGCATCTGGATCCTGTGGTCCCTGTCCCAGCGAGCAGGACCCTCCAGGAAGTCGGTAAGGCATACAGAGTCGTGTGTTGGTGGGGAGGGGAAAGGGAGTCCACACAAGGGTAAAAACAACATAAGAACAAACCTATGATAGAAAAACATCAGTTATAACATATTAAAACATTAATCTGAAGCCGTGAGCATACAGGGTAGAACATTGCAATAATCTCAAGCTAGGTGTTTAACACCCTATAACTTCTCCTAGCCAGTGTCCTCTTGAGGAATGAGCCTAACCCTAGCCTCATCAGGATCTGTGTATACCGTAAAACGTCCAATTTCCCGCACTCTGAGTTTAGCAGGATATTGCAACTGGAATCTAATGTTGTGTTCCGCCAGATAGGAGCACACAGGCGTAAATAATTTTCTCTTGTCTGAGACCTGTTTTGAAAAGTCCTGAAAAATTAAGATCTTGAGGCCACGGACTGAGACATTACGCTTTTGTCGATATGCTCTAAGGATTGCTTCCTTGGACACGTAGTGCAGGAATTTGGCTATTGCAGGTCTCGGTTTCTTGTTGTCTGCTGGCATGGTGTCCCCTATACGGTGAGCCCTTTCAAGCAGTGGGGGGTATTGTGGGAAGGAAAGTTCCAGAGCCGCAGGCAAGTCTTTGGTCAGGAAAAGAGTAAGGTCCTCTCCTCTGATGGTTTCTGGGATACCCACAAATCGTAGATTATTTCTTCGGCTGCGGTTTTCCAGATCATCATTGTGCTCCCTCAATTGCTTAATTTCCTCCTGTTGCTGTTCAAGCATCTGATGAAGCTCTGCGGTTGATGTTTCACATGTCTGGGTACGAGCCTCCAGTTTCCCCACTGTGTGCGATAGAGTCGTGACCTGCGCCAGCACTGCTGTAATTGAGTCCCGTAATTCATCAAATTTCTTGTCAAACATGGGCATTAAAATACGTGAAACATCCAGAGCCAGAGTGTCGGCTCTGGTCTGCTCTAAGTTGTTCTGGGGGCGTACTTTGGCAGATTGTCCACTTGAGGGCGAGCCTGTACCTGCATGTTTAGGAGGTGATGGAGCAGGCTCAGCCATTGCTTTTGTCTTGTCCTTGCTGGTAAGGTCTGTGGTCTTTTTTAGTGGTTTGGGTGCCATGTTATACACAGGTACTGTAAGAAACCTTTCCATTAGATTAGCAATATCAGAAAGATGAGGCTTATGTGGCGGCTTCGGAGAATTGTACGACCTTCTACCCCATGTGCCTACTCACGGTACTTCAAATCATTTAACAAAGGGTTACAAAACCTTCCATTACGTGGATTATTACTGAGCTCGGGAGCACTTTCAGCTCCTTCTGGTGAGTCACATGCAGCCCTATGACAGTCTCTGATCAATGCAAAAAAGGCTGTGCAGCAACCAATACCACAGGGGTGAACAGTTCCTCTGTCAAACAATGATCAAATAGCAGCCATGTAAGCAGCACGCCCCCAGCAAAAACTCCCGCAGGGATGAAGCTTATAATCACTCCTCCACACACACAGCCCCCACCCCAGAAAACCCGTTCCACAGTGAGTCCCGTGTGCGTGATAATCTTGTCTCACCCCAGTCACAGACTGATAGCTGATGTGTTAGGCGACTTTCAGGCTGAAGGGGTTAACATAGTCTTCACTGCCCTGCACCGAGTAGCTCTCCTGTGAGAGGAGGGGGGAAGGGCCCCCTCTGTCCGTACACACTGCCCCTGCACAAACCTCCAAGTGACTCTCCTTTGTGCCTCCTTTAGGGTTAAGTCCTTGCCGGGGGGAGGAGGTGTTGCTGTCTCTCCGTGTGAATCTGGGATCCCCGCAGAACAGACTCTCCCTCACCACAGTGATGGACGATGTAGGAGGGGGAGGGGGACAATGTGCTCACAACTGCTGCAGCCCATACAGTCCTCGGCAGGCACACAGCTCCAGGGTGAGGGCACTGTCAGGCTCCACTCCTACCTGCTTCCAGCTACCAGGTAGTGCAGCAGATCACTCCGATGGTCAGGTCCTCCAGGCCCCTAAGATGGCGGCCGTCTGCACCCACGATGTCTGCTAGCTGCTCTCAGGCTCTTCCAGCCCTGTCTTCCGGGACAAGCACACTGCTCCTGTTGCCTGATGGTGTCCACAGCTCCTCAGCGTCTTCTCTCCCCTTTCTGTGGAGATCTGAAGCCAGATGGACATGGATTCTGGCACTGCATGCAGGAGCTCTGTTAAGATGCGGCCATTCAGATGCCCCGCCTCCCGGAAGTCCCCAGATAAGTTCAATCTTAATGATGAACAAAAAAATAAGATATTCAAAGTATGGTTACCCTCACATATGGGAAAAAGGTTACAGACCACACCCAGATTAAATGATAATGAATTGACACATAGCACAAAAGAAGACAGACTTAGACAATCAATACTGTTTACAACCGGCGAAGCCACTCCGACAATTGATGTTCTGGAAAATGTACGAACTAATATTAATGTTGACCCATTTGCATTTTTGGTAAAATTTGAACAGGCCTTTAGGATGGTGATGGATCTTAGGCCTCATCCGGAGCCAACATCCATGATCAGATTTTTTGTAAAAAAGTTCAAATATTTAGAGCCTGCCTCAGAGCAATTGGCTAGTGCTCAGCCATCATTGGAAGAAGCAACAGTTTTTATTAACTAAAATAGCTGTAGTTCCTGAGAAAGAAGTCAGCTGAAACCTAGACCCACAGTAACATCCAAGAACAGAGATTACATTGATCATAGAGGTAAAAATACTACACAAAGGAACAATATCCATTGTTATTTTTGTGGTATACCTGGACACTTAAAATGGCAGTGCAGAAAATTCTTGAGAGCAGAATCAGAGACAGGTACACAAGGAACAGGTAAGCTTGGAAGGGAAAATGGACTCATGCCAAAATCATCCACCAAACCTTCTGCACCTCCATTACATTCTTCTGCACTCACTCAGACTGACAACAGACAAACGCAGTCACCGTATGCACCATTAATCAGACAGATCAGAGAGATGACCGTGAAGGAGACTGAGTCCAGGGACAGAATTTCAAGTGCTTTTAAAAAGGACATTGGTCTTCTCCCATCTCCTCCATCTTCTGACAATCACAGACTACTCCTACATCCCATCCATTGGAATTTGTGACTCGTTACATTGGATGACTGTGGAAGACCAATTATCAATGGAAATTTAGCAGGACAGAATGTTGTATTTCTTATTGATACAGGAGCTCAATTACGTGTTACAAATCTTGATTTGAAGCTACAACCAGATTCACCAGTTTGTACTATTGTTGGTTTTAGTGGAAAGGTGGAACTAAAGCAACCTTGGTTACCAATGTGATGTTGGAAATACCTAGTTCTTTCAAAACAGGAATTGACATTTGCTATTGTCGTGATTCTGAAAATATACTTGGCACAGATTTTGTGCAGAAATTCGGTTGGGTAGTCGATCTAGAAAATCAAGTGATCTGGAAAGATTCTAATGGTTGTAAACCTGAAATCATTGACCCTAGTGATTATAGCCATGTTGGAAGTATTTGCTTAAATGATGATGTGTCAACAGATCATTTGTGGCCTGAAACTGGTGGTGATGAGGTACTGACAAAAATTGTACAGCTTTTTCCTTTTCTTTGGGCTCTGTTCAGGAATGAGGTTGGTACAATGAAGGATGTTGTTGTAAATGTGGAAGGTCGAGATCCTCCACCACAACGTCAGTATAAATTGCCTCCAGAATCAATTGATTCTATCAAATAAATAAGGCAGCACACTGCGGCGTTAAACCATGCAAACATGAAACATGAAAATTGAACTGCATTACTGCACTAGAAATATGAAAAAATGAGTGTTTAGCGCATAAATTGGCCAATTCATGGGTACCTGGTAGCCACATTAGGGCATCTCTCATATACCAGGTCCTAAACTTTCCTTTCCTCGCTGAGAATAAACGTCTTTATCTGAATGGGTACGTGTGAAACCTCTTCTTAGACTAAATATCTCTCTCTCTCTGTGGAGGGGTAATGGACCTGCTGCGATTAAAACACCTGTGGCTAAGAGGCGGAGTGCTCAGTCAGAAGAATAATGAATATAAATTTAAAAAAAGTTTAGGACCTGGTATACGAGAGATGCCCTATGTGGCTACCAGGTACACATGAATTGGCCAATTTATGCGCTAAACGCTCTCATTTTTCTCATATTTCTAGTGCAGTAATGCAGTTCAATTTTCATGTTTGCATGTTTTAGCGCTGCAGTGTGCTGCTTTATTTATTTGACTGTATATGAGTTGGTGACTCTAGGTTCAGCACCTGTTCACACTTAGTCTATGTTTGGATGTGACGGTCAGTTTTTTGAAATCTGTATTAATTAGCCTTCTAACTGAGCACTGACCTCTTGAAAAGAGTTGTCAGTACAAGTTTGCATGTACTTTCTTGGATGAACAATATCTGTTTTGCAGGTTACTTCAAGGAGAACATTTGTCACCTAGTGTTTTCCATCAGGCGTTGCAAAAGGTATTATCTAGATTTTCTAGGCCAGATTGTATTTTGCAATATGTTGATGATATTCTGTTGTCTACTGAGGATAAAGAATCACATGTTTCTCTTCTGACAGAATTGTTTGAGCTGCTGCATGATGCAGGGTTGAAATTGAACACCAAAAAGGTCAAATTGATGCAAACCGAGGTCAGGTTTTTAAGAGTGTTGTTGGGTCCAGGAAAAAGACAGCTACTGCAGGAAAGAATAGAGGCAATTGCTTCTCTACCAATTCCAACATCATAGAAGGCATTGTGACATTTCTTGGGTCTTAAGGTACCGTCACACTAAGCGACGCTGCAGCGATACAGACAACGATGCCGATCGCTGCAGCGTCGCTGTTTGGTCGCTGGAGAATCTTGTTAGCCACCAGAAAACCCACACAGGGGAGAAGCCTTTTTCCTGTTCAGAATGTGGGAAATGTTTTAACCAGAAATCGCATCTTGTTAGCCACCAGAAAACCCACACAGGGGAGAAGCCTTTTTCCTGTTCAGAATGTGGGAAATGTTTTAACTACAAACAAAATCTTGTTAACCACCAGAAAACCCACACAGGGGAGAAGCCTTTTTCCTGTTCAGAATGTGGGAAATGTTTTAACTACAAACAAAATCTTGTTAACCACCAGAAAACCCACACAGGGGAGAAGCCATTTTCATGTTCAGAATGTGGGAAATGTTTTATTCAAAAAGCGGATCTTGTTACCCACCAAAGAACTCACACAGGAGAGAAGCCTTTTTCCTGTTCAGAATGTGGGAAATGTTTTCTAGATAAATCAGGTCTTTTCAGACACCATAGATCTCACACAGGGGAGAAGCCTTTTTCCTGTTCAGAATGTGGGAAACGTTTTATTCGAAAAGCGCATCTTGTTACCCACCAAAGAACTCACACAGGAGAGAAGCCTTTTTCCTGCTCAGAATGTGGGAAATGTTTTATTCGAAAAGCGCATCTTGTTATCCACCAGAAAACCCACACAGGGGAGAAGCCTTTTTCATGTTCAGAATGTGGGAAATGTTTTAACCAGAAAGCGAATCTTGATAGCCACCAGAAAACCCACCCAGGAGAGAAGCCTTTTTCCTTTTCAGAATGTGGGAAATGTTTTAACCACAAAGCGAGTCTTGTTAGCCACCAGAAAACCCACACAGGGGAGAAGCCTTTTTCCTGTTCAGAATGTGGGAAATGTTTTCTAGATAAATCAGGTCTTATCAAACATCATAGATCTCACACAGGGGAGAAGCCTTTTTCCTGTTCAGAATGTGGGAAATGTTTTAACCACAAAGCGAGTCTTGTTAGCCACCAGAAAATCCACACAGGGGAGAAGCCTTTTTCCTGTTCAGAATGTGGGAAATGTTTTAACCAGAAATCGAATCTTGTTAGCCACCAGAAAACCCACACAGGGGAGAAGCCTTTTTCCTGTTCAGAATGTGGGAAATGTTTTAACCAGAAATCGCATCTTGTTAGCCACCAGAAAACCCACACAGGGGAGAAGCCTTTTTCCTGTTCAGAATGTGGGAAATGTTTTGTGAGGAAACCATCTCTTTCTAGCCACCAAAGAATTCACACTGGGGAGAAGCTTTTTTTAACTTCTTAATTGTTTTTACATAGTCACATACAAGTGCTTCTAATTAAATCAGAATATTATCAAAAAGTTAATTTATTTCAGTTCTTCAATTTAAAAAATTAAACTCTTATATTAGAGTCATTACAGAGTGATCTATCTCAAGCGTTTATTTCTGTTGATAACTATATCCTACAGCCAATGAAAACCCAAAAGTCATTATGTCAGTAAATTAGAATAAAAACACCTGCAGTGGCTTCCTAAACGTTCAAAAAATGTCCCTTAGTCTGTTTCAGTAAGCTCCACAATCATGAGGAAGACTGCTCACTGGACAGATGTCTAGAAGGCAGTCATTGACCCACTCCAGAAGGAGGGTAAGCCACTGTAAGATATTAGTATTTCAATAATAAAAAAATATAGATTACTTAACATATGCAGGTTCTAACTACTCTGTATATTGAGGGACTGAGTTAGGCCGGCGTCACACTGGCGAGTTTTACGGACGTATGAGCGCATAAACTACGTCCGTAAAACTCGCAAAATAAACGGCACAATTATTCTCAATGGGGCTGCTCCTATTAGCCGTATATTACGGTTCAGTATTATACGGCTTTCTACGGCCGTACAAAATCGCAGCATGCTGCGTTTGTCACCGTATTGCGCAAAAAAATCGCCAAAGAAAGTCTATGGGGGCGAGAAAAATACGGATTCCACACTGACCAGCAGTGTGACTTGCGAGAAATACGCAGCGGTGTTAGTGAAAAGTCGGTAATTCAATTGCCGGCTTTTCATTTCTCCTGCACAAACCCGACAGGATATGAGACATGGTTTACATACAGTAAACCATCTCATATCCCCTTTTTTTTTGCATATTCCACATTACTAATGTTAGTAGTGTGTATGTGCAAAATTTCAGCACTGTAGCTGCTAAAATAAAGGGTTAACTGGTGGAAAAAATTGGCGTGGGCTCCCGCGCAATTTTCTCCGCCAGAATGGTAAAGCCAGTGACTGAGGGCAGATATTAATAGCCAGGAGAGGGTCCATGGTTATTGGCCCCCCCGTGGCTAAAAACATCTGCCCCCAGCCACCCCAGAAAAGGCACATCTGGAAGATGCGCCTATTCTGGCACTTGGCCACTCTCTTCCCACTCCCTGTAGCGGTGGGATATGGGGTAATGAAGGGTTAATGCCACCTTGCTATTGGAAGGTGACATTAAGCCAGATTAATAATGGAGAGGCGTCAATTATGACACCTATCCATTATTAATCCAATTGTATGAAAGGGTTAAAAAAACACACACACACATGATTTAAAAGTATTTTAATGAAAGAAACAAACAGGTTGTTTTAATATTTTATTGCTCGCTCAATCCTTAGGAAACCCTCGCTTGGCAAAACAATAAATGCACAAGATACATACCCTCTGTTGAACCGTCACGTCCCACGAGGTAATCCATAGGAAGGGGTTAAAATAATTTACAAGCAGGAGCCCTGCAAAGGCAGCTGTGCTCGTGCCTGTAATTCCCCGGAGAATGAATGAAATGTAGGTCATTGACCTACATTTCCTTCAGTCGCGGTGATGCGCCCCCTGGTGGATGTCCTCATATGACCTGGAGCGTGGGAAAAAGTTCCCAGGCTGCAGTTCATGAGAACATCCACCAGAGGGCGCATCACCGCGACTGAATGTAAGTATAGATCACTGCTTTCCTTTCAGCACCCGGGGATTACAGGCACCAGCGAGTGGTTTATCGCAGCTCGTGCCTGTAATATTAGTTAACCCCTTCAGATGGATTACCTCGTTGGACGTGATCTGACATCAGAAGGTATGTATCTTGTGCGTTTATTATTTTGCCAAGCGAGGGTGTTGCTGATGGATTGAGCGAGCAATAAATTATTAAAACAACCTGTTTGTTTCTTTCATTAAAATACTTTTAAATCATGTGTGTGTGTGTTTTTTAACCCTTTCATACAATTGGATTAATAATGGATAGGTGTCATAATTGACGCCTCTCCATTATTAATCTGGCTTAATGTCACCTTCCAATAGCAAGGTGGCATTAACCCTTCATTACCCCATATCCCACCGCTACAGGGAGTGGGAAGAGAGTGGCCAAGTGCCAGAATTGGCGCATCTTCCAGATGTGCCTTTTCTGGGGTGGCTGGGGGCAGATGTTTTTAGCCACGGGGGGGCCAATAACCATGGACCCTCTCCTGGCTATTAATATCTGCCCTCAGTCACTGGCTTTACCATTCTGGCGGAGAAAATTGCGCGGGAGCCCACGTCAATTTTTTCCGCCATTTAACCCTTTATTTTAGCAGCTACAGCGCTGAAATTTTGCACATACACACTACTAACATTAGTAGTGTGGAATATGCAAAAAAAAAGGGGATATGAGATGGTTTACTGTATGTAAACCATGTCTCATATCCTGTCGGGTTTGTGCAGGAGAAATGAAAAGCCGGCAATTGAATTACCGGCTTTTCACATAGATCGCGCTGAATGAAATCTAAATACAGAATATATATATATGTGTCTCAATGACATATATATATATATATATATACTGTATATATGTTTTCCCTAACATTTGAGCACATAAATCCATTAGATGTCGGTTTTGCAAGCCTGCGCGAAAATCTCGCAGTACGGATGCCATACGGATTACATACGGAGGATGCCATGCGCAAAATACGCTGACACACCCTGACTACGGATCACTATTTTGGGAACATTTCTCCGTATTACGGCCGTAGTACGGACGTAAAAAACGGACCGTATTGTCTTACGCCGAGTGTGACGCCGGCCTTATTCTGAGGATTTTGGCCGATACATCTGTTCTCTGTTTGTCAGAACTATAGGGCTTTTGTCAGAACTGTCAATATGTGGCTATTTGGAGATAGTAAGTGGTTCTTAAAGGTCACAGGCTATATGCTTAAGCATTTCAAAATGAGGTAATGTACAAATAACTAATATGCATATTCCGCAAGTTACTAGTGTTCTTCTAATATGGTAGAGGCTATGAACATAGCGGCAGATCATCTTATGTTGTTATGAGACAGGAAAAATAGAAACCAATGTAAGTCTATGGGTCAAAATAGTATATAAGCCGACCTAACTCTTGTTTAGGAGATCTCTCATACTTTACGAATCTCCAACCCGGACCACATCAACTTCAAGACCATATGTAAGAACCACTGAATGCTTGTTTTCTCTTTTATTATCTAATACTTATTTTTGGGTGCTATGAACTTGCTTTTCTTCATTTTTGTAATCACCTTTTGAATAAACGTTAAACGAGATTTGTTTTATCCACATAATTCAATATTGCGTTCCTTTCTATCCTCAGCATGCTCTTACTTAAAAAAAAAAAAAAAAAAAAAAAAAAGGAAGAAAGTGTTATTCTTTCTAACATTTTGGGGAGCCCAGCCAAATCTGATTTTTGTGCTATTTTGGGTGGATTCCTTTTGATTGCACACAGGGGGAGGAGAGCTCTGCTAAACACCTGTTGTTCAAGGTGCAGGAATTCCACTATTTCACGTCACAAGGATCAGACAGAGCCAACAGAGGAGTGAAGATTTGTGTCTCCAACCATAAAGAGCTGCATGTGTCCCATACAGGCGGAGGTCTGAGCAGTCAGTAAAGGTACGGAGGACCATCCATTGACGGTTGGATCAATCCACTAGCGGAAAAGACATTCCATAGGTGAGAAAATGGATTTTATTCATGATTATTCTAAGAAAAGTAATATAGAGTTTGTTCATAGCCATACAGATCCACAATTATGGTCTAGTTTGTATAGCCAATGTGAAGAAGAGAATCTTAAAATTGATAAGAGGTTTTTTCAGTAAAACAAGTTACAGAGAAAGCTTCAAAATGTCATGTACATGGTCCGAGTGTACAATAATTTAGTCTTTGAGAAAACTGAAACACAAACACATAAAGCATGTACTATCACACAAGACATTGGTCATACTGACACACAATGTGACACACAAGAGTCTGACGGGGATTACTTCGATTGTCCAAATTGTTTGATATTGTCAGAGCATAATGAACAATTGGAAGATCAAATTGATGCTCGAACATAATTATTGTCCAAATTGCACCAAGATATAAAAAAGGCTTCTGTTGTTACACGATCAAACAAACCGGAAGACAATGCCGCCACATCATTGGTACCAGACACACAAAATCCAGATGTTTCAGTAGAATATTTACAAGCAGATGAATTACAACAGAAAAAAATTCCATGACAGAGCAGCACAAATTAATCTGAAAATACAGGATCAGTTAATGAAAATTGTAAAAGACATTCCAAACCTCAATGACAAGATGGATGCCTTTTATAGTGCGGACATTTTTGAATCAAACACAGATAAGTTCAATCATAATGATGAACAAAAAAATAAGATATTCAAAGTATGGTTACCCTCACATATGGGAAAAAGGTTACAGACCACACCCAGATTAAATGATAATGAATTGACACATAGCACAAAAGAAGACAGACTAAGGGTACCGTCACACAGTGCCATTTTCATCGCTACGACGGCACGATTCGTGACGTTGCAGCGTCGTATAAGTATCGCTCCAGCGTCGTATACTGCGGTCACACGTTGCAATACACGGCGCTGGAGCGATAATTTCATGACGTATTTGCGATGTAGAAGCCGTTGGTTACTGTGCGCACATCGTATACAACCTGTGTCACACAATGCAATCATGCCGCCACAGCGGGACACTAGACGACGAAAGAAAGTTTCAAACGATCTGCTACGACGTACGATTCTCAGCGGGGATCCGGATCGCAGTAGTGTGTCAGACACAGCGATATCGTAAATGCATCGCTGGAATGTCACGAATCGTGCCATCGTAGCGATCAAAATTGCACTGTGACGGTACCCTTAGACAATCAATACTGTTTACAACCGGCGAAGCTACTCCGACAATTGATGATCTGGAAAATGTACGAACTAATATTAATGTTGACCCATTTGCATTTTTGGTAACATTTGAACAGGCCTTTAGGATGGTGATGGATCTTAGGCCTCATCTGGAGCCAACATCCATGATCAGATTTTTTGTAAAAAAGTTCAAATATTTAGAGCCTGCCTCAGAGCAATTGGCTAGTGCTCAGCCATCATTGGAAGAAGCAACAGTTTTTATTAACTAAAATAGCTGTAGTTCCTGAGAAAGAAGTCAGCTGAAACCTAGACCCACAGTAACATCCAAGAACAGAGATTACATTGATCATAGAGGTAAAAATACTACACAAAGGAACAATATCCATTGTTATTTTTGTGGTATACCTGGACACTTAAAATGGCAGTGCAGAAAATTCTTGAGAGCAGAATCAGAGACAGGTACACAAGGAACAGGTAAGCTTGGAAGGGAAAATGGACTCATGCCAAAATCATCCCCCAAACCTTCTGCACCTCCATTACATTCTTCTGCACTCACTCAGACTGACAACAGACAAACGCAGTCACCGTATGCACCATTAATCAGACAGATCAGAGAGATGACCGTGAAGGAGACTGAGTCCAGGGACAGAATTTCAAGTGCTTTTAAAAAGGACATTGGTCTTCTCCCATCTCCTCCATCTTCTGACAATCACAGACTACTCCTACATCCCATCCATTGGAATTTGTGACTCGTTACATTGGATGACTGTGGAAGACCAATTATCAATGGAAATTTAGCAGGACAGAATGTTGTATTTCTTATTGATACAGGAGCTCAATTACGTGTTACAAATCTTGATTTGAAGCTACAACCAGATTCACCAGTTTGTACTATTGTTGGTTTTAGTGGAAAGGTGGAGCTAAAGCAACCTTGGTTACCAATGTGATGTTGGAAATACCTAGTTCTTTCAAAAGAGGAATTGACATTTGCTATTGTCGTGATTCTCAAAATATACTTGGCACAGATTTTGTGGAGAAATTCGGTTGGGTAGTCGATCTAGAAAATCAAGTGATCTGGAAAGATTCTAATGGTTGTTAACCTGAAGTCATTGACCCTAGTGATTATAGCCATGTTGGAAGTACAGGTCCTTCTCAAAAAATTAGCATATAGTGTTAAATTTCATTATTTACCATAATGTAATGATTACAATTAAACTTTCATATATTATAGATTCATTATCCACCAACTGAAATTTGTCAGGTCTTTTATTGTTTTAATACTGATGATTTTGGCATACAACTCCTGATAACCCAAAAAACCTGTCTCAATAAATTAGCATATCAAGAAAAGGTTCTCTAAACGACCTATTACCCTAATCTTCTGAATCAACTAATTAACTCTAAACACATGCAAAAGATACCTGAGGCTTTTAAAAACTCCCTGCCTGGTTCATTACTCAAAACCCCCATCATGGGTAAGACTAGCGACCTGACAGATGTCAAGAAGGCCATCATTGACACCCTCAAGCAAGAGGGTAAGACCCAGAAAGAAATTTCTCAACAAATAGGCTGTTCCCAGAGTGCTGTATCAAGGCACCTCAATGGTAAGTCTGTTGGAAGGAAACAATGTGGCAGAAAACGCTGTACAACGAGAAGAGGTGACCGGACCCTGGGCTACAGAGAAGCAGCACTGGACTGTTGCTAAGTGGTCCCAAGTACTTTTTTCTGATGAAAGCAAATTTTGCATGTCATTCGGAAATCAAGGTGCCAGAGTCTGGAGGAAGACTGGGGAGAAGGAAATGCCAAAATGCCTGAAGTCCAGTGTCAAGTACCCACAGTCAGTGATGGTGTGGGGTGCCATGTCAGCTGCTGGTGTTGGTCCACTGTGTTTCATCAAGGGCAGGGTCAATGCAGCTAGCTATCAGAAGATTTTGGAGCACTTCATGCTTCCATCGGCTGAAATGCTTTATGGAGATGAAGATTTCATTTTTCAGCACGACCTGGCACCTGCTCACAGTGCCAAAACCACTGGTAAATGGTTTACTGACCATGGTATTACTGTGCTCAATTGGCCTGCCAACTCTCCTGACCTGAACCCCATAGAGAATCTGTGGGATATTGTGAAGAGAAAGTTGAGAGACGCAAGACCCAACACTCTGGATGAGCTTAAGGCCGCTATTGAAGCATCCTGGGCCTCCATAACATCTCAGCAGTGTCACAGGCTGATTGCCTCCATGCCACGCCGCATTGAAGCAGTCATTTCTGCCAAAGGATTCCCGACCAAGTATTGAGTGCATAACTGAACATTATTATTTGATGGTTTTTTAGTTTGTTATTAAAAAACACTTTTATTTGATTGGACGGGTGAAATATGCTAATTTATTGAGACAGGTTTTTTGGGTTATCAGGAGTTGTATGCCAAAATCATCAGTATTAAAACAATAAAAGACCTGACAAATTTCAGTTGGTGGATAATGAATCTATAATATATGAAAGTTTAATTGTAATCATTACATTATGGTAAATAATGAAATTTAACACTATATGCTAATTTTTTGAGAAGGACCTGTATTTGCTTAAATGATGATGTGTCAACAGACCATTTGTGGCCTGAAACTGGTGGTGATGAGGTACTGACAGAAATTGTACAGCTTTTTCCTTTTCTTTGGGCTCTGTTCAGGAATGAGGTTGGTACAATGAAGGATGTTGTTGTAAATGTGAAAGGTCGAGATCCTCCACCACAACGTCAGTATAAATTGCCTCCAGAATCAATTGATTCTATCAAATAAATAAGGCAGCACACTGCGGCGTTAAACCATGCAAACATGAAACATGAAACTGCATTACTGCACTAGAAATATGAAAAAATGAGTGTTTAGCGCATAAATTGGCCAATTCATGGGTACCTGGTAGCCACATTAGGGCATCTCTCATATACCAGGTCCTAAACTTTCCTTTCCTCGCTGAGAATAAACGTCTTTATCTGAATGGGTACGTGTGAAACCTCTTCTTAGACTAAATATCTCTCTCTCTCTGTGGAGGGGTAATGGACCTGCTGCGATTAAAACACCTGTGGCTAAGAGGCGGAGTGCTCAGTCAGAAGAATAATGAATATAAATTTCAAAAAAGTTTAGGACCTGGTATACGAGAGATGCCCTATGTGGCTACCAGGTACACATGAATTGGCCAATTTATGCGCTAAACGCTCTCATTTTTCTCATATTTCTAGTGCAGTAATGCAGTTCAATTTTCATGTTTGCATGTTTTAGCGCTGCAGTGTGCTGCCTTATTTATTTGACTGTATATGAGTTGGTGACTCTAGGTTCAGCACCTGTTCACACTTAGTCTATGTTTGGATGTGACGGTCAGTTTTTTGAAATCTGTATTAATTAGCCTTCTAACTGAGCACTGACCTCTTGAAAAGAGTTGTCAGTACAAGTTTGCATGTACTTTCTTGGATGAACAATATCTGTTTTGCAGGTTACTTCAAGGAGAACATTTGTCACCTAGTGTTTTCCATCAGGCGTTGCAAAAGGTATTATCTAGATTTTCTAGGCCAGATTGTATTTTGCAATATGTTGATGATATTTTGTTGTCTACTGAGGATAAAGAATCACATGTTTCTCTTCTGACAGAATTGTTTGAGCTGCTGCATGATGCAGGGTTGAAATTGAACACCAAAAAGGTCAAATTGATGCAAACCGAGGTCAGGTTTTTAAGAGTGTTGTTGGGTCCAGGAAAAAGACAGCTACTGCAGGAAAGAATAGAGGCAATTGCTTCTCTACCAATTCCAACATCATAGAAGGCATTGTGACATTTCTTGGGTCTTAAGGTACCGTCACACTAAGCGACGCTGCAGCGATACAGACAACGATGCCGATCGCTGCAGCGTCGCTGTTTGGTCGCTGGAGAGCTGTCACACAGACAGCTCTCCAGCGACCAACGATGCCGAGGTCCCCGGGTAACCAGGGTAAACATCGGGTTACTAAGCGCAAGGCCGCGCTTAGTAACCCGATGTTTACCCTGGTTACCAGTGTAAAATGTAAAAAAACAAACAGTACATACTCGCATTCGCGTCCCCCGGCCTCAGCTTCCCGCACTGACTGTGAGTGCCGGCCCTAACAGCAGAGCGGTGACGTCACCGCTGTGCTGTGCTTTCACTTTACGGCCGGCACTCAGTCAGTGCAGGAAGCAGATGCCGGGGGACGCGATTGTGAGTATGTAGTGTTTGTTTTTTTACATTTTACACTGGTAACCAGGGTAAACATCGGGTTACTAAGCGCGGCCCTGCGCTTAGTAACCCGATATTTACCCTGGTTACCATTGTAAAACATCGCTGGTATCGTTGCTTTTGCTGTCAAACACAACGATACACGGCGATCTGACGACCAAATAAAGTTCTGAACTTTAACCAACGACCAGCGATATCACAGCGGGATCCTGATCGCTGCTGCCTGTCACACTCAACGATATCGCTAGCCAGGACGCTGCAACGTCACGGATCGCTAGCGATATCGTTTAGTGTGAAGGCACCTTTAGGGTTAGAACTATTCAAGGGACTTCATTGACAATTTTGCAGACAAGTCCAGGCCTTTGTATGATCTTTTAACATGTGAAAATAGTGATTACTTTGGTCCTTGGGGTGATTAACAACAAACTTAATTTGAACAATTGAAAATGAATTTACAAAAGTCACATGCTTTGTCCACAGTAGATCATTTGGCTCCATTTGCTTTGCAAGTACACACATCAGAGACATCTGTGTCTGCTGTGCTGCTACAGTTGTAGGGAGAAGAGTGGAGAATTTTGGGCTATTTTTCTAAGCTTCTCTCACCTGTTGAAAGAGGTTTTGAGACCTGTGCAAGACACTTGGTAGGTGAATAATTTGCAGTTAAAGTAATTGAACATATCGTTGGGTTCAACAAAATCACTTTGCAAACTCCTCATTCTACACTATAACTTCTCTTTGAGAATAATATCCCAGGTGTGTCACAGAGATTTGCTCATTGGTTAGTGTCATTATCTCCCAAACAAATTGAGGTAGATTATAAGGCCAAATATGTTCTTCCTCAGTTGATGCAATATGAAGGGCAAACTCATGATTGTTTAGTCTTTTCAGGATCCTAGTCCATCGCTTTTCAGAAGGAACCCAGAGGCAACAGATGAACCAATTTTTGTAGATGGTTCCAGATTTTATTCAGATGGGCACTACTATTCAGGATATGACATTTTTTATCCCAAAAGAGGACAGGTTGTAAAACACAAATTACCAAGTAATTTTTCAGCTCAAAGGGCAGAGCTAGAAGTGATAAAAATGGTACTACAGCTGAACGAAGCTGATGATCAGTGTCCCATTGTAATCTACAGTGATGGCTCCTATGTTGTTAGATCACTGACAGATTATTTGCCAGTTTGGGAAAAAGGGGCTATGTAGATTCTTCTAATAAGACTCTTGTACATAGTGACACACTGAAAACAATTTTTGAAATGGCATCAAAAAACCCTAATGGTTTTGCTATTGTCAAAGTCCCTGCCCATAAAAAATCTGATCATGAATTATCTGTTGGAAATGCAACCACAGATGTGTTAGCCAAAGAGGCAGCCCTGACAGGAGAAGAAGTGTTTCACCCTGAAACTTTTGAGATTTTAGCAGTTCAAAGAACAGACATGCATATCCCTTCTTTTGTGGAAGAACAAGGGAAAGACACATCTCTTGTTGCTTCCCGGGTTGATCCAAAATTCCGTTTGTTTGTGAAAACGGGGTTTTGTGCCATGACTTAAATGGGGAGTTGCGTCCTGTTGTACCAAAACATCTATAGGTTGAGATCACAAAATATAATCATGGGTCAACAGAAATTGTTAGGCATTCTCAGAGAGATATTTTACTGGGAAAAGATGGAAGAGATTGTATAAAGTATTGTTCAATTATGTCTCATTTGTTCCCCAATTTATCCAAGACCAAAAGGACAGAAACCGCCACTACTCCGAATCGCACCTGCAGATGGTCCATGGTCCACATTACAAATCGACTACATTGGTCCGTTACCATCAGGTAAAAATGGTCTCAGGTATGTATTGGTTGTAGTAGATGTTTTCTCTAAATGGATAGAAATTTTACCTGTCAGGAAAGATGATGCTATGTCTACAGCTAGAGCATTAGTTTATCATGTCTTTTGTACTTGGGGATCCCAAGAATGATCTCCTCTGATCGAGGAAGTCACTTTACAGGAAAAATCATGCAAGCATTTTGTACTATTCTAGGGGTACAACAACAATTCCATGTACCTTACCATCCACAGTCTGCTGGTGTTGTGGAAAGAATGAATAGAACAATAAAATCCAGAATTGCCAAAATGTTATTGGACAAAGGCAATACTTGGGTCGATGCCGTATCTTTTGTACTGTTGAGACTGAGAGGAACAACTTCTTCCACAACTCAATTTACTCCTTTTGAAATAATGACAGGAAGAAAAATGCCATTGATTTTTCCACATGAACCATTTTTGTTCACACCTCAAAAAGATGCTGTTGCAAGGTCCAAATGGTTGCAATTGTTGCCGGAAAACTCTTCTTCCACATGTTGCATCAAGAATGCGGAGAATGGAGCCACCATATGAATCCAAATTCAAGAAAGGGACTCTAGTGATGATTAAAACTTTCAGGGAGAGTGGACCTTGGGAAAGTAACTGGGAAGGTCCCTTTGAGATAATCAAAACCATGGGACAAGGTATGATTCTTGTACAACAAGCATCTAATGTGGTTAAAAACACCCGCAGACAACAAAGAGTGTGGGTACATGTCGATCAATGCAAATGCTATGTTGCAAAATAATGATACTGCTTTTCTTTTAGGAAGAAATGGATTCCAATAAGAGCTGGAATATGAAACACCATGTCCTTGATGGAAGGGATTCAACATCAATCCTTCAGGAGAAGAAGACATTTCCCAGGAAAAGCTACTGTCTGATGGGAATTACATTTCTGCTACTTTGTATTATTTCAACTTTGATCTATGCAGAAGATATTTTACATCATGGAACGAATACTAGTGAAGTAAATGAACCTTTCAAAAGAACTCTACGTTCACAGAAACCAAGAGGATCTAGTCTACAAAACCTAATAGATAGAGAAATACTGGACGATTCAGTAGATATTACCGGAAACATTTGCATGGGCTTTGGTGTAAAATGCTGTATTGAGCTACATTTCATACATGACACTAACATAATATTACATGCTACCACAGGACCTAAGACTGGGTTTATACAGTTACAAGGAGATTATGTACACAATAATAAGACAGGCACATGGGAATGTAATCCTACAGATGTGTTATACTGGAATATAGAGGTAAGAGGTGAAGAAAAAGCTGTGTGCTCAGGTGATATTACAAATGATGTGATCACAAAGCGGAAAGATGGAAGATCCAAAACAGATATTTGGTTAACGACACAACTTTTTGGGAAAATGTTGGATCCTTCATTAGTTTCTGTTACAGAAGGAGATGAAGATTCGGTAAAAACATGGAACTTACAGAGAACCAGTACAAGTATCTGTAGTTTTTACAGTAACAAATACTATAGCTCCAGAAGTAAGGGTTACACCGCAAGCAATATATATTCCAAATAAAATGTCTTTTTTATTAAAATGCAACACAAGGTTAGTGTTACCTTGAGAATCTCCACTAAAATGGACCATAAATAGATTATTTTTGGGAAGTTTTTCAAATGCTCCAATAAATGTTATACACAGAGGTGAATCCGGTAATGTGAGTTGGTTGAATAAGAATTTTATTTTCTCTGTAGATAATCCATCTCCTTAGGATTCTGGACTTTACCAATGTTGCGTTTTAAGTAAAAATAACTACAAACAATGTAAAGATGTGAATGTGAAATGGATGGTCAGCAGTAGACAAGGTTTCAACCATCTACTCCTTTCCAAATCAATCAATTCCAATCTAAACCTTTATTACGAGATGGAGTGTTTATGACTATGATATGGACTTTTATCATGTCTAACTGGAAACTATCTTCTACATATCCCCAGTGTCAATCACATCTCATTAACATGGAAATGGGAATAGAACAATGGTTGTCGGGAAGAGAAGAAACCCTGGTTCCTATAACTGATCTGGGAATTCCTGTTAGTCAAACACAATTGCTATATTATCAGTTACAGGACACAGATTTTGCATTTGATGGCACAAACACTGAACAATTAGACATTTCCTCCTGCATAAATGTTGTTTCTAAGGTAATGTGTCTACCTGGACAGGATAAAGTCATTAATTATTCATGTTTCCATAATCATACCTCATCACATGCCAGAGTGGAGAATGTACACACGATCCATGACTTGGTGACACTAGTAAGCGCTGACAAGATTTGTTTCCAAGTTATGTCAGAAAAAGAAGTTGTTTCTGCATTATTTTCATCTTGTGTACAAGCTGAAAGTCTGAACATCGGTTTATATTGTATTGGGGAAAATGTGAAAACTCTCAAAAAAGGAAGGAAGTATAAATATTACATCAACAGGCACAAGAAATCTGAAAATCCTCCCGATACAGTTCAGTTTGTCACAAATAAATAATTTTCCTTGGGATATGTAATCAAATGAGATAAAGAAAGACAAGGGTTTGTTAAAGGGAACCTGTCACCCCCAAAATCGAAGGTGAGCTGAGGCCACCGGCATCAGGGGCTTATCTACAGCATTCTGTAATGCTGTAGATAAGCCCCCAATTTAACCTGAAAGATAAGAAAAAGAGGTTACATTATACTCACCCAGGGGCGGTCCTGCTGTGGTCCGGTCCGGTGGGCGTCGCGGTCCGGGGCCTGCCATCTTCTTACGAATGAAAAATATAGATTACTTAACATATGCAGTTAAGTCTAACTCTGGTTAGTGGGTGACTGAGTTATTCTGAGGACTTTGGTAGATACAGCTGTTCTCTGTCAGGACTATAGGGCTTTTGTCAGAACTGTCAATATGTGGCTATTTGGAGATAGTAAATGGTTCCCAAAGGTCATAGGCTATAGGCTTAAGTAGTTCAAAATGAGGTAATGTGCAAATAACTAAAAATCATATTCCATAAGTTACTAGTGTTCTAATATGGTAGAGGCTATGAATATAGCGGCAAATCGCCATATGTGGCTATGAGACAGGAAAAAGAGCAACCAATGTAAGTCTATGGGTCAAAATAGTACAGAAGACGACCTAACTCCTGTTCAGACAGAGCTCTCAGACCTTGAGAATCTCCAACCTGGACCACATCATACCTAAAGACCATATGTAAGAACCAATGAATGCTTGTTTTCTCTTCTATAATCTAATACATATTTTTGTGTGCTATGAACTTACTTTTCATTTTTCTAATCAATTTTTTGAATGAACTTTAAACAAGATTCATTTTATCCACACAATTCAATATTGTTTTCATTTCTATCCTCTAAAAAGTAAGAAAGTGTTAGAAAAAATAACAGGTGCCTTTAAGAAGATCTATCAATGACGCGGCTGTTATAGCGAAACTCAGAATGAATAGCCGATAGTACCCCACAATTCCAAGAAACGCCCTCACTTGCTTCTTGGAAAGTGGTTGCAGCCACTCTTGAATCGCCTCAATCTTGTTTATTTGTAGCTTAATTTTGCCCCTCTCGATGACATAGCCTAGGTACTTGGCATATTTTTTCGGAATTATGGTGAACCCCACATTACTTAAAGCATCCAGAACCGTCTGTACCTTTGGCAGATGACTAGCCCAGTCAGGCCTAAAGACCACAATGTCATTGAGGTACGCTGCGGCATACTTCTTATGCAGAGTCAGGATCCGATCCATCGCCCTCTGGAAGGTTACCGTGGCCCACTGAAGACCGAAGGACATTCTGGTGTATTGAAAACCCCCATCAGGCATCGAGAAGGCCATCTTCTCCATGACACTATGGGACATGGGGATTTACCAATAGCCCTTCGTCAGGCCTAGGGTTGTAGTGTACCTGGCGGGACCAAGTCTCTCAATGAGCTCGTCCACATAAGACATCGAGTTTGCATCAAATCCTTAGACTTCATTCAGCTTGCTGTAGTCGTTGCAGAACCGCCACTCACCATCAGGCTTTGGCACCAGGAAGACTGGACTCCATCATCCACTTTTCGAGTCCTCTATCTCCTCGAGATCTAGCATCCTCTTCACCTCATTTGAAATCACCTCCTGACGTGCTTCCGGAATTCTATAGGGCTTGAGGTTCACCCTGACATGCGGTTCTGTTAACATGTCATGCTCTACCACCTGAGTATGCCTTGACAGCTCCGAGAACAGGACATGGTTCTGCTGCAACAGCTCCTGACACCGTTGCCTCTGGGCGGGCGTTAGAGTCTCCGCAACAGTGAGATTGTCCACTGTGGCTTTGGGACTGGCTCCCAGGTAAGGGGCGTCCAGCGATTCTCGGTCTCGTCAAAGTTTTAGCAAGTTCACACGATAAGACTTGGTGCGGCTTCCTTCGGCCCAGTTGTGTACCTTGTAATTATCTTCACCCAGTTTTTCCACCACCTCATATGGGCCTTTCCACTTAGCTAGGATCTTGCTCTCCACCATACAGATAAGCACTATAAGTATTTTATTATTATTATTATACATTTTTATAGCGCCATTTATTCCATGGTGCTTTACATGTGAAAGCACTAGCATGGGGTTCCCGGGCTGGAACTGCCTCAGTCTCGCTGTTGGTCATAGACCCTCGCCTGTGTCTGGAGAAGATTCTCCTTCATGATAGTCATCACTGTCGCCATTTTCTCCTGCAGCTGCGGAACATAGAATAATATTAGGAAGAAGGAAAAAGATGCAAGACGATAATACACAGATAGGAATAATAAGAGGAAATATTGGAGAACAATACATGTAATATTGAGATGGATCTACAAACAAAGCTCAGCTCCATACACCTCATACACACACTGCTCCGCTCCGTACACCTCGTACACACGGCTCCGCTCCGTACACCTCGTACACACACGGCTCCGCTCCGTACACCTCGTACACACACGGCTCCGCTTCGTACACCTCATATACACACGGCTCCGCTCCGTACACCTCGTACATGTAGAGACCGCAGGTAAAGAAGGATGCAGGGACAAATAGGAGCCAGAAAGCAAATAGCGTTTTTAACTTTCTTTTTAACTTCCAACCAAAAAGATAACAAACGTTTTCCACGCAGGGAACTTATATACAAGAACACAATCTCGCAGTAAATCCCAATTATTATATGGCCGCCCTGAACTACACCCGTAGAACGCGGCAGCGCCTCACTAGTGACTCCCTACTAAGATAAAGTCAACAACGGTCACTTATCAGTGCTGGTTCAGCGATGTAGTCCTGACGGGGAGGCTCCGACAACGCCGTAGTCCTGATGGCGGAGGAAGGAGGTGTCTTCTGGCGACGGGCCCAGGCGTAGAGTCGAGTCCAGAATGTCTTTTGCGGTGCTGCGTTCCCTCCTGCAGGCGGACGTTGATCCGAGGTAACAGCCTCCCAGTCCAGAGAAGAGTCTTTTTGAGGAGGATTAGGAGAATGATCAGTATCAGTCACAGCTGAGACGAAACCATGCGAGTCTGTAGCACTCTCTGGCAAGGTGTTCTCAGGGAGCGCGGTAATACTGTCCCTGAGCTGGTCAGCACTACCCCTCTGCCTGGGGGGTCGCTGACGACGAATGCGTCTCTTTTTGGGGGCTCTGGTAATTGCCCGCAGTGTCTGTTGCACGTTTGCAAAAAGAAAAGAGAGAGAAGCACTCACCGTCCGTGCAAGAATCCTTTATTAGTGTGGCATTACATAAAATAGCGAAGTATGGCAGGGAGAAGTTGTGGAAGAGGACGACGGCCGTTTCGCGCTCCTGCGCTTCTACGGGTCCGATGGTAAACCCAGGTGAGTAATCTATTTTATTTGGTAACATCCGCTGAGGGAGTGTTCACTCACCTGGCCACAATACCAATAAAATACTCCTACTAAATTAAAATACAATAAAAACAATACAAACTAATGGAGCAACTGAATATAAGGAAAGATGAAACTAAATAAAACACGAGCATATTATAATACACCAGTTATGATACACACAGGCTTACAAGAAAATGGACATATCAATACGTTCATTTAACCCTAAAGGGCCTGTGGCATTCACCTTCATGATCCACCTCCCTTCCCTTTGCAGAAGCAATCTATGGTGATCTCCACCCTGTTCAGGTAAACTGACTGCTTCTATACCTGCAAAACGCAAACAAGTGGCATCCCCCTCATGTACTGTGCGAATATGGTTAATCAACCTTGGAACACCTTTCCCCGTGCTAATGGACCTAAAATGTTCTCTTATTCTAACAAATAGTGAACGAATAGTTTTACCTATATAAAATAGTCCACACGGACAAAGCAAAACGTACACCACAAACTTCGTTCTACAGGAGATAAAATCTCTAACTGTAGTACTAATGGGGCCAATTTGTAAAGTATTACCCGTAATGTGGTACGCACAAAAATTGCATTGTCTGCACTTGAAATTGCCCGTTGGGAGTCCTTTAGTTAACCAATTGTCATTTTGAGATTTTATTCTGTTGTGCACTAAGATGTCTTTCAAATTCTGTCCTCGACGACAGGCAAATAAAGGGCCTTCACTGATCCGATCTTTTAGTACTGGATCCCCTTCCAATATATGCCAATTCTTGCGTATGGCCATTCTGATCTGATTGTCCATTGGACCAAACTGAAAACTGAAAACAAACTTTTTATTTTTATCAGTATTAGTTACGTTTTTACCCATTTTGTTCTTATTTGTTTCAGGAATAATGTCACTGTTAACCCTAGCCAAAGCTTGTGTTAGGATAGAAGGAGGATAACCTCTACTTCTAAACCTGTTATGTAGTTCTCGTGACTGACGCTATACTAAGAGATCACTCCCCTATAGCCAATTTCTTAGAGTAAAGAGGATTAACAGCTGTGAAGAAGGTTTCATGCGTCAGTCACGAGAACTACATAACAGGTTTAGAAGTAGAGGTTATCCTCCTTCTATCCTAACACAAGCTTTGGCTAGGGTTAACAGTGACATTATTCCTGAAACAAATAAGAACAAAATGGGTAAAAACGTAACTAATACTGATAAAAATAAAAAGTTTGTTTTCAGTTTTCAGTTTGGTCCAATGGACAATCAGATCAGAATGGCCATACGCAAGAATTGGCATATATTGGAAGGGGATCCAGTACTAAAAGATCGGATCAGTGAAGGCCCTTTATTTGCCTGTCGTCGAGGACAGAATTTGAAAGACATCTTAGTGCACAACAGAATAAAATCTCAAAATGACAATTGGTTAACTAAAGGACTCCCAACGGGCAATTTCAAGTGCAGACAATGCAATTTTTGTGCGTACCACATTACGGGTAATACTTTACAAATTGGCCCCATTAGTACTACAGTTAGAGATTTTATCTCCTGTAGAACGAAGTTTGTGGTGTACGTTTTGCTTTGTCCGTGTGGACTATTTTATATAGGTAAAACTATTCGTTCACTATTTGTTAGAATAAGAGAACATTTTAGGTCCATTAGCACGGGGAAAGGTGTTCCAAGGTTGATTAACCATATTCGCACAGTACATGAGGGGGATGCCACTTGTTTGCGTTTTGCAGGTATAGAAGCAGTCAGTTTACCTGAACAGGGTGGAGATCACCATAGATTGCTTCTGCAAAGGGAAGGGAGGTGGATCATGAAGGTGAATGCCACAGGCCCTTTAGGGTTAAATGAACGTATTGATATGTCCATTTTCTTGTAAGCCTGTGTGTATCATAACTGGTGTATTATAATATGCTCGTGTTTTATTTAGTTTCATCTTTCCTTATATTCAGTTGCTCCATTAGTTTGTATTGTTTTTATTGTATTTTAATTTAGTAGGAGTATTTTATTGGTATTGTGGCCAGGTGAGTGAACACTCCCTCAGCGGATGTTACCAAATAAAATAGATTACTCACCTGGGTTTACCATCGGACCCGTAGAAGCGCAGGAGCGCGAAACGGCCGTCGTCCTCTTCCACAACTTCTCCCTGCCATACTTCGCTATTTTATGTAATGCCACACTAATAAAGGATTCTTGCACGGACGGTGAGTGCTTCTCTCTCTTTTCTTTTTGCATTTATGGACATTGTTTTTTCTGAGATAGCACCTTAGTCCGTAGTGGCGGTTTACACGCTTCAGAGATCAAGCAGAGTGTATCAGGAAGATCTGGCTGTACGTGCGCCCATTTGGTTTTCTTACATTGGACTATTTATTGTGTTCTTATTGGAGCGGCACACAGCTTTTCCCTGGCACTGCACAAAGTGATATTTTTTCCTGATAATAATATTGGCAGCATATCATGGATGCAGAAGCGTTGCCACTATCCCATGGCTTACAAGCGGGCAGGGAGAATGTGGACTCCTACTTTTTGGAGGTGGAGCAACAAGATGAAATTTTATCTTTAAGCACGAAAACTTTAGAGCATAAACTTTTTAACTTGGCAGAAAGAGAGGTCAATTTGTTCTGGACGAACAAATCGTTGCAGTCCTATAAAGATAACGGTCGAGTCCCACGTGGCCTCAGAGTTTATAAGGACATGTCCCAGTTCAAAGACAATGAGAATTTTGTTAAGGAGTGGGAGAAAATTTTATTGAAATGTTCCCAAGACCTTCTGCAGTTAGTTTTACGTCAAAACACCAGTAATTATGAAACAGTGAAAATGGACTTTATTAAAACAAAAGAAGAAATTAAAACACGTCTTACGGACTCACAATGGTCCTCTATGGATAAGAAACTGGATAATAAATTAATCATACTGCAATCAGAGATAAAACAAAGGAAACGAGATAAGTTCATCAGAGACAAACTTGATTTCGACAATGGCCAGGTTTTTTCCTGGAATAAGAACAAAACGAATGCTCATAGTTTCCGCAGGTTTCCTAGATCCAGGGGTAATAGAAATAGAAACTTCAGGAATACCAGGAGGGATTACCTGACTACAGACTCTGATTCAAGTATGAATGAAGATCCATCTTTACCAGTTTCTTCAGTTAGTTTACCTGTGAATGAATCTTCATCAATGGAGTCTATCCCTTTAGAAGAAAGACGCGGCGGGGTGGTAGGAGATCCAGATCTGGAAAATCGTCGCAAAAGAAAGCAGGTGTCGTGGAAACAACCTGCTCCACAACCACAACGCCGACCTCAATAATTAACTTGTCTTCACGCAATCTACATGATGACCATATTTCTGTGTTATCTAAAGGTTTAAGTTTTTGTTTACCTGCACCCTTTAATATTATTGACTTTAAAATTGATTTATTCAGAGCAACAAGAAAAATGCATTTGTCTAAATTCTTTTCCTCCACAGGGAATGATACAACACGATCCACGGATGATGTGCGTTGCTCTGTTGGCCCTTTGGGCTTTATGGTGGACCCAGTTGTGGATTTAGAAGCACATAATGACGCTCTTTTGTTACTTGGTCTTACAGATTCTAATACAACTAGCGAAACAATAGTAAGACCATTTAATGGTCCATTTTTAGGGGGGGTAAAGTCTACCTTTATGCCACCAATTACCCCAGGCAATGTTATTGACATTTTTGAAAGACAAGTAACAAAGGATGTTGAAGCTTTAATTTATCGTCAGTCACCAAAAAACCTTTCTGAATCAGAAAAACGTGCGCTGTATGAGATAAAAGGTTGGCATGATGTTGTAGTCCGGCCTGCCGATAAGGGGGGTAATCTGGTTTTGTTATCTAGAGAATATTACGTACAGGAAGCTTTGAGACAGTTGAATAAATCAGAAACCTATGTGCGGCTAAAATCCGATCCCACGTTTAAATATAAGAATGAATTACGGTCCTTATTAAGACCGGCAGTGGAATTAGGGATTATGTCAGCAAAACAAGCAGAAAAACTGTTCCCAGCATTCCCACGCAAACCAGTGTGGTACCATGTACCAAAGGTGCACAAGTCGTTAACGGCCCCTCCGGGCCGCCCTATAGTGTCAGGGGTGGGGGCACTAACAGAACCTTTGTCACGTTATCTAGACTGGTTATTACATCCCCTCCTTGTGGACATTCCTTCATACATACGCGACACCAAACATTTTTTAAAAACTCTTAAAAGTTTTGACTGGCAGGAAGGATGTTCTTTCGTATCCATAGATGTGGAAAGCCTCTACACCCGCATTCCACAACAATGCGGGGTAGAGGCGGTTAGAGAGATACTTTCTCTCACCCCCACAGATGACAACACAACTACCTTTATTTGTAATGGCCTCAATTTTGTCCTTACCCACAACGCCTTTCAATTTGATTCCACGTGGTTCCTTCAAACCGAAGGTACAGCAATGGGTACGCCCGTTGCATGTACCTTCGCAAATTTGTATTTAGCTGTCTTTGAAAAAAGATACGTATACACAATTGAAAACCTATTTTTAAAACATATTAGGTTTTACGTAAGATTTGTGGATGATATTCTGATTGTTTGGGACGGTGACCAGACTGAATTTCAGTCGTTTGTAACGTATTTAAATACCGCAAACAATATGAATATGAAATTCACTTCGGTATTTGGAGGCACCAGCATCGAATTTTTAGATGTCAAAGTATGGGTTAATGAAGTAGGCATACAGACGGAAATCTTTCGGAAGCCGTCAGCCACTAATTCCCTATTACACTTTCAGAGTGCACACCCCTACTATACTAAGAGATCACTCCCCTATAGCCAATTTCTTAGAGTAAAGAGGATTAACAGCTGTGAAGAAGGTTTCATGCGTCAGTCACGAGAACTACAAAACAGGTTTAGAAGTAGAGGTTATCCTCCTTCTATCCTAACACAAGCTTTGGCTAGGGTTAACAGTGACATTATTCCTGAAACAAATAAGAACAAAATGGGTAAAAACGTAACTAATACTGATAAAAATAAAAAGTTTGTTTTCAGTTTTCAGTTTGGTCCAATGGACAATCAGATCAGAATGGCCATACGCAAGAATTGGCATATATTGGAAGGGGATCCAGTACTAAAAGATCGGATCAGTGAAGGCCCTTTATTTGCCTGTCGTCGAGGACAGAATTTGAAAGACATCTTAGTGCACAACAGAATAAAATCTCAAAATGACAATTGGTTAACTAAAGGACTCCCAACGGGCAATTTCAAGTGCAGACAATGCAATTTTTGTGCGTACCACATTACGGGTAATACTTTACAAATTGGCCCCATTAGTACTACAGTTAGAGATTTTATCTCCTGTAGAACGAAGTTTGTGGTGTACGTTTTGCTTTGTCCGTGTGGACTATTTTATATAGGTAAAACTATTCGTTCACTATTTGTTAGAATAAGAGAACATTTTAGGTCCATTAGCACGGGGAAAGGTGTTCCAAGGTTGATTAACCATATTCGCACAGTACATGAGGGGGATGCCACTTGTTTGCGTTTTGCAGGTATAGAAGCAGTCAGTTTACCTGAACAGGGTGGAGATCACCATAGATTGCTTCTGCAAAGGGAAGGGAGGTGGATCATGAAGGTGAATGCCACAGGCCCTTTAGGGTTAAATGAACGTATTGATATGTCCATTTTCTTGTAAGCCTGTGTGTATCATAACTGGTGTATTATAATATGCTCGTGTTTTATTTAGTTTCATCTTTCCTTATATTCAGTTGCTCCATTAGTTTGTATTGTTTTTATTGTATTTTAATTTAGTAGGAGTATTTTATTGGTATTGTGGCCAGGTGAGTGAACACTCCCTCAGCGGATGTTACCAAATAAAATAGATTACTCACCTGGGTTTACCATCGGACCCGTAGAAGCGCAGGAGCGCGAAACGGCCGTCGTCCTCTTCCACAACTTCTCCCTGCCATACTTCGCTATTTTATGTAATGCCACACTAATAAAGGATTCTTGCACGGACGGTGAGTGCTTCTCTCTCTTTTCTTTTTGCATTTATGGACATTGTTTTTTCTGAGATAGCACCTTAGTCCGTAGTGGCGGTTTACACGCTTCAGAGATCAAGCAGAGTGTATCAGGAAGATCTGGCTGTACGTGCGCCCATTTGGTTTTCTTACATTGGACTACCTGTTGCACGTTTTCCCCCTGCTTCCAGCAAGTCTCACTGCGGCCTGCACACACACACCAGCTGCGCTGCAGTTTCCTCTCCTCAGAGATTTCCCGCGCTTCTCTGCCCCTGCTTTCGCGCGTTTTGCTTTTTATCCTCTCCTCTCCCTGCGTCACTCTGCCTCCTGTCACATGAGCCTGGCTTCCCATGCACCCCTCAAATCCGTCCCCCGGAACCCCGACTCCCGGCAACAATGGTTCCACCCGTCTGCACAGCTCACCAGGTCCCTGTCCCCTACATTCCCCCACCCTGTATGCTCGCCAGTCCCTGGGCGAGGCCTTCGCACTGACAGGTCGCCCACCTGACGGACTGTTCCACACTTGGGTCTGTCTAGTGTGTAAGTCAGGACTGTAGCGAGTTGGGGGTCTACCGGCAGTAGAACGTTCAGAACGTCGTGGCTCGGGTCCTTGTGTAGGGGGTGTTGGGGGAATGTCGTCAGCGGAAGGGTGACTGGTCAGGGGTAGTGTAGTAGTCGAGATAGGGGGAGTATTTTGACGCCGTTCTTCTTCATCATCTTCTTCATCCCACCAATGGTTGTTGGGGGACTCAGTCGTAGGTGGCTCTTCCCTGATTGCGGATTCCGGGGTGTCCGAGTCAACAGAGCGACACAACCGGAGCATGTTGCGATGAAGAATGCGAGTACCTGTACTTCCGAGGGCCTCAGACTGCACTTCATATACAGGTCCATGCGGGTCTATACGGCGAAGCACCCGATAGGGTGTTTTTTCCCAACGATGGTCTAACTTGTTTTGCGGTCTTTGCTCTCGAACGAGTACTCGATCACCTGGCCGGAACTCTGGGGGTTTTGCTGTAGGGGTGCTCCGATGCTCCACTTCCCGAATTCGAGTGTGTACCAGTCGGTGTAAGGTCTGCAGCCGATGCCGATGATCACGCACCCACGAAGCCATTCCTGTTCGGGGGCCTTCTTCCTCCAAAGACAGTTCCAGATCTGTCATGCCTTTTCCTGGGCGCCCAAAGACCACTTCATACGGGGTGCGTCCTGTGACTTGATGAACTCTATTGTTGTAGACCCACACTAGGTCAGACACGTACTCCGGCCAGCGGGCCTTCTGATCTTGTTCTAGCGCACGCAGCATTTGAAGCAAAGTCCGGTTAAACCGCTCACAAGCCCCATTTCCCTGGGGATGATACGGTGTGGTGCGTGACTTATCAATGCCGTAGAGGCGATGCAGCTCTTCCATGACTTTGCCCAAGAAACAGGCGCCTTGATCCGAATGTATTCGCCTCGGACAGCCGTAAACTTGAATAAAGTTCTTACAGATAGCGCTCGCCGCCGACTCAGCTGTCTGATCACGGGTAGGGATGACTACCGCGAATTTTGAAAAATTATCTACCATAACGAGGCAGTGTTCGTAGCCTTGATGCGCTGCTCCAATGGTAATGTAGTCTATCATTAATACTTCAAAAGTGGCAGACGTCGTGATGCTCTGCACAGGCGCCCTTTCCTCCGGTGACTTGGTTAGCTCACATTGTCGACATTGTCTACAGGCAGTTTGTACTTCCGCAAGCAGCCGAGGATGATAGAACCGAGTTTGCAGCCACTTAAACGTCCTCTTCACTCCGAAGTGTGCCCCGGACTCATGAGCTTCTTTAGCAACTGCGGCCACCACAGGCCCTGGTAAGACCATCTGCCAGGTCGGCTCGGAATCTGCCTGAGCCATGGTTAAGTGGCATAAGAGCCCGTCCTGAAGAGTTAGGCGCTCCCACTGCCGCAGAAGAAGGTTCAGGTCTGACGGGAGAGTTTGTCCAGGGGTTCTCACGGGCAATAGACCATTCGTTATCCACTGTCGCAATGGAGCTAGTTCCTGGTCTTCCTGTTGTAGCCGTATCCATTCGTCCCGACTCTGAACCAACAGTCCTGCAGCCGTTCCGTTCCCGGTCTGTTCCCGGCTCACAGCCGTCTGAACAGCGCCCCCGATGGCGTAGGGGATTTCTTCTCCCTCCAGCTCCTCATCTCGGTTAGTTCTTGGGGGATTCTTCCGCAGACGAGATAATGCGTCAGCATGAACATTCTCCGCTCCTCGCTTGTAAAGGATATGGTATCTGTACTTGGCCATCCGGGCTACCCAGCGCTGTTCTAGGGCACCCAATTTCGCATTTTCCAGATGTGCCAATGGGTTGTTATCCGTGCGTATCAGCACCTCGGAACCGGCCAGGTACTCAGCGAACCGCTCCGTCATAGCCCACACCACGGCCAGCAGCTCCACCTTGAAAGAACTGTAATTGTCTGGGCTCAACTCAGAGTCATGAAGAGACCGACTCGCATAGGCGATCACTCTCTCCCGCCCATCCTGAACCTGAGACAACACAGCCCCCAATCCCTGAGAGCTGCCGTCGGTGTGTAGGATGAACGGTTGCGAAAAGTCCGCATAAGCCAACACCGGCGGCTCCATGAGAGCTGTCTTCAAGTCCCGGAACGCTGCTTCTTGTGGCTCCTGCCATTGTATCTTCTTTCCCCGTTCCTTGGGGGAGCTTCCTTTCAGCAGGACTTGTAGATTGTGAGAACGGCGAGCAAAATTCTTCACGAAGCGCCGGTAGTACCCAGCGAGGCCCAAGAACGCACGTACATCCTTAGCGGTCTCCGGTGTGGGCCACTCCTGGATTGCAGCAATCTTCTCCTGCGATGGCCGGACTCCTTCGGCGGACACCACATGCCCCAGGTACTCGATCTGTTCCCGGAACAAGTGACACTTCTGGGGCTTCACCTTAAGCCCGTATTTCAGCAACCGGTCTAGTACCTGTTCCAGTCGGCACAGATGTTCCTCGAATGTTGGGGCGTAGATGATGATGTCATCCAGATAAATGAGAGTGGCCTCGAAGTTCAAATCCCCCAGACACCGCTCCATTAATCGTTGGAAGGTGCCTGGAGCGTTGGCCAGCCCAAACGGCATTCGATTGAACTCAAATAGTCCCATGGGAAGGATGAACGCTGTCTTAGGACGATCTGCTTCTGTCATCGGGACCTGCCAGTATCCGCTGGCTAGGTCTAAGGTGGAAAAATATTTGGCCCGACCCAGCACGGAGAGAGACTCCTCGATACGGGGAAGTGGATAAGAGTCTCGGACGGTGCATGCATTTAGCTTACGATAGTCCACACAGAACCGGAGCGTGCCGTCCTTTTTCCGCACCAGCACGATCGGGGCAGCCCACGGGCTCTGACTCTCGCGGATCACTCCCTTTTGTAGCATCTGGCCTAACAACGTCTTTACTTCCTGGTACATCTGCGGGGGAATCTGTCTGTACCGCTCCCTGATGGGCACTGTATCTCCGGTCGGAATTCCATGTTCGATGGCCGTGGTACAGCCAAAATCATCTTCATGTTGCGCAAACACTTCAGCATAGTGTCCAAGGAGCCGCTGCACTCGCGAGACTTGTGATGGATCCAGACCCGGTAATTCTGCTCGCATATGTTCCAGAATAGTTTGACCTTTTCGTAACGCTATCAGCTCAGGATCCTGTGTAGACCGGACACTGACCATCCAGGGATCAGGGGAATCCACCTTTAACTGTAAAGTATCTGGAGGAGGCATCACTTCTAACGGTCGTAACACTTTGGCCATCTCACTTCGGACCCGTAGCACGACATCGTGTTCGTCCACATTCACACATCGCACTGGTACAGCCCCATTTTTAACAGTAGCCAGAGATCGGGCCACCAGCAGTCCTGTGGGCAAAGGGGATGTAAAGGTGGGCTCAACCTGCACTTGCACTCCTTCCAGAGGGATGCGAGCTCGGATGGGCAGGGATATAACAGTCTGTCCTGGGGGAAACGTCACTTCTGTTGTCGGGGAGGTGATTACTTTCCCTAGTATGTCTCCCTCCTGAAAGGTCTCTTGCACATGGACTTCCCTCACTAACTGTCTGAACACGGAGCCTTGAGGTGTACTGGTCCCCCACTGATTGAGTGTCTCTTGTGTGGTCTCCCCTAACAGCAAACTGCCAAAGTCCTTCAATACATTCATCCCCAAAGTCACGATATGTTGTGGGCTGGGATCCCCCCGTGTCAACACAACCCCCCGGCGGCCCAGGTCTTTCCCACATAAAGATATTTGCATCCAGGTGACCCCTTCCACTGGGATGGGCAGCTGATTGGCGGCCTGCAACCGGATTACGGGGCCCCATTGGGGTCTGACTGACACAGGGAAGTGTTTTCTAAAATAGGCCTCGGGCATAGTCGTGACTTGAGATCCGGTGTCCACCAGACAACGTACAGCCCGCCCTTCAAACTCTGCCCAAACCAGAGGGCAGCTGGCAACCAAATTTTCGGGACTTTCACCACCCATCCGCGGGGATTCTGACTCCGAGCGTCGTCCCCTTAGCTCGGAGTCCTCTAGTTTAACGCCCGCCGTGACGAGGCCCTCCCTCTCCGGGGGCACTCCCGTGCGAAATGTCCTGCCTCCCCGCAACCATAGCAAGCACCGGAGACCGGATAATATCCTGAACGAGCGCCACGAGCTGGACTCCCAGACCCTTGCCCCCGGGGTAGCTCCCTTGGGCTTCGCGCATTTTTTTTTACTTCGGCCAGTTCGTCTCGGATTTGTTTGAGCTCCTGCCGCATCTCCTGAACCCACGACGGCTCACCCCCTCCTGGTGCAGCGGTCTGGATAACCCGAGCCTCTCCTGTCAGGACCGTCACCCCCCTCTCTTGCTCCCGGGTGCGGGCCTCATTGCCTATGTCGGAGAAAGTCAGGCGCGGGTCGACCCGCACTCGTTCACGTAGAGCCTGTTTGGTCAACTCATCCCGCAGTCCCGTCACCAGTTGGTCGCGCAGGGTCACGTCGACATGTCCCATCCCCATACCATCTTTCCGCACGATTGCAATGTTTAGCTCTTGCAGAGCATTCATGTACTGAGTGACAGTCTCGCCCTCTTTTTGTCGCCGTCCAAACAACCGGGCCCGCAGCTCTCCCACGTCGGTGGGATCCCCGTGCGTCCCCTCTAACACATGTAACACCCCGGTAAAAGTATTCCGCTCTGTGGGGGGTCTCAACATCACTGAATCTCGGGCCTCTCCGTCTAATGCCATAATGGCTACCTCAGCTTCCAGGGCCGGGGTCATAGGATGCATTTTCAACAGCCCCCTCATCCTCTCAGTCCAGCTCCACAACAACATGTTGCTCCCATTAAACTTGGGCAAATTGTTTAACATGGCCCCCAATGAGAGAGAAGCTCTAGGCCCAGCCCCATCCTCCGTATCTTCTGGCTCCTTCTTTGGATCCTGCATCCTGCCGACTACGCCAAATGTAGAGACCGCAGCTAAAGAAGGATGCAGGGACAAATAGGAGCCAGAAAGCAAATAGCGTTTTTAACTTTCTTTTTAACTTCCAACCAAAAAGATAACAAACGTTTTCCACGCAGGGAACTTATATACAAGAACACAATCTCGCAGTAAATCCCAATTATTATATGGCCGCCCTGAACTACACCCGTAGAACGCGGCAGCGCCTCACTAGTGACTCCCTACTAAGATAAAGTCAACAACGGTCACTTATCAGTGCTGGTTCAGCGATGTAGTCCTGACGGGGAGGCTCCGACAACGCCGTAGTCCTGATGGCGGAGGAAGGAGGTGTCTTCTGGCGACGGGCCCAGGCGTAGAGTCGAGTCCAGAATGTCTTTTGCGGTGCTGCGTTCCCTCCTGCAGGCGGACGTTGATCCGAGGTAACAGCCTCCCAGTCCAGAGAAGAGTCTTTTTGAGGAGGATTAGGAGAATGATCAGTATCAGTCACAGCTGAGACGAAACCATGCGAGTCTGTAGCACTCTCTGGCAAGGTGTTCTCAGGCAGCGCGGTAATACTGTCCCTGAGCTGGTCAGCACTACCCCTCTGCCTGGGGGGTCGCTGACGACGAATGCGTCTCTTTTTGGGGGCTCTGGTAATTGCCCGCAGTGTCTGTTGCACGTTTTCCCCCTGCTTCCAGCAAGTCTCACTGCGGCCTGCACACTCACAGCAACTGCGCTGTAGTTTCCTCTCCTCAGAGATTTCCCGCGCTTCTCTGCCCCTGCTTTCGCGCGTTTTGCTTTTTATCCTCTCCTCTCCCTGCGTCACTCTGCCTCCTGTCACATGAGCCTGGCTTCCCATGCACCCCTCAAATCCGTCCCCCGGAACCCCGACTCCCGGCAACAATGGTTCCACCCGTCTGCACAGCTCACCAGGTCCCTGTCCCCTACATACACACGGCTCCGCTCCGTACACCTCGTACACACACAGCTCAGCTACATCCACACTGTAAACCCCTCCTGACCCCACACATAAACTTCCCCTCATCCAGCACCATGACAACCAGCACAGCAGAGTCCTGCACACACTCAGGCCCCTGATCATGTGACCCCTGACTCCTCCCCTCCTGTGACCTCATCACAGGTCCTGTGCGCACAGAGCAGCCATATATGTGGTGTGGGTTGAGCCTAGAGTGTATGGGCTCCTTCCAGGTCCTGACTGCAGCCCATACACTCTAGCCGGCTCACAACTGAAGATGCTAGAGTGTATGGGCTCCTTCCTGGTATATATTATTGTAGATACAGACTGTACGGGCTCCTGTCAGATATATATTATTGTAGATACAGACTGTACGGGCTCCTGTCAGGTATATATTATTGTAGATACAGACTGTACGGGCTCCTGTCAGGTATATATTATTGTAGATATAGACTGTACGGGCTCCTGTCAGGCATATATTATTGTAGATATAGACTGTACGGGCTCCTGTCAGGTATATATTATTGTAGATACAGACTGTACGGGCTCCTGTCAGGTATATATTATTGTAGATATAGACTGTATGGGCTCCTGTCAGGTATATATAGACTGTATGGACTCCTGTCAGGTATATATTATTGTAGATACAGACTGTACAGGCTCCTGTCAGGTATATATTATTGTAGATACAGACTGTACGGGCTCCTGTCAGGTATATATTACTGATGATATCAGAATGTATGGGCTCCTGTCAGGTATATATTAGTGATCATATCAGAATGTATGGGCCCCTGTCAGGTATATATTACTGATGATATCAGAATGTATGGGCTCCTGTCAGGTATATATTAGGGATGATATCAGAATGTATGGGCCCCTGTCAGGTATATATTAGTGATGGTATCAGAATGTATGGGCTCCTGTCAGGTATATATTAGTGATGGTATCAGAATGTATGGGCCTCTGTGAGGTATATATTAGTGATAATATCAGAATGTATGGGCCTCTGTGAGGTATATATTACAGTAGTGATGATATCAGAATGTATGGGCTCCTGTCAGGTATATATTACTGATGATATCAGAATGTATGAGCCCCTGTCAGGTATATATTAGTGATGGTATCAGAATGTATGGGCCTCTGTGAGGTATATATTAGTGATGATATCAGAATGTATGGGCCCCTGTCAGGTATATACTGTATTACTGATGATATCAGAATGTACGGGCTCCTGTCAGGTATATATTATTGTAGATATAGACTGTATGGGCCCCTGTCAGGTATATATTAGTGATGATATCAGAATGTATGGGCTCCTGTCAGGTATATATTAGTGATATCAGAATGTATGAGCCCCTGTCAGGTATATATTACTGATGATATCAGAATGTATGGGCCCCTGTCAGGTATATATTAGTGATGGTATCAGAATTTATGGGCTCCTGTCAGGTATATATTACTGATGATATCAGAATGTATGGGCCCCTGTCAGGTATATATTAGTGATGATATCAGAATGTATGGGCTCCTGTCAGGTATATATTACTGATGATATCAGAATGTATGGGCTCCTGTCAGGTATATATTAGTGATGATATCAGAATGTATGGACCCCTGTCAGGTATATATTAGTGATGATATCAGAATGTATGGGCCCCTGTCAGGTATATATTAGTGATGATATCAGAATGTATGGGCCCCTGTCAGGTATATATTACTGATGATATCAGAATGTACGGGCCCCTGTCAGGTATATATTAGTGATGATATCAGAATGTATGGGCTCCTGTCAGGTATATATTAGTGATGATATCAGAATGTATGGGCCCCTGTCAGATATATTACTGATGATATCAGAATGTATGGGCTCCTGTCAGGTATATATTACTGATGATATCAGAATGTATGGGCTCCTGTCAGGTATATATTAGTGATGATATCAGAATGTATGGCCTCCTGTCAGGTATATATTAGTGATGATATCAGAATGTATGGGCTCCTGTCAGGTATATATTAGTTTTGATATCAGAATGTATGGGCTCCTGTCAGGTATATATTAGTGATGATATCAGAATGTATGGGCTCCTGTCAGGTATATATTACTGATGGTATCAGAATGTATGGGCCCCTGTCAGGTATATATTACTGATGATATCAGAATGTATGGGCCCCAGTCAGGTATATATTAGTGATGATATCAGAATGTATGGGCCCCTGTCAGGTATATATTAGTGATGATATCAGAATGTATGGGCTCCGGTCAGGTATAACTGATGATATCAGAATGTATGGGCTCCTGTCAGGTATATATTAGTGATATCAGAATGTATGGGCTCCTGTCAGGTATATATATTAGTGATGATATCAGAATGCATGGGCCCCTGTCAGGTGTATATTAGTGATGATATCAGAATGTAAGGGCTCCTGTCAGGTATATATTAGTGATGGTATCAGAATGTAAGGGCTCCTGTCAGGTATATATTAGTGATGGTATCAGAATGTATGGGCTCCTGTCAGGTATATATTAGTGATGATATCAGAATGTATGGGCTCCTGTCAGGTGTATATTAGTGATATCAGAATGTATGGGCTCCTGTCAGGTATATATTAGTGATGATATCAGAATGTATGGGCCCCAGTCAGGTATATATTAGTGATGATATCAGAATGTATGGGCCCCTGTCAGGTATATATATTAGTGATGTATCAGAATGTATGGGCCCCTGTCAGGTATATATTAGTGATGATATCAGAATGTACGGGCTCCTGTCAGGTATATATTAGTGATGATATCAGAATGTATGGGCCCCTGTCAGATATATTACTGATGATATCAGAATGTATGGGCTCCTGTCAGGTATATATTACTGATGATATCAGAATGTATGGGCTCCTGTCAGGTATATATTAGTGATGATATCAGAATGTATGGCCTCCTGTCAGGTATATATTACTGATGATATCAGAATGTATGGGCTCCTGTCAGGTGTATATTAGTGATGATATCAGAATGTATGGGCTCCTGTCAGGTATATATTAGTGATGATATCAGAATGTATGGGCTCCTGTCAGGTATATATTACTGATGGTATCAGAATGTATGGGCCCCTGTCAGGTATATATTACTGATGATATCAGAATGTATGGGTCCCAGTCAGGTATATATTAGTGATGATATCAGAATGTACGGGCCCCTGTCAGGTATATATTAGTGATGATATCAGAATGTATGGGCCCCTGTCAGGTATATATTAGTGATATCAGAATGTATGGGCTCCTGTCAGGTGTATATTAGTGATGATATCAGAATGTACGGGCTCCTGTCAGGTATATATTAGTAATGATATCAGAATGTATGGGCTCCTGTCAGGTATATATTACTGATAATATCAGAATGTATGGGCCCCTGTCAGGTATATATTAGTGATGATATCAGAATGTATGGGCTCCTGTCAGGTATATATTACTGATGATATCAGAATGTATGGGCCCCTGTCAGGTATATATTAGTGATGATATCAGAATGTATGGGCTCCGGTCAGGTATAACTGATGATATCAGAATGTATGGGCTCCTGTCAGGTATATATTAGTGATATCAGAATGTATGGGCTCCTGTCAGGTATATATTACTGATAATATCAGAATGTATGGGCTCCTGTCAGGTATATATATTAGTGATGATATCAGACTGTATGGGCCCCTGTCAGGTATATATATTAGTGATGATATCAGACTGTATGGGCCCCTGTCAGGTATATATTATTGTAGATATAGACTGTATGGGCCCCTGTCAGGTATATATGCTGCGATTGTTCTCGTATGCTGATTTGGCATGAAAAAATAATCACAGATGTGATCTGCCCCGTAGATTAACACTGGTCCGAGTGCCATGCGATGCTTTCTCACATAGCGCTCATCCGTATTCTACGCTAGTGTGACCCCGGCCTTAAACTTATGAAGCGACACAGACCACCTGCAGTTCAGCCACCATCAATATTTAAATTACAAGTTTTTCACCATCCAAAAAAATGCTAATTTTAACCTAGTTCCATAGGTTTCTTAAAGGGAACCTGTCACCAGGTTTTCCCCATATATAGTACCACCAGCACCTACATGCCCTTATACACACCCTTCTAGAGTGCTGTACCGTATATACTCGCGTATAAGCCGACATTTTTTTGGGACAGAAAGAGACCCTCTCGGCTTATACTCGAGTCATTGTCGGCGGGGAAGCGGCGGCTGTCACATACTCACCTGCTCCTGGCGCGGTCCCTGCATGTCCGATGGTCTCCGGGCAGCTCTTCCTGTGTTCAGCAGTCACGTGGTTCTGCTCATTAATGAATATGGACGCATAATGGTTAAGGCTATGTGCGCACGTTGCAGATTTGCTTGAGGAAATGTCTGCATGGTTAGTGCGTCTCTTAGCAGAAAACGCAGTGGAAATTCTGTACTTTTTTATGCGGATTTGATGCGTTTCTGTAAATCGTGAGCGTTAAATAAAGATATATATTAAAATAAATAAATAAAGGAATTTGATGCATTTCCTTATTCAAACTCTTCACGAGATACCCTCATTAATATTAACTAAAGACACACACACACCCATGTAGGAGCATTAACATAATTAACCTACATATGCTGTAAAAAAAAACTAAGAAACCTGCGTGAAATGCAATATGTTTATTTTTCAAAAAATAAAACCTGCATGGGCTCCCGCATAATTTTCATAACCAGCAGTGGGAATGCTGACAGCTGATGGTTACTATTCTGGAAAGGAGCCAATAACCATAAAGGTTCCCAGGCTATTAATATCAGCTCACAGCTGTTTGCTTAGCCTTTACTGGCTATTTTACAGGGGGACACAAAATATTGACATAAAATCCAACCAGCAAATGCTAGGCAGACAGCTGTAGGCTGATATTTATAGCCTGTGAAGAGGCCATGGATATTGGCAGCCCCACAGGCTAAAAACCATCAGCTCTCAGCCGTCGCAGAAATGGCGCATCTTATAGATGCGCCAATTCTGGCACTTAGCCTCGCTCTTCCCACTTGCCCTGTAGCAGAGGGGTTCATAATTGTGCGGTTGATGTCACCTTTTTATTGTCAAGTAACATCAAGCCCACAGGTTAGTAATGGAGAGGCATCTATCAGACATCTCTCCATTACTAAGCTGGCCTAATGTCACCTTACAATACAAAGGTGACATTAACCCCTTATTACCCCATATGCCACCGCTACAGGGCAGTGAGAAGACAGAGGCTGAGTGCCAGAATTGGCGCATCTTACAGATGCACCTTTTCTGGGGTGGCAATAACCATGGTCCCTCTCTAGGATATAATATCTGTCCTCAGTCACTGGCTTTCCCTCTGTGGCACAGAATATTGTGCGGGAGCCCACGCCAATTTTTTCAGTGAAAACATTATTAAATACATACAGGCCACAAATTTTACACACACACACACACACACACACACACACACTACTAACCATATTAGTCACTGACCTATATAAGTCTAACTGTTCTGCAATGGTTTACTGTATGTAAACCATGTCTCCTATCCTGTCAGCCTCTGAAATGATTTAACAGAAGCCGACAAATTAACTATCAGCTATTCCGCTGTCCGTGTGATATATTATAATATATATATATACACACACACACACACACATACATACACACAGACAGTACAGACCAAATGTTTAGACACACCTCATTTAAAGATTTTTCTGTATTTTCATGACTATGAAAACTGTACATTCACACTGAAGGCATCAAAACTATGTGGAATTATATACTTAATAAAAGTGTAAGGCAACTGAAAATATGTCTTATATTCTAGGTTTTTCAAAGTAGCCACCTTTTGCTTTGATGACTGCTTTGCACACTCTTGGCAGTCTCTTGATGAGCTTCAAGAGGTAGTCACTGGGAATGGTCTTCCAACAATCTTGAAGGAGTTCCCAGAGATGCTTAGCACTTGTTGGCCCTTTTTGCCTTCACTCTGCAGTCCAGCTCACCCCAAACCATCTCGATTGGGTTCAGGTCTGGTGACTGTGGAGGCCAGGTCATCTGGCGTAGCACCCCATCACTCTCCTTCTTGGTCAAATAGCCCTTACACAGCCTGGAGGTGTGTTTGGGGTCATTGTCCTGTTGAAAAATAAATGTTGGTCCAACTAAAAGCAAACCGGATGGTATAGCATGTCGCTGCAAGATGCTGTGATAGCCATGCTGGTTCAGTATGCCTTCAATTTTGAATAAATCCCCAACAGTGTCACCAGCAAAGCCCCCCACACCATCACACCTCCTCCTCCATGCTTCATGGCGGAAACCAGGCATTTAGAGTCCATCCGTTCACCTATTCTGTGTACAAAGACACGGTGGTTGGAACCAAAGATCTCAAATTTGGACTCATCTGACCAAAGCACAGGTTTCCACTGGTCTAATGTCCATTCCTTGCGTTATTTAGCCCAAACGAGTCTCTTCTGCTTGTTGCCTGTCCTTAGCAGTGGTTTCCTAGCAGCTATATTACCATGAAGGCCTGCTGCACAAAGTCTCCTCTTAAGGGCTTGTTTCTATTTGCGAGAAACATGTCCGTATCTCGCATGTGGAAACCAAGCTGTAACACCAGCACTCCAGAGCAGAGCGTGCGGCCGCATAGGAACACATGGAGCTGCACACTCTGCTCCAAAGTGCCGGCGCCACAGCTTGGTTTCCACATGCGAGATACGGATGTGTTTCTCGCAAATGGAAACAAGCCCTAACAGTTGTTGTAGAGATGTGTCTGCTGCTAGAACTCTGTGTGGCATTGACCTGGTCTCTAATCTGAGCTGCCGTTAACCTGCGATTTCTGAGGCTGGTGACTCGGATAAACTTACCCTCAGAAGCAGAGGTGACTCTTGGTATTCCTTTCCTGGGGCGGTCCTCATGTGAGCCAGTTTCTTAGTAGCGCTTGGTGGTTTTTGCCACTGCACTTGGGGACACTTTCAAAGTTTTCCCAATTTTTCGGACTGACCTACCTTCATTTCTTAAAGTAATGATGGCCACTCGTTTTTCTTTACTTAGCTGCTTTTTTCCTGCCATAATACAAATTATATTATTATTATTATTATAAGGCAAGAAATCCCACTTATTAAACCTGACAGGGCACACCTGTGAAGTGAAAATCATACCCAGTGACTACCTCTTGCAGCTCATCAAGAGAATGCCAAGAATGCGCAAAGCAGTCATCAAAGAAAAAGGTGGCTACTTTGAAGAACCTAGAATATAAGACATAATTTCAGTTGTTTCACACTTTTTTGTTAAGTATATAATTCCACATGTGTTAATTCATAGTTTTGATGCCTTCAGTGTGAATGTACAATTTTCATAGTCATGAAAATACAGAAAAATCTTTAAATGAGAAGGTGTGTCCAAACTTTTGGTCTGTAGTGTATCTCTTTAGATTTTATATACTCCTATACTGTGTGTATATCTCTATTCTATTGTAACCTGTCAGTGTGATTTTACTGTACACTGCACCTGAATTGTCGGCCTTTCAAAGGACACCGTTGCGTATTTCTCGCAAGTTACACTGATGGCCCGTGTGGTGCGAGTTTTTCTTGCACAAATAGACTTTCATTGGCGAGTCTCGGCTGATATACGGTGCAAATCACAGCATACTGCAATTCCACTCGCACATATACGGCCGTGAAAAAAAAGTGATGGGAGATTAACATTGGTTCGAGTGCTATGCGATTTTTTTCTCGCATAACACTCGTCCGTATTCCTCTCTAGTGTGACTCCGGCCTTAAAGGGAAAATCATTAAAAATTTATATTTTTTTAAATTTGTAAACTTTCTGATTTTTTACAAAATAAAGCAAAACATATCAACTCAAATTTACCATTATCATAAAGTCTAATATGACACGAAAAAAAAATTAATCTCAAAATCAATGGGATGTTGAAGCATTCCAGAGTTATTACTATATAAAGTGACACTAGTCAGATTTTTAAAAATTGGCCCCGCCACAAAGGGGCTAAGAGCTTGTACATGTGAACACTGTTTCAAAGGTGGCTTACCTGTCTCAGGCAGGTTTCACACCAGCGTTCGGCAGCATTCTTACTCCATTAAGCCCCGCCCACTGCTGCGCCTCTTCCTTCAGCTCCGCCTAAGTCTGCATGCGTCCCCTATCTAACATTGGGTACGCAGGCATGCCTCATTTTGAAGATGCGCTGAACTGCGTCGAACGCAATATGTTGCATTATATTGCAGTCGGCGCAGCGTTAAAACAACGCATGCTGAGGCATCCGCTTGGCCTGCGTACCCAATATTAAAGATAGGGTATGCAAGACGCATGCAGACGTAGGCGGAACTGAATGAAGAGTTGTGGCAGTGAGCGGGGCTTAGGCTACTTTCACACTAGTCAGTCGGTACGGGCCGTCGCAAACCGTCGGCCCGACGGACAGTGTGTTTTATGTAGCACAACGTGGGCAGCGGAGGCAGTTTTACAACTCATCCGTGGCCCATTGTGAGTTCCGGGGAGGAGGGGATGGAGTTTCGGCCATGCATGCGCGGTCTAAAATGGTGGACTCGACGCACAAAAAAAGTTACATGGAACTTTTTTTGTGCCGACGGTCCGCCAAAACACGACGTATCTGTCGCATGACGGATGCGACGTGTGGCAATCCGTCCCAATGTGTTGCTAATGAAAGTCTATGGAGAAAAAACGCATCATGCAGGCAACTTTGCAGGATGCGTTTTTTCTCCAAAATGACGCATTGAGACGTACAGCAAGCGACGTTAGTGTGAAAGTAGCCTTAACGGAGGAAGAAGGCTGCCATCCGCAGCCCTGCCGAACGCTGGTGTGAAACCAGCCTAAGGCTGTTATTATAGCACCTTGCATGTGTTACACAGATACATCATGGGCTTGTCCTGCCCTACGCATGAAATGAAAGGCGAAAATACAATGTGGAGACTTCATCAGAGCAATGTTTTATTTACATTCAGAACTGGTTTAAGAGGAACAAATGACCATTTCCCACAGAAATCTCAGACTTTTACTTATAGAAATACTGGATAAATATCATTTTACCATTAGATATAGAAACATTTCTAATTTTATAAAACTGCTTTTTTTGCATTGAATAACTTTATGCCTTTGCTTGTTTCATTTTATGCATTTCTACAGTATTGTAAAACTGTAGTATGCTGTTGATGCATGCGGGCCGGACTGTCGGTTTGGTATGTGGCTCTGTTCCCCCCAGGCCTGCCTCCGATGTCTGAGGTTTCGGTGTCCCAGACCAGAGATCATAATACCGGCCTTGAATTGTGAAGGACACGGCAGCCGACCCTGAGAAAGATCCAAGGTGGGAAAGCCCCATCATGTCGAAGAGAGTCTGCTAGATCCAGGCCTAGCAGACCAGTGCTGGTGGGTTCATGGATGCCAGGAGGGGGCTGGACTAAAGGAAGGTCTCGTCTTTTCCTGGCGGGTCGGAGAGTTGTCCCGACGGTTTTTTGGACAGAACATTTCCAAAACAACCAAAATTGAACAGCAGATCTCTTGGGAGGCAGACTTTAGTCCTCTGTTGCAGAAGCGAAGTACTCTTCAAATGATAGGTGCAGAGTAGGACACACTAGAAAGTTGGCGTGCATGATTGTTCAGGGCACTGGCGGTGTGGACCGGCCACCAGAGAAGGCCTAGACCGAAGCCTGGATATTTTAAGAGCAGGGTCACAGGAGCCTCTGGAAAACATGGAGGCTGCATGAATAGGAAGGTTTCCCCAGGAGACGTCCATATTGCTCAGGGTCAAACTAGGACATACTTGTCCTGTCCTTTCCATTTTTTTTTTTAAAGTAGCCCCTCACTGCCTGGTAGGATATATGTGTCCTGAAGATCACACATCATTCTTCACAGACCGATGATGAAGATGGGCATGGAATAACCTGGACGCAGACCTTTCGGCGGCTGGCACATAACGGATTCGTCTTCCCTCCCTACTCTATCTGGCTCTGGGGGGCCAGAGGGTAGGGGGATTCGTGGCATGGACCGTCCTCTGGGGAACCACAAACACTCTTGATGTGTTAGGGCCTTGCCTCGTAGACCACAGATGATACGGTAGTGACAATTCCACTGTCGCCCTCAAAAGCCGTATCTGAAAATAAAAAAAAAAAGAAAAAGGAAAATCGTTAATAAAAAAAACCCCAAAACCTAAGTCAGAAACTGGGCTGGGTGGTCCAGACCCATGTCTGCCTCCTACTGACATTAAGCTAAAAAGGATTAGCTTCGCGCCAGTTGGTGGTGTGGCCTCCTCTACAGGGAAATACCTAATTTTTTTTTTTGCATAGCATAAGCAGCATACACTCATATTTTTTTTGTGTACCCCAATGAAGCATTAGCACCCCCCCCCACATCAACCAGATGGCCACACAGCATAACCTTGCTCCCCCAGTCAGAAACCTCCACCTCACATTAACCAGTGGGCCACACAGCATAACCTCGCTCCCCCAGTCAGAAACATCCACCTCACATTAACCAGCGGACCCCACAGGATAAATCCAAAGCCCACCAGACATTCCCTCCCCTCAAATATGACGCCCCCTGCCCCAACCATAAATCCCATCAGACACCCCCTCCAATCGAACGCCACCCCAGCTTAAACTCTCATCGGACGTCCAACCCCCACAAACCCCCATCGGACGTCCAACTCCCACAAACCCCCATCGGACGTACAACCCCCACCGGACGCGGAACCCCCCACCCAGCAGAAACCCCCAGATGCAGACCCCCCACCCCGCACAAACCCCCATCAGACGTGGACCCCCCCCACCCAGCACAAACCCCCATCGGACGTGGACCCCCCACCCAGCACACACCCCCTTCGGACGTCCAACCCCCACAAACCCCCATCGGACGTCCAACACCCATCGGACGTGGACCCCCCCACCCAGCACACACCCCCTTCGATGTCCACCCCCCACCCAGCTTAAACCCTCTTCAGCCCCCCCAAACCCAACCCATAAGGTCGCCCCCCAATAAAAGGGATCCCCCCGTAAGCAGCAGGTCACCCCCCAATAAAAGGGTTCCATCTGTAAGCAGCAGGTCGTCCCCAAATCCCACCACGGGATCCCCCCAATAGCCAGCAGCAGGTCGCCTCCCCACATTCCACGACAAGCAGGTCGCCTCCCCACATTCCACGACAAGCAGGTCGCCTCCCCACATTCCACGACAAGCAGGTCGCCTCCCCACATTCCACGACAAGCAGGTCGCCTCCCCACATTCCACGACAAGCAGGTCGCCTCCCCACATTCCACGACAAGCAGGTCGCCTCCCCACATTCCACGACAAGCAGGTCGCCTCCCCACATTCCACGACAAGCAGGTCGCCTCCCCACATTCCACGACAAGCAGGTCGCCTCCCCACATTCCACGACAAGCAGGTCGCCTCCCCACATTCAACGACAAGCAGGTCGCCTCTCCACATTCAACGACAAGCAGGTCGCCTCCCCACATTCAACGACAAGCAGGTCGCCTCCCCACATTCAACGACAAGCAGGTCGCCTCCCCACATTCAACGACAAGCAGGTCGCCTCCCCACATTCAACGACAAGCAGGTCGCCTCCCCACATTCAACGACAAGCAGGTCGCCTCCCCACATTCAACGACAAGCAGGTCGCCTCCCCACATTCAACGACAAGCAGGTCGCCTCCCCACATTCAACGACAAGCAGGTCGCCTCCCCACAAGCAGGTCACCCTCAAATCTCACCACAGGGGTCCCCCAAATTACTTGCAGCAGGTCACCCCTCACATGCAGGTCGCCTCCCCACATCCCACCACAAGCAAATCACCCCCACATCCCACCACAGGGGTCCCCCAATAGCTTGCAGCAGGTCTCCCCCCACATCCACCACAAGGGTCCCCCCCAATAGACAGCAGGTCACGCCCTCCCAAAACCATGTCGCCCTCAAACCCCACCACCAGGGTCTCCCCAATAGCCAGCAGCAGGTCGCCCCCACTAAAAGGGGTCCACCCCGTAAGCAGCACATCACCTCCAAACCCCACCACAGGGGTCCCCCTTAATAGCCAGCAGGTCACCCCCAAACCCCACCACAGGGGCCCATCAATAGCCATCAGCAGGTCAACCCTCCACAAGCAGGTCGCCCCCACTAAAAGGGGTCCCGCAACAAGCAGGTCGCCTCCCCAAACCCAACCATAAGCAGGTCACCCTCACTAAAAGGGGTCCCCCGCACGCAGGTCGCCCCCAAATCACACCACAGGGGTCACCCCAATAGCCAGCAGCAGGTCTCCCACCCCAAACAAGTCACCCCATAAGCAGCAGGTCACCCCTAAATCCCACCACAGGGGTCCCCCCAATTGCCAGCAGCAGGCCCCCCCCTCCACAAGCAGGTCACCCCCCACTAAAATGGGTCACCCCCAATAGCATGCAGCAGGTCGCCTCCCACAAGCAGGTCAGGGGTCCCCCAATAGCCTGCAGCCCCCCTCACACAAGCAGGTCGCCTACCACAGAAGTCCACCACAACAGCCAGCAGCAGTCCCCCCCCACAAAATCCCACAATAGCCAGCAGCAGCAGGTCCCCCCAAATTCCCACCACAGGGGTCCCCCACAATAGCCAGCAGCAGCGGAGCCTCCCATAATCCCACCGCAGGGGTCCCCCACAATAGCCAGCAGCAGCAGAGCCCCCCAAAATCCCACCGCAGGGGTCCCCCACAATAGCCAGCAGCAGCGGAGCCCACCAAAATCCCACCACAGGGGTCCCCCACAATAGCCAGCAGCAGCGGAGCCTCCCAAAATCCCACCACAGGGGTCCCCCACAATAGCCAGCAGCAGCCGAGCCCCCCAAAATCCCACCGCAGGGATCCCCCACAATAGCCAGCAGTAGCGGAGCCCCCCCAAATCCCACCACAGGGGTCCCCCACAATAGCCAGCAGCAGCGGAGCCTCCCAAAATCCCACCACAGGGGTCCCCCACAATAGCCAGCAGCAGCCGAGCCCCCCAAAATCCCAGCGCAGGGATCCCCCACAATAGCCAGCAGCAGCCGAGCCCCCCAAAATCCCACCGCAGGGGTCCCCCACAATAGCCAGCAGCAGCGGAGCCTCCCAAAATCCCACCGCAGGGGTCCCCCACAATAGCCAGCAGTAGCGGAGCCCCCCCAAATCCCACCACAGGGGTCCCCCACAATAGCCAGCAGCAGCCGAGCCCCCCAAAATCCCACCGCAGGGGTCCCCCACAATAGCCAGCAGCAGCGGAGCCACCCAAAATCCCACCGCAGGGATCCCCCACAATAGCAAGCAGCAGCGGAGCCCACCAAAATCCCACCGCAGGGGTCCCCCACAATAGCCAGCAGCAGCCGAGCCCCCCAAAATCCCACCACAGGGGTCCCCCACAATAGCCAGCAGCAGCGGAGCCCTCCCAAAATCCCACCGCAGGGATCCCCCACAATAGCCAGCAGCAGCCGAGCCCCCCAAAATCCCACCGCAGGGGTCCCCCACAATAGCCAGCAGCAGCGGAGCCTCCCAAAATCCCACCGCAGGGGTCCCCCACAATAGCCAGCAGTAGCGGAGCCCCCCCAAATCCCACCACAGGGGTCCCCCACAATAGCCAGCAGCAGCCGAGCCCCCCAAAATCCCACCGCAGGGGTCCCCCACAATAGCCAGCAGCAGCGGAGCCCCCAAAATCCCACCGCAGGGATCCCCCACAATAGCAAGCAGCAGCGGAGCCCACCAAAACCCCACCACAGCGGTCCCCCACAATAGCCAGCAGCAGAACCCCCCCAAAATCCCACCGCAGGGATCCCCACAATAGCCAGCAGCAGCGGAGCCCCCCAAAATCCTACCACAGCGGTCCCCCACAATAGCCAGCAGCAGCGGAGCCCCCCAAAATCCCACCGCAGGGGTCCCCCACAATAGCCAGCAGCAGCGGAGCCCCCCAAAATCCCACCACAGGGGTCCCCCACAATAGCAAGCAGCAGCGGAGCCCCCCAAAATCCCACCGCAGGGATCCCCCACAATAGCCAGCAGCAGCGGAGCCCCCCAAAATCCCACCACAGGGGTCCCCCACAATAGCAAGCAGCAGCGGAGCCCCCCCAAATCCCACCACAGCGGTCCCCCACAATAGCCAGCAGCAGAACCCCCCCAAAATCCCACCGCAGGGATCCCCACAATAGCCAGCAGCAGCGGAGCCCCCCAAAATCCTACCACAGCGGTCCCCCACAATAGCCAGCAGCAGCGGAGCCCCCCAAAATCCCACCGCAGGGGTCCCCCACAATAGCCAGCAGCAGCGGAGCCCCCCAAAATCCCACCACAGGGGTCCCCCACAATAGCCAGCAGCAGCGGAGCCCCCAAAATCCCACCACGGATCACTCCCCACACAGACAAGTAGATCGACCACCACAGGGCCTCCCCCCAATAGCGAATAGCGATCGGCAAGTAGCATTTTTCACCCTGAAACCACTGACCTCCATGGCGTCCACAAGCTGTCAGGCTGCTGTCCTCTGCCGCCTCGGAGAACACGCCCCCTCCCGATAGGACACGCCCCCGGAAATGACGTCACACCTGGAAGGAGCCCATACACTCTAGCATTTACCATGTGGAGTGCGGCTCTGCAGGTGAAGGTATGTGGAGATTCCCCATTACTGGCGCATTAATATTAGAAATATATTGCTTTGTCTTCCTGGTAACTGCTATTTCTTAATAACATTTAGGACTGAGGAAAGGGCAACTTGAGAACGCTTTGTTATCTTCTTCTATCCTTCTCCTGCTTCGTGGCCTCCACCATTGTCAGAGAGCTCGGCAGCTGCTTAGAACCCATGGCTGCACAAGGTTAGAGGAGGCCGGGTTTTTACAAAGCTGGGAAATTTGCTTATATATATATATATACCTAAAATACAAAGGACATGTGTCATCTATAACTTTAGGCCTTTTAGACGTCATTTAATCTTTAATTTGCTTAACTGTTCACAATAACAGCAAAAAACATCTTGTACAGTTGGGATAATTATCAGTTTAGCACTTAGCAGCACATCTGCACTTTTATTATTTCCCTTTTTGCACAGTAATATTGCATACACTAGTCCCATATTTTCATTTTTCTTTTTAAAATATTTTTATTAGGTTTTTGTATTAAAAACCGGGATTAGGGAAATGAGGGAGGGGAAGGGAAGGGTTAACAGTGGACAGAGGAAGGGATCAATAAAATTAGAGAACCCTAATAACAGTCTCTAACAAACAAATACTGATTTGCAATTTGAAGAATGTTGTATGTTTATGTCATACTTAAATGTATACAATTCCGAGGAAAGAGGCACAAAATGGCAATTTTAAACCTTAACCCCTTCCCGACCTGTGACGCCACGTAGGCGTCATGAAAGTCGGTGCCAATCTGACCTGTGACGCCTATGTGGCGTCATGGAGGGATCGCGTCCCTGCAGTTCTGCAGGGACAGGGGGAGTGGTACTTCAGCCCAGGGGGGGGTGGCTTCACCCCCTCGTGGCTACGATCGCTCTGATTGGCTGTTGAAAGTGCAACAGCTAATCAGAGAAATTCGTAATATTTCACCTATAAAAAGTGGTGAAATATTACAATCCAGCCATGGCCCATGCTGCAATATCATCGGCCATGGCTGGAAACCCTGATGTGCCCCCCCACCGCCACCGATCGCCTCCCCAGTCCTCCGTTCTGTCCTGTAGTCCCCTCCGTCCACCTGTCCGCTCCCCCGTCCTCCTGCCCGCTCCCCCCGTGCTCCGATCCACCCCCCCCCCCCCCCCCCGGTGCTCCGATCCCCCCCTCATACCTACAGAGCCTCCCGAAGTCCGTCCGTCTGTTCCATGGGCGCCGCCATCTTCCAAAATGGCGGCCGCATGCGCAGTGTACCCGCTGAATCGGCCGGCCGGCAGATTCGTCACAGGTACATTTTGATCACTGTGATAAAACTTATCACAGTGATCAAAATAAAAAAAAATAGTAAATGAACCCCCCCTTTATCACCCCCATAGGTAGGGACAATAATAAAATAAAGAAAATATTTTTTTTTCTGCTCTAGGGTTAGGGTTAGGGCTAGGGTTAGCATTAGGGTTAGGGTTAGAACTAGGGTTAGGGTTAGAATTAGGCTATGTGCACACGGTGCGGATTTGGCTGCGGATCCGCAGCGGATTGGCCACTGCGGATTCGTAGCAGTTTTCCATCAGGTTTACAGTACCATGTAAACCTATGGATAACCAAATCCGCTGTGCCCATGGTGCGGAATATACCGCGTGGAAATGCTGTGTTGTATTTTCCGCAGCATGTCAATTCTTTGTGCGGATTCCGCAGCGTTTTACACCTGTTCTTCAATAGGAATCCGCAGCTGAAATCCCCACAAAAAAACACTGGAAATCCATGGTAAATCCGCAGGTAAAATGCAGTGCCCTTTACCTGCGGATTTTTAAAAAATGGTGCAGAAAAATCTCACGCGAATCCGCAACGTGGGCACATAGCCTTAAAGTTAGGGTTGGAATTAGGGCTAGGATTTTAAATAGGATTAAGATTAGGCCTGTGGTTAGGGTTATGGTTAGGGGTGTGTTGGGGTTAGGGTTGTGGTTAGGGTTGGGATTAGGGTTAGGGTTGGGATTAGGGTCAGGGTTAGAGTTGGGATTAGGGTTATGGGTGTGTTGGGGTTAGGGTTGTGACTAGGGTCATGGCTAGAGTTGGGATTAGGGTTAGGGGTGTGTAGGGGTGAGTGTTGGAGTTAGAATTGAGGGGCTTCCTCTTTTTAGGCACATCAGGGGTCTCCAAACGCAACATGGCGCCACCATTGATTCCAGCCAATCTCGTGTTCAAAAAGTCAAATGGTGCTCCCTCCCTTCCGAGCCCCGACGTGCACCCAATCAGTGGTTTACCCCCACATATGGGGTAACAGCATACTCAGGACAAACTGGGCAACGATTATCAACGCAACATGATGCCCGCAGACCATTCCATCAAAGTCTGCATTTCAAAAGTCACTACTTCCCTTCCGAGCCCCAACGCGTGCCCAAACAGTGGTTTACCCCCACATATGGGGTATCAGTGTACTCAGGACAAACTGGGCAACAAATTTTGGGGTCCAATTTTTCCTGTTACCCTTGTGAAAATAAAAAATTGCTTGCTAAACATCATTTTTGAGGAAAGAAAAATGATTTTTTTATTTCAACGGCTCTGCTTTGTAAACTTCTGTGAAGCACTTGGGGGTTCAAAGTGCTCACCACATATCTAGATAAGTTCGTTGGGGGGTCTAGTTTCCAAAAGAGGGTCAATTGTGGGGGGTTTCTACTGTTTAGGCACATCAGGGGCTCTGCAAACGCAGCGTGACGCCCGCGGACCATTCCATCAAAAGTCACTACTTCGCTTCCGAGCCTCGACGTGTGCCCAAGCAGTGGTTTACCCCCACATATGGGGTATCAGTGTACTCAGGACAAACTGGACAACAACTTTTGGGGTCCAATTTCTCCTGTTACTCTTGTGAAAATAAAAAATTGAGGGCAAAAAAATAATTTTTGAGGAAAGAAAAATGATTTTTTATTTTCACAGCTCTGCGTTATAAACTTCTTTGAAACACTTGGGGGTTTAAAGTGGTCACCGCACATCTAGATTAGTTCCTTGGGAGGTCTAGTAATGTTTAGGCACACAGGGGCTCTCCAAACGCGACATGGTGTCCGCTAACGATTGGAGCTAATTTTTCATTGAAAAAGTCAAATTGCGCTCCTTCCCTTCCGGGCCCTGCAGTGTGCCTAAACAGTGGTTTACCCCCACATGTGAGGTATCAGTGTACTCAGGAGAAATTGCCCAATAAATTTTAGGATCCATTTTATCCTGTTGCCCATGTGGAAATGAACAAATTGAGGCTAAAAGAATTTTTTTGTGAACAAAAAGTACTTTTTCATTTTTACGGATCAATTTGTGAAGCACCTGGGGATTCAAAGTGCTCACTATGCATCTAGATAAGTTCCTTGGGGAGTCTAATTTCTAAAATGGGGTCACATGTGGAGGAGCTCCAATGTTTAGGCACACAGGGGCTTTCCAAACGCGACATTGTGTCCGCTAGCGATTGGAGCTAATTTTTCATTCAAAAGTAAAATGGCGCTCCTTCCCTTCCGAGTCTTGCCGTGTGCACAAACAGTGGATTGTGACAACATATGAGGTATTGGTGTACTCAGGAGAAATTGCTCAACAAATTTTAGGATCCATTTTGTCCGTTGCCCATGTGAAAATGAAAAAATTGAGGATAAAAGACATTTTTTCTGAAAGAAAAGTACTTTTTCATTTTTACAGATCAATTTGTGAAGCACCTGGGGGTTCAAAGTGCTCACTATGCATCTAGATGAGCTCCTTGGGGGGTCTAGTTTCCAAAATGGGGTCAGCTGTGGGGGAGCTCCAATGTTTAGGCACACAGGGGCTCTCCAAACGCGACATGGTGTCCGCTAAAGATTGGAGCCAATTTTTCATTGAAAAAGTCAAATGGCGCTCCTTCCCTTCCGAGCCCTGTCGTGCGCCCAAACAGTAGTTCCCCCCCCACATATGGGGTATCAGCGTACTCAGGACAAATTGTACAATAACTTTGGGGTCCAGTTTCCCTTTTTACCCTTGGGAAAATAAAAAAATTGTTGCTAAAAGATCGTTTTTGTGACTAAAAAGTTAAATGTTCATTTTTTCCTTCCATGTTGCTTCTGCTGCTGTGAAGCACCTGAAGGGTTAATAAACTTCTTGAATGTGGTTTTGAGTACCTTGAGGGGTGCAGTTTTTGGAATGGTGTCTCTTTTGGGTATTTTCAGCCATATAGACCCCTCAAACTGACTTCAAATGTGAGGTGGTCCCTAAAAAAATGGTTTTGTAAATTTCATTGTAAAAATGAAAAATTGCTGGTCAAATTTTAACCCTTATAACTTCCTAGCAGAAAAAAATTTTGTTTCCTAAAGAGTGCTGACGTAAAGTAGACATGTGGGTAATGTTATTTATTAACTATTTTGTGTCACATAACTCTCTTGTTTAACAGAATAAAAATTCAAAATTTGAAAATTGCAAAATTTTCTAAATTTTAGCCAAATTTGCATTTTTTTCAGAAATAAACGCAAAAATTATCGACCTAAATATACCACTAACATGAAGCCCAATATGTCACGAAAAAACAATCTCAGAACCGCTAGGATCCGTTTATGAGTTATTACCTCATAAAGGGACACTGGTCAGAATTAATAGTTAATTAATTAATAATTAATTAATAAATAATAATAATTATTAATAAAATTAATTAATAATTAATAAAAAAAAATAGGCTGGGTCATGGAGGGGTTAAATTTGCTGTTCCAGATCTTCCATTTCTTAGAATATTTATAAACACTGCTATTGTTAGCCACAAATCTCCATTCCAGAGCGCTATGTTGGTGAATTTTATCCAAAATATCTGAGAATTTGGGTGTTTCGGGTTTTTTCCACCAGAATGCCAATGCATTTTTGACAACTAGGAGGATCTGTATGATGACATATCTAACCGAGGGGTCAAATTGCTCCATGTCAAGGGAAAGAAGCGCCCTTTGAGGGGTGATCACAACATTTCAGAAAAGGAGTTAATATGGCGCGATACCTGGAACCAGAGATTTTTTATTATCTGACAACCCCAAAATAAGTAAAAGAGATTACCCTGTTGTCCGCTGTCTCTCCAACATAAGGGAGAGTGTTCCTGGTTTATATGTGACAATCTGATGGGCGTTAGATACCATCTTGTCCTTATTTTAAAGTAGGACTCATGGAACACCATTGATATGTTTGACTGGCATGTGTTTTTTGTAGCGCTGTCCCATTGTTCAGTTCCCAAGTCTGTACCAAGGTCGGACTTCCACCTCTTCATATACAGTATACATTTTTAGCGCTAACGTTGTCCTTGATAAAGTACAGTGCCTTCCAAAAGTATTCGGCCCCCTGGAACATTTCGACCTTTTCTCACATACCATGCGTCAAACATAAAGATACCAAATGCAAATTTTTGGTGAAGAATCAACAACAAGTGGAACACAATTGTGAAGTTGAACGAAATTTATTGGTTATTTTAAATTTTTGTGGAAATTCAAAAACTGAAAGTGGGGCGTGCAATATTATTCGGCCCCTTTAACTTAATACTTTGTTGCACCACCTTACAGCTGCAAGTCACTTGGGGTATGTCTCTATCAGTTTTGTACATCTAGAGACTGAAATTCTTGCCCATTCTTCCTTGGTAAACAGCTCGAGCTCAGTGAGGTTCGATGGAGATCGTTTGTGAACAGCAGTTTTCAGCTCTTTCCACAGATTTTCGATTGGATTGAGGTCTGAATTTTTATTTGGCCATTCTAACACCTGGATATGTTTATTTGTGAACCATTCTATTGTAGATTTTGCTTTATGTTTGGGATCATTGTCTTGTTGGAAGACAAATCTCCGTTCCAGTCTCAGGTCTTTTGCAGACTTTTAACAGGTTTTCTTCAAGAATGGTCCTGTATTTGGCTCCATTCATCTTCCCATCAATTTTAACTATCTTCCCTGTCCCTGCTGAAGAAAAGCAGGCCCAAACCATGATGCTGCCACCACCATGTTTGACAGTGGGGATGGTGTGTTCAGGGTGATGACCTGTGTTGCCTTTATGCCAAACATATCATTTGGCATTGTTGCCAAAAAGTTCAATTTTGGTTTCATCTGACCGGAGCACCTTCTTCCACATGTTTGGTGTGTCTCCCAGGTGGCTTGTTGCAAACTTTAAACAACACTTTTTATGGTTATCTTTGAGAAATGGCTTTCTTCTTGCCACTCTTCCATAAAGGCCAGATTTGTGCAGTGTACGACTGATTGTTGTCCTATGGACAGACTGTCCCAACTCAGCTGTAGATCTCTGCAGTTCTTACAGAGTGATCATGGGCCTCTTGGCTACATCTCTGATTAGTCTTCTCCTTGTTTGAGATGAAAGTTTAGAGGGACGGCTGGGTCTTGGTAGATTTGCAGTGGTATGATGCTCCTTCCATTTCAATATGATGGCTTGCACAGTGCTCCTTGGGATTTTTAAAGATTAGGAAATCATTTTGTATCCAAATCCGGATTTAAACTTCTCCACAACAGTATCACGGATCTGCCTGGTGTGTTCCTTGGTCTTCATGATGCTCTCTGTGCTTCAAACAGAACCCTGAGACTATCACAGAGCAGGTGCATTTATACGGAGACTTGATTACACACAGGTGGATTACATTTATCATCATTAGGCATTTAGGACAACATTGGATCATTCAGAGATCCACAATGAACTTCTGGAGTGAGTTTGCTGCACTGAAAGTAAAGGGGCTGAATAATATTGCACGCCCCACTTTTCAGTTTTTGAATTTCCACAAAAATTTAAAATAACCAATACATTTTGTTCAACTTCACAATTGTGTTCCACTTATTGTTGATTCTTCACCAAAAATTTACATTTGGTATCTTCATGTTTGAAGCATGATATGTGGGAAAAGGTTGAAAAGTTCCAGGGGGCTGAATACGTTCGCAAGGCACTGTAACTATATAGGTTACTTCGGCTCCAAATGTTTTTATTATTTAGGTTGCACAGCAGTGAAGAAAGGATTTCAAGATTCAAGGCTTTACGGTCAGGGGTTTTTGTATACTGTCCTTTAGCATAGTAAAAAGGACCAGTTCAGAAGAGGGTAAGTTGTATTTAGATTTTATCTCGCTGAATGTAAGGAATTTAATCCCATTGTGAATATTACCAATTCTCCTAATGCCAGATTTGTTCCATGATTCGGTCAGAGGGAGGTTAATTATTAAAGCTAATAAGTGTAGAGGAAATTTCATAACTTGTTCAATTTTATTAAAGTCTTTGTTAGGTGAGTAACCGTCTGAAAGGCTATCTGACTCATTTGTAGACTGGTTAAGGTACCGTCACATTTAGCGACGCTGCAGCGATCTAGACAACGATGCCTGTTATGATCCCAATGGTAGAGGATCTCAGGGTTTTCAGCAAAGTCTGCAAACATAAAAAACCAGCTCATAGGGAGGTGGTAACTGAGCTGACCGCATACCTGATCCTAGCCCACAACTAATAGCAGCCGGGGAACGTACCTACGTTGGTTCTAGACGTCTCGCGCCAGCCGGAGAACTAACTAACCCTTTCAGAGAAAATCAGACCTCACTTGCCTCAAGAGAAAGGTACCCCAAAGTAAATACATGCCCCCAACAAATAATAACGGTGAGGTAAGAAGAAAGGACAAACGTAAGTATGAACTAGATTCAGCAAAGAGAGGCCCACTATATAATAGCAGAAATATAGAAAGCGGACTTATGCGGTCAGCGAAAAATCCTACAAAAATATCCACGCTGAATATCCAAGTACCCCTGCACCGACTAACGGTGTGGGGGGAGAATATCAGCCCCCTTAGAGCTTCCAGCAAAATCAGGAACCACATTATGAACAAGCTGGACAAACAACAGAACAATGCAAATGAACAAAAATAAGAAAGCAGGACTTAGCTTATCTTGCAAAAGTCAGGACCAGTAGACAGGAGCAACCAGACAAGGACTGATTACATTGATGCCAGGCAATGGACTAAGAATCCAGGAAGTTTAAATAGGAACACCCAGGGTCTAACGAACCAGGTGACTACCAACCTGGGGAAAGAAAATCCAAGTGCCATACCGCTAGTGACCACAAGAGGGAGCCAAAAAGTATAGTTCACAACAGATGCCGATCGCTGCAGCGTCGCTGTTTCGTCGTTGTGTGGTCGCTGGAGAGCTGTCACACAGACAGCTCTCCACCGACCAACGATGCCGGTCCCCGGGTAACCAGGGTAAACATCAGGTTACTAAGCGCAGGGCCGCGCTTAGTAACCCGATGTTTACCCTGGTTACCAGTGCTAATGTAAAAAAAACCAAACACTACATACTTACATTCCGGTGTCTGTCCCCCGGAGCTGTACTTCCCTGCACTGACTGTGAGCGCCAGCCGGAAAACACAGCGGTGACGTCACCGCTGTGCTCTGCTTTACGGCTGGCCGGCGCTGGCCGTGCAGGAAAGCACAGCGCCGGGGGACAGACACTGGAATGTAAGTATGTAGTGTTTTTTTTTTTTTTTTTTACATTTACACTGGTAACCATGGTTTTTTTTACATTTACACTGGTAACCAGGGTAAACATCGGGTTTCTAAGCGCGGCCCTGCACTTAGTAACCCGATGTTTACCCTGGTTACCAGTGAAGACATCGCTGAATCGGCGTCGCACACACCGATTCAGTGATGTCTGCGGGAGTCCAGCGACTAAATAACGTTCTGGACTTTCTGCTCCGACCAACGATGCCACAGCAGGATCCTGATCGCTGCTGCGTGTCAAACTCAACGATGTCGCTAGCCAGGACGCTGCAACGTCACAGATCGCTAGCGATATCGTTCAGTGTGAAGGTACCTTAAGCTTTATTCTCTTGGTCACTAAGACCCTTTCTTTTATACGATTTAGAGGTGTCCATTTCCTCTGTAGGTATCACAGATGGCGTCAGTGGTTTGGTGTCTCCTTTAGTGTCACTTTTGAAAGAAAGTGAGCTGGGATTTGTTTTAGTTGTTGTTTTTTTTGGACCAACCCCTTCTTTTATTGTCTTATTATATGTCGGGATATATGATTGTTTTGGATGGGAAGGTTTTGATTCATCTCCTTTTAGTGGAGACCTAGATTTAATAGGACTTAATAGGTTTGGGAAGTCCTCATATGATTTTGAGAGAGCTCCCAGGGAGGTCTGTCTGTTTTTTTTAGATTTGTTTTTGAACTTCCCTTCAGCTGGCTCCATTTTAACCACTTCATGACCCAGCCTATTTTGGCCTTAATGACCTTGCCATTTTTTGCAATTCTGACCAGTGTCCCTTTATGAGGTAATAACTCAGGAACGCTTCAACGGATCCTAGCGATTCTGAGATTGTTTTTTCGTGACATATTGGGCTTCATGTTGTGGTAAATTTAGGTCGATAATTTCTGAGTTTATTTGTGAAAAAAACTGAAATTTGGTGAAAATTTCGCAATTTTCACATTTTTAATTTTTATTCTGCTAAACCAGAGAGTTATGTGACACAAAATAGTTAATAAATAACGTTTCCCACATGTCTACTTTGCATCAGCACAATTTTGGAAACAAATTTTTTTTTTGCTAGGAAGTTATAAGGGTTAAAATTTGACCAGTGATTTCTCATTTTTACAACAAAATTTACAAAACCATTTTTTTTAGGGACCACCTCACATTTGAAGTCATTTTGAGGGTTCTATATGGCTGAAAATACCCAAAAGTGACACCATTCTAAAAACTGCACCCCTCATGGTGCTCAAAACCACATTCAAGAAGTTTATTAACCCTTCAGGTGTTTCACAGCAGCAGAAGCAACATGGAAGTAAAAAATGAACATTTAACTTTTTAGTCACAAAAATGATCTTTTAGCAACAATTTTTTTATTTTCCCAAGGGTAAAAGGAGAAACTGGACCACGGACGTTGTTGTCCAATTTGTCCTGAGTACGCTGATACCTCATATGTGGGGGTAAACCACTGTTTGGGCGCACGGCTGGGCTCGGAAGGGAAGGAGCGCCATTTGACTTTTTAAATGGAAGATTAGCTCCAATCATTAGCGGACACCATGTCGCGTTTGGAGAGCCCCTGTGTGCCTAAACATTGGAGCTCCCCCACAAGTGACCCCATTTTGGAAACTAGACCTCCCATGGAACTAATCTAGATGTGTGGTGAGCACTTTGAACCCCCAAGTGCTTCACAGAAGATTATAACGCAGAGCCATGAAAATAAAAAATAATTTTTCTTTTCTCAAAAATGATTTTTTAGCCCACAATTTTCCCAAGGGTAACAGGAGAAATTGGACCCCAAAAGTTGTTGTCCAGTTTCTCCTGAGTACGCTGATACCCTATATGTGGGGGTAAACCACTGTTTGGGCACAAGTCGGGGCTGGGAAGGGAGGTAGTGACGTTTTGAAATGCAGGCTTTGATGGAGTGGTCTGCGTGCGTCACATTCCTTTTGCAGAGCCCCTGATGTGCCTAAACAGTAGAAACCCCCCACAAGTGACCCCATTTTGGAAACTAGACCCCCCAAGAAACTTATCTAGATATGTGGTGAGCACTTTGAACCCCCAAGTGCTTCACAGAAGTTTACAACGCAGAGCCATGAAAATAAAAAATCATTTTTCTTTCCTTAAAAATGATGTTTTAGCAAGCGATTTTTTATTTTCCCAAGGGTAACAGGAGAAATTGGACCCCAATAATTGTTGCCCAGTTTGTCCTGAGTATGCTGGTACCCCATATGTGGGGGTAAACCACTGTTTGGGCACACGTCAGGGCTTGGAAGGGAGGGAGCACCATTTGACTTTTTGAACGCAATATTGGCTGGAATCAATGGTGGCGCCACGTTGCGTTTGGAGACCCCTGATGTGCCTAAACAGTGGAAACCCTTCAATTCTAACTCCAACACTAACCCCAACACACCCCTAACCCTAATCCCAACCCTAACCCCAACACACCCCTAACCCTAATCCCAACTCTAGCCATAACCCTAATCACAACCCAACCCCAACACAGCCCTAACCACAACCCTAATCCCAACCCTAATCCCAACCCTAACCACAAGCCTATTCTTAATCCTATTTCCAACCCTAGCCCTAATTCCAACCCTAACCATAAGGCTATGTGCCCACGTTGCGGATTCGTGTGAGATTTTTCCGCACCATTTTTGAAAAATCCGCAGGTAAAAGGCACTGCGTTTTACCTGCGGATTTACCGCGGATTTCCAGTGTTTTTTATGCGGATTTCACCTGCGGATTCCTATTGAGGAACAGCTGTAAAACGCTGCGAAATCCGCGCAAAGAATTGACATGCTGCGGAAAATACAGCGCAGCATTTCCGCGCGGTATTTTCCGCACCATGGGCACAGCGGATTTGGTTTTCCATAGGTTTACATGGTACTGTAAACCTGATGGAACACTGCTATGAATCCGCAGCAGCCAATCCGCTGCGGATCCGCAGCCAAATCCGCACCGTGTGCACATAGCCTAATTCTAACCCTAACCCTAACCCTAGTTCTAACCCTAACCCTAGTTCTAACCCTAGTGGAAAAAAAAAATATTTTCTTTATTTTATTATTGTCCCTACCTATGGGGGTGATAAAGGGGGGGGGGGGGGCATTTACTATTTTTTTTATTTTGATCACTGTGATAAGTTTACCACAGTGATCAAAATGTACATGGAACGCATCGGCCGGCCGGCAGATTCGGCGGGCACACTGCGCATGCGCCCGCCATTTTGGAAGATGGCGGCGCCCAGGGAGAAGACGGACCGACTTCGGAAGGCTCGGTAAGTATGAGGGGGTGGTGGGGGGGTGGATCGGAGCACAGGGGGGGGGGATCAGAGGATGGGGGGAGCGGACAGGAGCACGGGGGAGCGGACAGGGGGACGGAGGGGGGTACCGGACAGAACGGAAGACTGGGGAGGAGATCGGGGGCAGTGGGGGGGTACAGAACATGATTTCCAGCCATGGCAGATGCTATTGCAGCATCGGCCATGGCTGGATTGCAATATTTCACCATTTTCATAGGTGAAATATTGCAAATTGCTCTGATTGGCTGTTGCACTTTCAACAGCCAATCAGAGTGATCGTAGCCACGTGGGGGCAAAGCCACCCCCCCGGGCTGAAGTACAACTCCCCCTCTCCCTGCAGATCGGGTGAAATAGGAGTTAACCCTTTCACCCGATCTGCAGGGACGCGATCATTCCATGACGCCACATAGGCGTCATGGGTCGGATTGGCACCGACTTTCATGACGCCTAAGTGGCGTCAAAGGTCGGAAAGGGGTTAAGTTCACTGCTCCCAACAAGCCGTCAACCAGTAATTTTCACGAGAGCTGTATATGATAGTACAGTTCAGAGTATATATGTAGAATTTTTAACCTGCAATATAGAATAATACAAAAGAGATTTCAATATACTTGCAATAGAATTAAAGCTGACAAATAGACAAGTGGGTACACTATGACCATACAGTATTGGCCAAGATGGTAGGTAGGCAAGTAGGTCAGGTGAGTGATCCCTTTAAGTAGATAGAGAGGTTGTGATGATGTAGATGGCTGTTTCCCAATAAGGAGAAACAGTATGTTGTGTGAAGATAGACAACCAATCTTCTCATTGATACAGGCTTATATATCTTATTTATAAGGGTCTCAGGTGTAAGAGAGTCGAACTCTGGTGTAGTACAATGCCAGGTAGACTTTACTCCTCAAGCCATGTGGTGCCACAGGATAAGATTTATAAGGAATATGCCTTTAAGTAGACTGCAAGGTTAAGGTAATATAGACAAAGTAGAGTATCTGCTCTGGTTTATTTATATTAGGACTCGCAGAGTTAGTTATATCTCGGGTCTTTAACCTCGGCGCTCAATACAGTACTGTTGCCTCTGGTATATAGGTTAAATTGCTTCAGTGATTACCTGAAAGTCATCCCAAACAGGGTGTTGTGTGAATCTTATAGGAGGAAATGCAGGCCTATTGGTTTTCAGGTTTATCGTCCCTGTCAGCACTGAGCAGCACCGAGTCCCCCTTTATTCTGTTATGCTTTGGGCCTTCCCTACTCCGTCCCTCGGTTAGTCCTGCTGGGAGGATTCCCTTGTACTTTAGGGTCTGCCGCTGCCGGATTTTTTGCACCGCTCCTTGATGGGTTGCGGTGGGCATCATTGGATCAGTCACCGACCACAGGGCTCCTCACAAGAGGCTCACCGGCAGACTCTGCAGTCTCTTCTGTGTCGTGCTGCAGCTAGAAGCAAGGAGCGCTGAGAGCTGCTGTCACGTCTGAGCCTGGATCTGTTGCAAGATGGCGCCTGGACGTGGCTGGATCTACTTTCTGCACCTCGCGGTAAGCACAGCCCAGTGCGTTGCAGGCCTGCCGCGGTTATCGAGTGAGATGCCTGTTGTGCCTCACCTTAAGAGGTTGCTGTGGGTCCCTTGATGCTGGGGAAGTCCGTCTTGTGTGTCCTCTGTGTGGGTAACGCTGGAACTATGGCGCAGAAGTGCTCCACAAAGATTAAATGATGAAAGAGAGGATCCCTCCGCCTCTCCTGCACCGCTGTTGTCCTCGGATTTTAAAATGCTGTGTCTTCTGATTTTTGTCCAAAAACCCCGATTTTGGTATCAAAATGGTCCAGGCACGATAAGAAACTGTTCTGGATCAGGAAGATAATATTCTTGTAGGCTTTGTGAGTCACTTTTAGGATGTCAGGGTGGGAGCTCAGACCTTCTGCCTCCTACATAGCCAGTGCTCAAGCCACCCCACCATATCTTCATTTTTCTTAAGTGTTTATCCACACTGTAACACTAAACAGCTCACCGCTAATATTCACACACATTAATAGATTGCTCATAGAGGAAACACTTTCTTCACCACTCCCCCCTCTATATGTATAATGTGTCCTTTTTCATGTTTATCTCCATACATATTAGGCCCAGCACCCATTATACATTCCCTTGCCATTCTATTTACTGACGGCACATTATTAGTGATGACTAAAATGCTCGGGTGCTCGTTACTCGGGTTGAGTAAATTGGAATACTCGGATACTCGACCGGAGCAACGAGCCCAATGTAAGTCTATAGGAGGCCCAAGTATTTTTACCGCTATTCCCCCCCCGGGGTCCTTTTAAGGTCTAAAAACATTTGAAAATGATGGAAACACTGCTCAGATGACACAGAAACATCATGGGGATCGCCCCTGGAAGAATTCCTGACTCCTTGTTCACAGCTTTAAACAATTATTTCTGAGATTCATGCTATTTTTACTGGTGCCACAAAAAACACACTAAAACGAAACCAAAACGGATTTTGCTGGGAAATATATCAAGGTACATCCTTTGCAGGTTAATGACTTGCCTGTAAGGCCAAATAATGAACCCCAGACCGAAAATTTCCTCCCCCACTTGGGCTTAGTTCAGACGCAGCGTTTTTGAAGCGTTTTTCAACTTTAACTTTGCTTTCAACCACTACAAATACATTCACTAGAAAATGTCATTGTAACGTAACAACCCTAGCTGGCCATCTGGTGTGTGACACATAAGCAGACCCATCTTGTTTCATTTATGAAGGAGGGACTCTTAGGCTGTGTGCACACATTTAGGAATTTTCGCTATAAAAATGCGATAAAACCTTGAAAAATACGCATACATTAAGCATCCTATTATTAGAATTCATTCCGCATTTTTTGTGCACATGCTGCGTTTTTTCCGCTGTGGAATCACATTCCAGAAAAAAATGCAGCATGTTCATTCCTTGTGCGGAATCGTGGGGATTCCGCACACATAGGAATGCATTGATCCGCTTACTTTCCACATGTGGCTATGCCCACCATGTGGGAAGTAAGCGGATCATGTGCAGTTGGTACCCAGGGTGGAGGACAGGAGACTCTCCTCCAGGCCCTGGGTACCATATAATTGTTAAAAAAAATAATTAAAATAAAAAATGGTGATATTCTCACCTTCCAGCATCCCCCGGCATGCTTCCCGCTCCTCGCGATGCTCCGGTCCCAGTAATGCATTGCGAAAATGACCTGTGATGACGTATGGTCTCGCGAGACCGCTACGTCATCTGGGGTCATGCCGCAAAGCATTACTGGGACCGGAGCATCGCAAGGAGCGGGAAAGGCTTTCAGGGAAGCCAGAAGGTGAGAATATCACAATTTTTTTTTTATTATTATTATTTTTAACATTAGATCTTTTTACTATTGATGCTGCATAGGCAGCATCAATAGTAAAAAGTTGGTCACACTTGTCAAACACTATGTTTGACAAGTGTGACCAGCCTGTCAATCAGTTTTCCAAGCGGTGCTACAGATCGCTTGGAAAACGCTAGCATTCTGCAAGCTAATTACGCTTGCAAAACGCTAGTGTTTAGCGGGAAAACGCATGCCAATTCCACATGCAATATACCCGCGGCAGGAGTTGCAGAATTGCTGCGGAAATTTCCGTGGCATTTCTGCAACGTGTGCACTTAGCCTTAAAGTCACAGAGCCTGTTTTTACTGGTACATCAGGCGGCATTAATCTTTTTAAAGGGCCATTGTTAAACAGTGGGTCTCCTAAACTGTTGTAGCCTACGCTGTGAGTGGATGGGCTGCCAAGAATTACAACGCACCACAATACCCGTCATAAGATGTCCAGGAGGGCCTCCTGAAAAAAATGTTGCATTGAATGCAAGGCCTGCCCCTGCTATCAATTTATATCCACCCCAATATGTTTTTTTAACACATTGGCAGCAAGGCCAGCTCTGCTGCATAGTCATATGCACTCCATTACGCCTTGGAACCAGGGGTGGATTAAGCGTAGCCAGGGCCCTGGGCTGTTTAGACACTGTGGGCCCCCCGGTCATGTGACCGGGTCATGTGATGTTTTCTAAAAATCACCATCTCTACATGTCTGACAGCCATTCCATTCCAGAGTCAGTTCAATTCCAACCAAAGTACACCTCATTCTACTTAGGCCGGCGTCACACTGGCGAGTTTTACGGACGTAAGAGCGCAGAAACTACGTCCGTAAAACTCGCATAACATACGGCACAATGATTCTCAATGGGGCTGCTCCTATTAGCCGTATATTACGGTTCAGTATTATACGGCTTTCTACGGCCGTACAAAATCGCAGCATGCTGCGTTTGTCAGCGTATTGCGCAAATAATACGCCAATGAAAGTCTATGGGGGCGAGAAAAATACGGATTCCACACGGACCAGCAGTGTGACTTGCGAGAAATATGCAGCGGTGTTAGTGAAAAGTCGGTAATTCAATTGCCGGCTTTTCATTTCTCCTGCACAAACCCGACAGGATATGAGACATCGTTTACATACAGTAAACCATCTCATATCCCCTTTTTTTTTGCATATTCCACACTACTAATGTTAGTAGTGTGTATGTGCAAAATTTTAGCGCTGTAGCTGCTTAAATAAAGGGTTAAATGGCGGAAAAAATTGGCGTGGGCTCCCGCGCAATTTTCTCCGCCAGAGCGGTAAAGCCAGTGACTGAGGGCAGATATTAATAGCCAGGAGAGGGTCCATGGTTATTGGCCCCCCCCGTGGCTAAAAACATCTGCCCCCAGCCACCCCAGAAAAGGCACATCTGGAAGATGCGCCTATTCTGGCACTTGGCCACTCTCTTCCCACTCCCTGTAGAGGTGGGATATGGGGTAATGAAGGGTTAATGCCACCTTGCTATTGGAAGGTGACATTAAGCCAGATTAATGATGGAGAGGCGTCAATTATGACACCTATCCATTATTAATCCAATTGTAGGAAAGGGTTAAAAAACACACACACACATGATTGAAAAGTATTTTAATGAAATAAACACAGCGGTTGTTGTAATAATTTATTGTTCTCTCAAATCCATTTGCAGTCCCTCGCTTGGCAACATAATAAACGCACAAGATACATACCTTCTGATGTACTGTCAGGTCCAACGATGTAATCCATCTGAAGGGGTTAACTAATATTACAAGCAGGAGCCCTGCAATAATGCAGCTGTGCTCCGTGCCTGTAATTCCCCTGCGAATGAATGAAATGTAGGTCATTGACCTACATTTCCTTCAGTCGCGGTGATGCGCCCCCTGGTGGATGTCCTCATATGACCTGGAGCGTGGGAAAAAGTTCCCAGGCTGCAGTTCATGAGAACATCCACCAGAGGGCGCCTCACCGCGAATGAATGAAATGTAGGTCAATGACCTACATTTCATTCATTCGCAGGGGAATTATAAGCACGGAGCACAGCTGCATTATTGCAGGGCTCCTGCTTGTAATATTAGTTAACCCCTTCAGATGGATTACATCGTTGGACCTGACAGTACATCAGAAGGTATGTATCTTGTGCGTTTATTATGTTGCCAAGCGAGGGACTGCAAATGGATTTGAGAGAACAATAAATTATTACAACAACCGCTGTGTTTATTTCATTAAAATACTTTTCAATCATGTGTGTGTGTGTTTTTTAACCCTTTCCTACAATTGGATTAATAATGGATAGGTGTCATAATTGACGCCTCTCCATCATTAATCTGGCTTAATGTCACCTTCCAATAGCAAGGTGGCATTAACCCTTCATTACCCCATATCCCACCGCTACAGGGAGTGGGAAGAGAGTGGCCAAGTGCCAGAATAGGCGCATCTTCCAGATGTGCCTTTTCTGGGGTGGCTGGGGGCAGATGTTTTTAGCCACGGGGGGGCCAATAACCATGGACCCTCTCCTGGCTATTAATATCTGCCCTCAGTCACTGGCTTTACCATTCTGGCGGAGAAAATTGCGCGGGAGCCCACGCCAATGTTTTCCGCCATTTAACCCTTTATTTCAGCAGCTACAGCGCTGAAATTTTGCACATACACACTACTAACATTAGTAGTGTGGAATATGCAAAAAAAAAGGGGATATGAGATGGTTTACTGTATGTAAACCATGTCTCATATCCTGTCGGGTTTGTGCAGGAGAAATGAAAAGCCGGCAATTGAATTACCGGCTGTTCACAGATATCGCGCTGAATGAAATATAAATACAGAATATATATATATGTGTCTCAATGACATATATATATATATATATATATATATATATATATATATATATATATATATATATATATTGTATATATACTGTATATATATATATATATATATATATATATATACTGTATATATGTTTTCCCGAACATTTGAGCACATAAATCCATTAGATGTCAGTTTTGCAAGCCTGCGCGAAAATCTCGCAGTACGGATGCCATACGGATTACATACCGAGGATGCCATGCGCAAAATACGCTGACACACCCTGACTACGGATCACTATTTTGGGAACATTTCTCCGTATTACGGCCGTAGTACGGACGTAAAAAACGGACCGTATTGTCTTACGCCGAGTGTGACGCCGGCCTTAATGTGATTCGGATTAGGTGATCAGCTGAACCAAGTCTTATTTAACGAGGGAAAGTATAAAAAACACTGTTGTGGTCTTCACAATCCTCTTGCAATAGGACAAGCTGGATGACCAAACAAGTGCTAGAAATAGTCCAAAATTAATTTGAATTATAAAATAATTTTTAACCATGTCAAAAGAGCTGAAAAGAAAAGTCTTGACTGAGGAAAAGTGGGTCAATTCTGGCTTTACTAGTAGACTGAATGTAGTCCATTACAACAAGGTCAAGCAGCAGACATTGGCGACAACAGAGCTACAGACCAGCAGAGGGTGAAAGCGACTCTCCACTGATCGGGATGACCGTCATCTTATTCGAATGTCACTCAGCAACCCCAGGATGACATCAAGTGACCTACAAAAGGAATGGCAAATGGCAGTTGGGGTGAAGCGTACGGCAAGAACAGTTCATAGCAGACTCCTAGAGGCAGGCCTCAAGTCATGTAAAGCTAGAAAATAGCCTTTCATCAATCAGAAGCAAAGGAGAACCGGGCTGAAGTTTGCCAAAGACCCTAAGGATTGGACCATAGAGGACTGGAGTAAGGTAATCTTCTCTGATGCGTCTAATTTTCAGCTTTGCCCAACACCTGGTCGTATAACGGTTAGACGGAGACCTGGAGAGGCGTACAAGCCACAGCGTCTTGCACCCACTGTGACATTTGGTGGAGGATCGGTAATGATCTGGGGATGCTTAAGCAAGGCTGGAATTGGGCAGGTTAATCTTTGCGAAGGAAGTATGAATCAAGCTGCATACAAGGTTATCCATGAAAACCACTTGTTTCCTTCTGCTCAGACAATGCTCCCTTACCCTGGGGGCTGCTTTTTCCAGCAGGACAATGCCCCATGCCATAGAGCTAGGTCAATCAATGTGTGGATGAAGGAGCACCACATCAAGACTGTCATGGCCAGCCCAATCTCCAGACTTGAGCCCCATTGAAAACTTCTGAAATGTAATCAAGAGGAAGATGGATACTCAGAAACCATCAAACAAAGGGTCACCCAAAAGCAGTGGGAAAGACTGGTGGAAAGCATTCCAAGACGCATGAAAACTGTTCATGGTTATTCCACCAAATATTCATTTCTGAACTCTTCCTGAGTTAAAATATTAGTATTGTTGTTTCTACTTGAATAAGAATTTTATTTTCTTTGCATTATATGAGGTCTGAAAGCACTGTTTCTTTTTTTATTATTTTGCCAATTTCTCATTTGCTGAAAATAAGTACAATATTTTTAGCTTGAAATTTCAGAGACATGTTGTCAGTACTTTATAAAATAAAACAGTGTACATTTTACTCAAAAAACATACCTATAAAGAGAAAAATCAGAGAAACTGAAAATTTTGCAGTGGTCTCTTCATTTTTGCCAGAGCTGCATATATAAAATTTAAAACCTAGGTGCGTCTTGTGGGCCAGTGTGTTTTATAATCCCAAAAATATGTTAATTTCTGACCATGGTGTTTTTGAAAACAAAAAAGCTTTTATAAAAGCCTCAAACTTCTGTGTGTGAATCAGACATGAGATCTGACGTGATAGAAGATTACAGTGCGGAGAAGACTGGAAACCTTCATATAGACGGCCGGTGGGGATGGAGTCAGTGATGGACTCTGGACAAATATGTTTCTAGAGCCGTAGTAGAAGATGATGTCATCCTCATCATGAAGTCGTTATTTCTCCTGTCACGTGTAATAAATATATCTCCTGCAGTATTGTTAATGCCGATTCCAGCGTCTGTAAGTGAGACGAGAATTAGCGTTATGGAAGATGAGTCTATGAGAAACGTATTCAGCTGCCGACTCCGAGGAACAAACGATTGGTTGTCTGTGGCCTAAACTTTATAGGTTTTATTAGTAGATGTCAGAGAAAAAACAATGTTGTAAAATAATTAAAATATACCATATTTTTCGGAGTATAAGATACACCGGACCATAAGACGCACCCCAAATTTACAGAAGGAAAATAGGGAAATAAAAATGTGTCAAATTGTGGTCCGTCATTGAGTCTGAATTCAGCTTATCGTGGGAAATCAGTAGCGCTGGTGGAGGGTGGTCACGGGGTGTTCGGTGGTTTGGCAGTGATATGACTCCTATTGCAGACTGATGCGGTAGGTTCTGTGGTTCTCATGCTGCGGTGGCTCCTCCAACATTTTCTGAAAGCCCGGAGCACCCGCACATCCCTTGCTGTGAAGCAGTGGCCTCTGGGAAATCCCATCCCAGGCTGATGCGGCAGGTTCATCGATGCTAAGGGTTGCAAGGGCTACGCTGTCATTTTGTGAAAGCCCTCGAGCCCCGCACACCCCCCACTGCTGCGATGCGGTGGCCTTCGGTAAAATGGCCTCTGGGAAAATGCCGCTGCAAATTGAGATCTCGGCTCCAAGATCTCATCTCTCGAGATCTCAATGTGTGCATGTGCCAACCCAGTGGACATTTCACCAGGGGCTACCGCATGGCAGCAGTGTGGATGTGCAGTGCTCAGGGCTTTCCAAAAATGTTGGCGGAGCCCCACACCACTGCACGCCGCCGAATACTGCTGCACCAGCCTAGGAAGGGAGTGGGATCTCCCTGCAGTGTCGGACCGCCGTAGAATCACCCGACTCCTACTGCCATCACACTAATTGTAAGCATATTCCGACTAGAAGACGCACCCCCATTTTCCACCAAACATTTTTTGGGGAAAAAGTGCATTCTGTAGTCTGAAAAATACGGTAATTGCTGCTTGGGTCCCCGCCAGACTCTGTATCTTCTGTTCTTTCCCAACGAACTTGTGATTCCTACAGTAAATTAATTGCCGAAGCAGTGAGTGACATAGCCAGTGATTGGTTGCATGGAGGAGATGTCTTACTCAGTAACTCAGCTTATGTTCCAGTCCATACAAGACTAGAGAATACAACATCTACACGTTCTGTCTTCTGAAATGTTTCCCTTGTTATCTCCAGTAATTTTATTATTAGAATTCTTTGTAATGATTCATCCTCTCATCGTCTTCCTATTCAGGTCCCTACAATATCCGATCCTTTCAGTAGACATCTTCTATATTAAGATAATTTTTATTAACTACCCATCAAGAATGGATATGAAGAGGGACAAGATGGCGGAGAGGATATTACACCTCACCCTAGAGATCCTCTTCCGTCTTACTGGAGAGGTGAGAGATTTTGATGGCGTCACATTACATAATTCTTATTTATGTCATTAAAACTGTTGGACAGAACTCAAGAGGTGAGGAATCTGGAAATGTCTGTAGTGAGATTTATTAATGTGTCTCTCCTTAATCAGGATTACACAGTAGTGAAAAAAAATTCTAATGAGCGCTGTCAGACCCCTGTGTCTGAGGGATGGGAAAGACCCCTGAGCCCAATCACAAGGCCTCCACCTCACCCACTGATACATGAGGACATCAATGAACAAAAGATCCTAGAACTCACCTACAAGATGATTGAGCTGCTGACTGGAGAGGTGACACTGCTGGGAATGCTGGGACATTATACAGTAAAACTATGAAGGGATCGGTGTGATGACGGTATCATTGTATGTGTCAGATTCCTATGAGGTGCCAAGATGTCGCTGTCTATTTCTCCATGGAGGAGTGGGAGTATTTAGAATTACACAACAATCTGTATGAGGACGTCATGATGGAGGTTCCCCAGCCCCTTACATCACCAGGTAATAGGATTAAATACACACAGCCTATAATTATCTGTATGTAAGGAATTAATTCATTCCCTGTGTGTGTTTCCTCCAGATCTATCCAGTAAGTGGACAACACCCGAGAGATGTCCCCGTCCTCTTCTTCCACAGGACTGTAAACAAGAAGATCCCAATGTCTCTCAGAATCATCAGGTAGATGGAGAGAAGGTGTCATGAGATCTCTCCTATGATGTGTAGACGGTGGTGAAGGTCTTGTGCTCAGTCTTGGGGGGGACTTGGGGATCCTAGTTAATTATAAACTTACCTGGAGCAGCCAGTGCCAGGCAGCAGCTGCCAAGGCAAACAGGATCATGGGGTGCATTAAAAGAGGTCTGGATACACATGATGAGCATTATACTGCCTCTGTACAAATCCCTAGTTAGACCGCACATGGAGTACTGTGTCCAGTTTTGGGCACCGGTGCTCAGGAAGGATATAATGGAACTAGAGAGAGTACAAAGGAGGGCAACAAAATTAATAAAGGGGATGGAAGAACTACAATACCCAGATAGATTAGCGAAATTAGGATTATTTAGTCTAGAAAAAAGACGACTGAGGGGCGATCTAATAACCATGTATAAGTATATAAGGGGACAATACAAATATCTCGCTGAGGATCTGTTGTGAACTATACTTTTTGGCTCCCTCTTGTGGTCACTAGCGGTATGGCTCTTGGATTTTCTTTCCCCAGGTTGGTAGTCACCTGGTTCGTTAGACCCTGGGTGTTTGTTGTGAATTTGGTTTTGGGCTCCCCCGGTGGTCACTGGTGGTACTGGACTTGTGTCCTCACTTTCTCTGTTCACCTGTTTCCTCCAGGATATGGGAGTTTCCTATTTAGCCTTGCTGCTCAGTCATTGCCTTGCCGGCATCAATGTAACCAGAGCTTTCTGTTGCATGTTCCTGCTCCTAGACATCTGATCTAGGGTTGAGCGACCTTAGCTTTTTTAGGATCGAGGTGGGTTTTGTGAAACCCGACCTTCTCGGATGTCGGATCGTATGGAATCGGCCGATTCTACTGTAAAGTCGGGGTCCGGACCCGGAACACGAAACCCAATGTATGTCAATGAAATTATTTTTTTATTCTCTCCCTCTCCCTCTCCCTCTCCCTCTCCCTCTCCCTCTCCCTCTCCCTCTCCCTCTCCCTCTCCCTCTCCCTCCCCCTCCCCCTCCCCCTCCCCCTCCCCCTCCCCCTCCCCCTCCCCCTCCCCCCCTGCATTTTTGTTCCAGTTCACAGTTCTGTTATATTTCTGTAGCTGGAAGCTCTTGTGAGCTGAAATTGCCACTCCAGTCTCATGAGTTGATACTTGAGTTTAAAGTAATTTCAGGATGGTCTTTTGAATAGGGTTTTCAGCTGACCGTGAAGTTCCCTTTCCTACTATCTAGTAAGTGGACCTCGCTTTGCTGAACCTGCCTTCATACTACGTATGTCTTTTCCCTCTGAACTCACCGTCAATACATGTGGGGGGCTTCTGTCACCTTTTTGGGGAATTTCCGCTAGAGGTAAGTCAGGCCTGTTTTTCCTCTGCCAGGGGTAGTTAGTCCTCCGGCTGGCGCTGGGCGTCTAGGGATATAACGTAGGCACGCTACCCGGCCACTGTTAGTTGTGCGGTAGGTTTAGCTCACGGTCAGCTCTAGATGCCATCATCCAAGAGCTAGTCCTGATTTATGTTTTTGTAGTTCTCTTGCCATTGAGAACCATGACAGGTGTTCCTATTTAAACTTCCTGGATTCTTAGTCCATTGCCTGGCATCAATGTAATCAGTCCTTGTCTGGTTGCTCCTGTCTACTGGTCCTGATTTTTTTCAAGATAAGCTAAGTCCTGCTTTCTTATTTTTGTTCATTTGTATTGTTCTGTTTTTTGTCCAGCTTGTTCATAATGTGATTCCTGATTTTGCTGGAAGCTCTAAGGGGGCTGATATTCTCCCCCCACACCGTTAGTCGGTGCGGGGGTTCTTGGATATTCAGCGTGGATATTTTTGTAGGGTTTTTCGCTGACCGCATAAGTCCGCTTTCTATATTTCTGCTATTATATAGTGGGCCTCTCTTTGCTGAATCTAGTTCATACTTACGTTTGTCCCTTCTTCTTACCTCACCGTTATTATTTGTTGGGGGCGTGTCTTTACTTTGGGGTACCTTTCTCTTGAGGCAAGTGAGGTCTGATTTTCTCTGAAAGGGTTAGTTAGTTCTCCGGCTGGCGCGAGACGTCTAGAACCAACGTAGGTACGTTCCCCGGCTGCTATTAGTTGTGGGCTAGGATCAGGTATGCGGTCAGCTCAGTTACCACCTCCCTATGAGCTGGTTTTTTATGTTTGCAGACTTTGCTGAAAACCCTGAGATCCTCTACCATTGGGATCATAACAGGATCTGTTTATACCAAGGAAGGTGACGGGCACAAGGGGGCATTCTTTGCGTCTGGAGGAGAGAAGGTTTTTCCACCAACATAGAAGAGGATTCTTTACTGTTAGGGCAGTGAGAATCTGGAATTGCTTGCCTGAGGAGGTGGTGATGGCGAACTCAGTCGAGGGGTTCAAGAGAGGCCTGGATGTCTTCCTGGAGCAGAACAATATTGTATCATACAATTATTAGGTTCTGTAGAATGACGTAGATCTGGGGATTTATTATGATGGAATATAGGCTGAACTGGATGGACAAATGTCTTTTTTCGGCCTTACTAACTATGTTACTATGTTACTATTTTACTATGTTTTATCCACCAGTATTACATGTTTCATACTGGTGTCATGAGAACGGTGGAGATGGCAGGATTAGAGCTGATCATAGATGTGACTTCTCCATCTGTCTGTGACTTTTACAGTATTTGTTTCAGGGTGAAGATCTGACCCATATTAATACTACTGAGACATATATGAGGGGTGATGAGCGGTGTAAAGAGGAGACTCCTACATATGACTACCCAGGTGAGTAGTGACCACTAACTACAGAGAAGTCAGAGATTCTTCTCAGTCACCGGCTGTGGCTGCTTTATCAATGGTGTAGTTCGGACGTGGCACAATCATGTGATCCCCATTTTGCGGGTAGAGCATAACATTCTCCTCCATCCGAAAATGTTTAAATGGCTTTGTGAAATTGTGAAAACCCTTTTGTACAGCGCTTACAACCTGCAAGTGTAAGGCGGCCAGGGTGGTAGTCGTGGCAACGAGGTGTAGTGTTTCCACACCCTGGCGCCCCGCAGATGAAATACAAAGTCCTTTCTGGTGTGTGTGATGTGTGCAGCAGAGTACTCATTTCAGTTCCCTCGGTTTATTTCACTCCAGCTTCAGGATTCCAGGTTCCATAAAACACTGCAGCGTCACAGTCCTTTTCAAACAATTCAACTTTACTGATAACATGGGCACCCATCACTTTTGCAGCATATTTCACACAAAGCATCATATCTTGCACTTTCCCTTCCTACTGGGCAGACTCCATTTCCTCTATAACCTCTCCTTCTCTCCCGGCAATCCATGCCATTTCTGTGGACAATCCGTGTACCTTCCATACTTCCTGCATCACCAGCTCCCTGTCAGCCCCTTGTCCGATTCCATCTTGCAAAGGTGCCAGGAGTTCCATCTTACTGACTTCCGCCTCAGTTGTAGACCCCAGAACCGCCCTGATGTGATCCTATTGAGCTGATGCCCGACTGTACTATACTCCAGCCTGGGGCCCCTTATTGCCATCTGCAGCTTTATCCCCATGACCTGTAGCTGTCTCATACACTGCATGCACCCTGCCCTTGGCAAGGCTGACCGTGTCTGTCTCTAATCAGGAATTATCCTGATTATACTTCCCTGCTCCTTGCTATACCTCCCCTTTAGTTAACCCCTGTGCTGCCTACCTCCTGCTCTATTCTTTGATATCATCTATCACTACTGTGCCCCCCTCTATTCTAGCCCCACAACAGTTCTAGCCTATCCTATATCCTATTCTAGCCCCAATCCTATAAACATTGCCCAACCCTTTGAGTAAATATATATATATATATATATATATATATATATATATATATATATATATATATATATATATATATATATATATATATATATATATATATATATATATATGTGAGAAAAATAAGGGCACTCACCAGTCTTCACTAGATTCAATCCTTTATTGGTAACATATCCAGATAAAATTCATGGCCGGAAACGACAGAGCCGAAGCTCGTGTGAGCAGGGGAGACTTGGGACGACGGCCGTTTCGCGCTGTGCCTGCGTGTATATATATATATACTGTATGTATATAAACATTACATCACATCACACAGTGAGGTGCCACATGTGAACGTGCGGACAGAGTCCAGGAGAGAGAAGGCACACGAACGAGGGTCCCCGCCACCTTCTTACACAGGATCCACCTACCCCCAGGGATTAGAACAAGCTGACCGTTACCTGCCCAGGTCTGTAGACTTCAAAGGCAAATAACAACGTACGTAGAATGTGCTGACAAGATATTATGATGGGCCTGTAAGAGAAAGCGGAGGGTAATGATGCTGTTGGCTTCCTAGAACCCTGATATCTTATTGGGTGAATCTACCTTCTCTCCCTTCTGTGCTGCTGAATGTGCTCATATGGTCCCAACAAGACCAGGTCCAGTGTTTCTGGCCAAACTTCGCTTTTATGATCAACAGCATTAAATGTGCAGTGAGGGCCGAGTGTGAATTTCTGTACAATAACAACAGAGTTTCCCTTTCTCCTGACTTTTCAGTTTGTATTAAAAACGAACTAATATCAAGGAGGATTGTGATAAACTACATATAAAGCATTACACCTGTGCCATGATATATCTCTAAGCTGTGCGTGGCTGATGGCTGTAATATACATTTATTCACGCCTGCAGGAGATGTGTTGGCATGGCTCGAGCCCTGGTTTCATAGATTCACTCCACGTCATAAATTCCATTATGTTTTCCATCCTAAGGAATTCAGATTACTGCACAATCTCTCCTGAAATGGGGGCACTAATACTTTCTCTAGTCTTCTGGTCAGGACTCAGTATCTCCAATGGTCCACCATAAACGAGTGCAACTCCAGTTTAGTGTTGGAGTTCTCCCCTCGTACATACTTTTTTTGGGGAGATGTAACATATTTTTTTAGTTCTGTTTTTTTTTTTTTTTTTTAACATGTTCATTCTGGTTGATTGATTGTGGTAGGATCAGCCTGCCTCAGTTAGGTGAGTTTGTAAGTTTGGAACTCCCTGGTATTTATTTATTTATTTTTTTTAAAGTCTCCATTACCTCTTCCAAATGTGGGAGATCTAAATTGAAGATGCCCCAGCTCTGCAGTATTATAAAAAGTTCTCTTTAAATGTCTAATATTTTTTCTTGAAACTCATCTGATAGAAAATATTGGCCCTTACGATAGTTTAGATTGCCAAGAGCCACCGAGCCCCATACTCTAATTACTCCAGAGAGTTGATACCACTACTCATATTTTACTGATGAAGACTGTTGAGTTTGAACATTTTGATAGATGTGTTATTGTCCATAGTCAGTTTTTGACTACAGTAGTTACTGCCCAAAATACTCCCATTTTTCACATCTGACATGTCGCTTTTTGTGGTGATAACTTTGGAATTCTTCACAAAGGATAATAGGGAACAAATGGATCTCACAAATTATTTTCATACGTCTCTTGAATCCAACAATACCCTGTATACGGTTGTACACTACTGTCTGGGCACATGGCAGGGTTAAGTAGGGAAGGAGCGCCATTTAGCTATTTGAATGCATATCTTGTTGGAATAGATTCCAGACACGATGTATTGGTTACCTGGCAGCTCAAAATATGGCTACCACAATCAGGCTTGGCACTATCTACTCAGCTTTGCAGATCCCAAGGATTGCCTTGCTCAACATTCTTTACATGGATCTGTTCTTACACAGAGATCCCTAGGCTTGGGCCATGGGGTTACCTGCTGTTCTGTGGAGTGAGGTGGGATGATTAATAGTCAAGTAGTTGGGTCAGATCCAAGAGAGCAGAGAAAATACAAAATCATAAGAAGCTAGATTAAGGGGTCACGGCAGCTTAGCACTGAGAGGGCTGAACCAGAGGAGAACAAGGCTGTATCTGGCATCTTCCTGCAATTAGCTTTGAGCTTTAGTAGGGTGGGGTGCTTTCCAATTGGCGAAAGCAGGAAGCAGATTACTCCAGATGGACAGCACACACACCCATAATGCCTGACTGGATGGCACTACAGTTCACAGCAACCCTAATCTAAATGGCTGAACAGAGCCTGCACCATCCAGAGCTTCTGGTTCCGATATCTCTTCCATCCCCAGTGCTGCCTGCAGAATGAATGAGGCCATGCCTGGTGACAGAAGTAGAGGTGGCAGGTGCGAATCCCAGGCGAGATGTTACACACCATTTTCACAAGCCTTACTATGACAAAATGCAGAAAACCAGAGCCGTTTAAAACCTCATAAAGTAACTCCATTATGGAAATGATAATGAGTCGCCCCCAGGGCAGTGGGGTACTCCGTATCGGGTCCGGTCTCGAGGGGGAATGTCACGGTGGCTGCGACCCGATCCGTGGCCCTGGGCCTCAACGTTAAAGGGGAACGGTGTTTTAAGGGAAAAGTGTTTAAAGTCTGTCGTGATGCCACCTGTGGAGTTCGGTCAATAGTGGGACTGACTGACTCTGCATTAAGGCCATGTGCACACGCTGCGGATTCCATTACGGAATTTTCCGCAGCGGTTTTGATAAATCTGCAGTGCAAAACCGCTGTGATTTTTCCTGCAGATTTATCGTGGTTTTTATTGCGGATTCCGCTGCGGGTTTTCACCTGCAGCTTTCTATTGGAGCAGGTGAAAAACCGCTGTGGATTCTGCACAAAGAATTGACATGCTGCGGAAAATAAACAGCTGCATTTCCGCACGTTTTTTTTCTGCAGCATGTGCACTGCGGATTTAATTTCCCTTAGCTTTACATGATACTGTAAATGCATATGAAACCGCTGCGGATCCGCACCTGCGAAAATGCTGAAAACCTCTACTTATACTCGAGTATATACATCAACTTAAGGTACCTTCACACTAGACGATATCGCTAGCGATCCGTGACGTTGCAGCGTCCTGGCTAGCGATATCGTTTAGTTTGACAGGCAGCAGCGATCAGGATCCTGCTGTGATATCGCTGGTAGTTGATTAAAGTTCAGAACTTTATTTGGTCGTCAGACCGGCGTGTATCGTCGTGTTTGACACCAAAAGCAACGATACCAGCGATGTTTTACACTGGTAACCAGGGTAAATATCGGGTTACTAAGCGCAGGGCCGTGCTTAGTAACCCGATGTTTACCCTGGTTACCAGCGTAAAATGTAAAAAAAACAAACAGTACATACTCACCTTCGCGTCCCCCGGCGTCCACTTCCTGCACTGACTGAGCGCCGGCCGTAAAGTGAAAGTACAGCGCAGCGGTGACGTCACCGCTCTGCTGTTAGGGCCGGCACTCAGTCAGTGCAGGAAGGGGATGCCGGGGGATGCGAAGGTGAGTATGTACTGTTTGTTTTTTTAACATTTTACGCTGGTAACCAGGGTAAACATCGGGTTACTAAGCGCGGCCCTGCGCTTAGCAACCCGATGTTTACCCTGGTTACCCAGGGACCTCGGCATCGTTGGTCGCTGGAGAGCGGTCTGTGTGACAGCTCTCCAGCGACCAAACAGCGACGCTGCAGCGATCTGGATCATTGTCTGTATCGCTGCAGAGTCGCTAAATGTGACGGTACCTTTACCATTTTTACAGACAGTTTTAGGAGAAAATATAAAGTTCAAGGATATTTTATTGAAAAATAATTGGCTTTATTCTTGACAGATGACTGTACCTGGAGATCAGAGGGACAGCTGACATCTTCAATTTTAAAATCAGATGATCTTGAGATCTCACAGGATACAATTGAAGTGAATGCCATTACTCCAGATATACCATCATCCCTTCGCAGCAAAGATCTGTCATCTGATTCACTACCGACTACTAAGGAAAATCCAAGACCCAAAAGAGGCATTAAAAAACAAACTGCTACTAAAGCAAGGAAGTCCTTTTCATGTTCAGAATGTGGGAAATGTTTTAATAAGAAAGGGCATCTTGATAACCACCATAGAACTCACACAGGAGAGAAGCCTTTTTCATGTTCAGAATGTGGGAAATGTTTTAACTGTCAACATCATCTTGATCGACACCAAAGAATCCACACAGGAGAAAAGCCTTTTTCCTGTTCAGAATGTGGGAAATGTTTTACCCAGAAATTTAATCTTAATATCCACCTGAGAAACCACACAGGGGAGAAGCCTTTTTCATGTTTAGAATGTGGAAAATGTTTTGCACACAAATCACAACTTATCGAACATCAGAGATTCCACACAGGGGAGAAGCCTTTTTTCTGTTCAGAATGTGGAAAATGTTTTGTGACGAAATCACATCTTGTTAGACACCAGAGACAACATTCAGGGTAGAAGCCTTTTTCCTGTTCAGAATGTGGGAAATGTTTTACCGGGAAAGCGAATCTTGTTATCCACCAGAATACCCACACAGGGGAGAAGCCTTTTTCCTGTTCAGAGTGTCGGAAATGTTTTATCCGGAAATCAGATTTGGTTAAGCACCAGAGAATTCACACAGGGCAGACGCCTTTTTCCTGTTCAGAATGTGGAAAATATTTTAACCAGAAATCAGATTTGGTTAGGCACCAGAGAATTTACACGGGGGAGAAGCCTTTCTCATGTTCAGAATGTGGAAAATATTTTGTGAGGAAATCACACCTTGTTAGACACCAGAGAACCCACACAGGGCAGTAGCCTTTTCCTGTTCAGAATGTGGAAAACGTTTTGTGAAGAAATAACAACTTGTTAAACATCATAGAATCCACACAGGGGAGAAGCCCCTCCAGCATGGGAGGTAACTATAAATATTTTTATTTTAACCCCTTAACGTCCAATGATGGATAGAATCCTCCCACATGACCGCTGGTCGCTAATGGGTTGGCATAACAACCCGGGGTCAGCAGGAGACTCCTGTGGTTGTCATAGCCGTATAGCTATGAGCATCGCCCAGGCTCATGGCAAGTGAGTATATCTGCTGCATAGAGCAGGGCTGCAGCCCTGCTCTATGTAGCAGAAGCAATCAGACAAGTGCTGCTTCTAGTCTCCCATGGGGACTATTGGAGCAGATAGATAGTAAAAAAAAAATGTTTTTGAAAATACTAAAAAATACAAAAATATAAAAGTTTAACCCCTTAGTGACAGAGCCAATTTGGTACTTAATGACCGAGCCAATTTTTACAATTCTGACCAGTGTCACTTTATGAGGTTATAACTCTGGAACGCTTTATCGGATCCCGCTGATTCTGAGATTGTTTTTTTAGTGACATGTTGTACTTCAAGTTAGTGGTAACATTTCTTCGATATTACTTGCGATTATTTATGAAAAAAATGGAAATATGGCGAAAATTTTTAAAATTTTGCAATTTTCAAACTTTGTATTTTTATGCCCTTAAATCAGAGAGATATGTCACAAAAAATAGTTAATAAATAACATTTCTCACATGTCTACTTTACATCAGCACAATTTTGGAAACAATTTTTTTTTTTTTGTTAGGGAGTTATAAGGGTTAAAAGTTGACCAGCAATTTCTCATTTTTACAACACCATGTTTTTTTTAGGGACCACATCACCTTTGAAGTGATTTTGAGGGGTCTATATGATAGAAAATAACTAAGTGTGACACCATTCTAAAAACTGCACCCCTCAAGCTCCTCAAAACCACATTCAAGAAGTTTATTAACCCTTTACGTACTTCACAGGAACTAAAACAATGTGGAAGAAAAAAATGAACATTTTACTTTTTTTTGCAAACATTTTACTTCAGAACCATTTTTTTTAATTTTCACAAGTGTAAAAACAGAAATTTAACCACAAATTTTGTTGTGCAATTTTACAGTGTAAAAACAGAAATTTAACCACAAATTTTGTTGTGCAATTTTTCCTGAGTACGTCGATACCCCATATGTGGAGGTAAACCACTGTTTGGGCGCACCGCAGAGCTTGGAAGTGAAGGAGCACCGTTTGACTTTTTCAATGTAGAATTGGCTGGAATTGAGATCGGACGCCATGTCACGTTTGGAGAGCCGCTGATGTGCCTAAACAGTAGAGACCCCCCACATATGACACCATTTTGGAAACTAGACCCCTTAAGGAACTTATCTAGATGTGTGGTGAGCACTTTAAACCCCCAGGTGCTTCACAGAAGTTTATAACGTAGAGCCGTGAAAATAAAAAAATCGCATTTTTTCTACAAAAATGATCTTTTTGCCTCCCAATTTTTATTTTACCAAGGGTAACAGGAGAAAATGGACCCCAGAAGCTGTTGTACAATTTGTCTTGAGTACGCCGACACCCCATATGTGGGGGTAAACCACTGTTTGGGCGCATGGCTGAGCTCGGAAGCAAAGGAGCGCCATTTGACTTTTCAATGCAAAATTGACTGGAATTGAGATCGGACGCCATGTCGCGTTTGGAGAGCCCCTGATGTGCCTAAACAGCAGAAACCCCCCAAAAGTGACCCCATTTTGGAAACTAGACCCCCCATGGAACTTATCTAGATGTGTAGTGAGAACTTTGAATGCCCAAGTGCATCACAGAAGTTTATAATGCAGAGTCGTGAAAATAAAAAATATATATTTTTTAACAATAAAGATTTTTTAGCCAAGTTTTTATTTTCACAAGGGTAACGAGAAATTGGACCCCAAAAGTTGTCCAATTTGTCCTGAGTATGCTGGTACCCCATATGTGGGGGTAAACCACTGTTTGGGCGCACGGCAGAGCTCGGAAGGGAAGGAGCGCCATTTTGGAATGCAGACTTTGATAGAATTGTCTGCGGGCGTTATGTTGCGTTTGCAGACCCCTAATGTACCTAAACAGTAGAAACCCCCACAAGTGACCAAATTTTGGAAACTAGACCCCCTAAGGAACTTATCTAGATATGTGGTGAGAACTTTGAAAGCTCAAGTGCTTCACAGAAATTTATAATGCAGAGTAGTGAAAATAAAAAAATATATTTTTTTCCAACAAAAAAGATTTTTAGCCCCCAAGTTTTTATTTTCACAAGGGTAACAGGAGAAATTGGACCCCAAAAGTTGTTGTCCAATTTATCCCGAGTACGCTGATGCCCCATATGTGGGGGTAAACCACTGTTTGGGCGCACGGCAGAGCTCAGAAGGGAGGGAGTACCATTTTACTTTTTTAGCGCAAAATTGGCTGTCGTGTTTGGAGACCCCCTGATGTACCTAAACAGTGGAAACCCCCCAATTCTAACTCCAACCCTAACCCCAACACACCCCTAACCCTAATCTCAACCCGATCCATAATCCTAATCACAACCCTAACGATAATCACAACCCTAACCCCAAAACAGCCCTAATCTCAACCCTAACCATAACCCTAATCAAAACCCTAAATCCAACACACCCCTAACCCTAATCCCAACCCTAACCCTAATCCCAACCCTAATCCCAAACGTAACACTAATCCCAACCCTAATCCAAACCCTAATCCCAACTCTAACCCTAACTTTAGCCCCAACCCTAACTTTAGCCCCAACCCTAACCATAACTTTAGCCCCCGTCGTCACAAAAAAAGTTCAATGTAACCTTTTTTTTGTACGTCGCGTCCGCCATTTCCGCGGATGCGTGGCCGTAACTCTGCCCCCTCCTCCCCAGGACATAGACTGGGCAGCGGATGCGTTGAAAAACTGCATCCGCTGCCCACGTTGTGCACAATTTTCACAACGTGCGTCGGTACATCGGGCCGACGCATTGCGACCGCCCGTACCGACGCAAGTGTGAAAGAAGCCTAAGGCTACTTTCACACTAGCGTTGTACTCGGCCCATCGCAGTGTGTCGGGCCGACGTACCGACGCTAGCGTTGTAAGCGCCGCACAACGGGTGCACCATTGTGAGGTGCGGGGAGGCGGGGGCGGAGTTCCGGCCACGCATGCGCGGTCGGAAATGGCGGACACGTCGCACAAAAAAGTTACATGTAGTTTTTTTTGTGTCGACGGTCCGCCGAAGCACGACGCATCCGTCGCACGACGGATGCGACATGTGGCAAGCCGTCGCTAATGCAAGCCAATGGAGAAAAAACGCATCCTGCAAGCACTTTTGCAGGATGCGTTTTTTCTCCAACGACGCATTGCGACGGAAGCCAAAAAACGCTAGTGTGAAAGTAGCCTAACCCTAACCCTAGCCCTAACCCTAACCCTAAATTTAGCCCCAACCCTAACTCTAACCCTAACTCTAACCCTAACCCTAGCCCCAACTTGTCTTCTCCTGCCGGCCGGCAGATGGCGGGCGCACTGCGCATGCGCCCGCCATGATGAAAAAGCCGGCTGACAGGAGAAGACAGAAGAGGACCCAGGGACCCCGGGTGAGTATGATAGGGTCCCCGAATCCCCCTATTTCTCTGTCCTCTGATGTGCGATCACATCAGAGGACAGAGAAATAACTGATCGCTTTTTTTTTTTTTTGCGGTCACCGGTAAACTGTTAATTACCGGCGATCGCAAAGCAGGGGTCGGTGCAAACTGACCCCGATCATGTTCTTTGGGGTCTCGGCTACCCCCGGCAGCCGAGACCCCAAAGAACATCCGGGCGGCGGGCGCACTGCGGGTGCGCCCGCCATTTTTTCCCGGAAAAAAGATGGCGGCGCCCATGGGGAGACACGAGGAGCACCGGGGGAGGTAGGTAAGTATTGGGGGGCTATTGGGGGCCATCGGGGACCACATTTCTCTGTCCTCCGATGTGCGATCACATCGGAGGACAGAGAAATTAAACGGCAAATCGCGTTTTGTTTTTTTTTTGTTGCGACCGCCGGTAAACGGTTAATTACCGGCGATCGCAACTCGGGGGTCAGTAAAAACCCCCCGAATCATGTTCTCTGGGGTCTCGGCTACCCTCGGCAACCGAGACCCCAGAGAAAATCCGACTCTGGGGGGCGCTGTTCACTTTTTCCACAGCGCCATTAATTAACGGCGCTGTGGTTTAAGTACCCTTAGCGGCCGCCGTTAAAAGGCGTATCGGCGGTCGTTAAGGGGTTAAATCACCCCCTCTCGCCCCATTAAAAAAACAAATAAAAAAACAAATATACACATATTTGGGATCACTGCATTCAGAATCGCCCGCTCTATCAATATATAAAAAGAAATTATCCAATCAGTAAACGGTCTGGCGAGAAAAAAAATTGAAACGCCAGAATTATGTTTTTTTGGTCGCTGCAACATTGCAATCAAATGCAAAAAAATGCATTAACTGGCAATCAAAAGATCGTATCTACACCAAAATGGTATAAATAAAAACATCAGACCGGTGCACAAAAAATAAGCTCTCATCCAGCCCCAGGTCCCGAGAAATGGAGACGCTATGGGTCTCGGAAAATGGCAACATTTTTTTTTTCTTTTTTACAAACTTTGGATTTTTTTTCACCACTTAAATAAAAAAGTTTAGTGTCTGTGAGCTTGTAATGACCTGGAGAATCATAATGTCAGGTCAGTTTTAGAATTTAGTGAACATGGTAAAAAAAAAAAAAAAAAAACTTGTGGAATTGCACTTTTCTTAAAATTTCACCGCATTTGGATTTTTTTCCCATTTTCCCTTACATGGTATGGTAAAATCAATGGTGCCTTTCAAAAGTACAATTTGTCCTACAAAAAACAAGTCCTCACATGGCCATACTGACGGAAAAATAAAAAAGCTACGGCTGTGTGAAGAAGGGGAGCAAAAAATGGAAACACAAAAACGGAAATAACCCTGGTTCTTAAGGGGTTAAACAAGTAAAAAATCATGAGGAATAAGAAGGGGTTGTCCTAGTAGTGGACAACCCTTTTAAACATCAAAAATCCCACACAGATAACAGTCATTATTAGCGATGAGCGAGCGGTAAAATACTTGAGTGCTCGATATTTGAGTCAACAGGTCGCATGCTCAGCAGACTTTTCCAGGAAGACTGAGGGGGCAGGAAAATTGCTGAAATGGATGAAAACTGTGCTAAATTGGAATAAGAACAGCATGGGGAAGATGGCTGGATGCATCTCTGACTCGCAGGTCGCTTTTGGGATCAATGTTGTCGGAGTATTACGCCACTTTTTATCCAAATAAAAACATTCGTTCTTGTACAGTATATAAGGCAATTTAAAAAAAGAGAAAAAGCTTCCTTCACCCCTTAGTTTGTGTTTACACGTAGCCTCTTTACTGCATTTTTCCATTTTCTCGTTGATTTCAATGGTGAAAAAAGCATTCACTGTAAATGTAATTTTACTATTTTAATACCTTATCTGGACATGTGGTGTGTGACATAGTGAGACACATCCTGTTTAATTTATGAAGGGACTCTGAAAATCACAAATCCCATGCGGACAATGCAAGAACTTCCAAAAAGTAGAAGGAAGAAGGACTCTGATACTCCCTGTATTAGACATAAAGGAGGGTCTCATAAACATTCTTTTAAAATTGTTAGGAAGAGGGACTTCTAGACTCATAAAGTCTATGCACTGAATGCAAGGTCTAGCAAAAATTTAAATGAGGGTATGATGACACGGCATTTTATTTTAATTAACCAGATGTCTATTTTCAGTAAGCCAGGAGGAATAGACTGTTATCTATATGACGACTTTTGAATTTTTGCAATTGTTCTTCAGTTGGTCAAAAACCATACGCTGTTGTCATGAGTCTTAAACGTTGATTTTTGATCATTTTAAATGGCTAATGTTTGCCTCTTAGGGTACCGTCACACAGTGGCATTTTCATTGCTACGACGGCACGATTCGTGACGTTCTAGCGATATAGTTACGATCTCGCAGTGTCTGACACGCTACTGCGATCAGGGACCCCGCTGAGAATCGTACGTCGTAGCAGATCGTTTGAAACTTTCTTTCGTCGCTGGATCTCCCGCTGTCATCGCTGGATCGTTGTGCGTGACAGCGATCCAGCGATGCGTTCGCTTGTAACCAGGGTAAACATCGGGTTACTAAGCGCAGGGCCGTGCTTAGTAACCCGATGTTTACCGGGGTTACCAGCGTAAAAGTAAAAAAAAAAAACGTACATACTCACATTTCGGTGTCCTTCAGGTCCCTTGCCGTCTGCTTCCCGCTCTGACTGTCTGCCGGCCGGAAAGTGAGAGCACAGCACAGCAGTGACGTCACCGCTGCGCTCTGTTCTCACTGTACGGCGGCACTCAGTCAGAGCGGGAAGCGGACGGCAAGGGACCTGAAGGACACCGAAATGTGAGTATGTACAGTTAGTTTTTTTTTACTTTTACGCTGGTAACCAGGGTAAACATCGGGTTACTAAGCGCGGCCCTGCGCTTAGTAACCCGATGGTTACCCGGGGCCTTCAGCATCGTTGGTCGCTGGAGAGCGGTCTGTGTGACAGCTCTCCAGCGACCACACAACGACTTTCCAACGATCACGGCCAGGTCGTATCGCTGGTCGTGATCGTTGGAAAGTTGCAGAGTGTGACGGTACCCTTACATCAGCACCTAGGGTCATTGAACAATGGATGTTTGCTTTATTTATTGAATGACCATTGTGTGGGTCTTGTGGCTTGTTGACTTACAAAAAAAGGAATAAGAACTATGCAAATAGATTAAATGGTCAAATGATACCAGTTAACCTCATCACGTCTTCCTCTTGACCTCTGGATGCTGGCTTGAAAGACAACAGTTGTGAGCTATATTAGTGGGATACTGCCTATAATAATATACATCCAGACAGCCAAAAGATCCAAAGAACCAGAGACTCTTTACATAACCACAGCTAGGAACACTTTACAGGATAGCTGCCAGATCGTGGCTCTATCACGAGTGACACAGATCTGACATTCTACTGGATGCCAGCCAGGCCTCGGCTGAAAGAATATACATCTGCTTCATTGACAATCACTGAACCCGTGAATGTATTTGGGGTAGTCAGGATTTGGACCCACCAGTCACCGGAGGCCCCTGGATATATTTGTGAAAGCCAGGAATGAGACTCACCGGTCACCTGGCTCCATGGAGATGTTCGGAGAAGCCAGGTTGTGACCTTCCCGGCACCTGGCCTTGTACCTCAATGGACTGTCGGCTTCCTCAGCTTGTCGTTACCTCCTCTCTGTCCGAGGGAGAGGTCGAGGTAGTTGGCCCTGGAAGCACTGAAGCCACAGCTGCTTTTATCTCAGCGAGTCAGTGGGTGAGACTGTAATTTGCACCATCTTGGGTATTTTGCTGGTACTGTTCTATGTGTTATTTAGAAGTATAAAATGAAAATAGCGGTGCAAGTGTTAAGGTTTTATCTGCAGCGAATAAGACAATTACCGGAAAACTAAAGTATTATGAATATTTGCGCTGATACACCTTGGTAAAATTGAAAATTGGCTGGTGAACAGTGTGAGCTAGCTTTGGGCCTTGTACCTGTTCACACCAGTCAGTACAAAGAGGACCCATAAGATAGTATAACATATAGAATGATCTATGGGCAGTGTGGATAAAGGGGGGTAGGGACAAGGATTAAAATACTGTAGACCTTGTGCCTATTCACACTAGTTTAATTGTAAAAGTTAGTTGTGCATATAAATACTGGTAGGTACTGTTAGATAAAAGGGCTGTATTCATTAACCCCTATTTCCACAATAAAAGGTTATGCAATTATACACAATAAAGAACAATGTAAATATATAGACCAGAGCAATAAGTGTGGTACAAAATCTGGAAATATTGACAGGAACTCCTAATTACATGCGAAATTCGAAAAACTACTGTCTACAAAATACAAAAAAGCATTTATTAAATGAATAACACCGATAAAGTAAAGTCTGACCAGAGAATTCAAGTTCTTAAGGCTAGTAAGCCGTATAATGAAGTATATGTATATCTTAAAAAACCTCTAGTCAGATCAATTAGCCCAAGATTGATCCTCACCCATATTGGTCGCAGTGTGGAAGAGGGGCTGGCAGTCCGCTTCCAGACTGCGACCATTATGGTTGAGGATCAATCTTGGGCTCATTTATCTGACAAGCGTTTTTTTAAGACTTACATATACTTCATTATAAGGCTTACTAGCCTTAAGAACTTGAATCCTCTGGTCGGACTTTACTTTATCAGTGTGGTTTTCTGGACTCTCTACCTGTGTCCTTCTTGCTTTTGAGACCCATGCGATGGTTATATGTATCTAATTGTACTTTTGTAACTTTTACTTTATTATGTGACATTGCTATTTAATAAATGCTTTTTTGTATTTTGTAGACAGTAGTTTTGACTCCATATTTTTCGAATTTCACAATAAAGAACAATGCATAATCATTATGCTGCACAGTGTATAAAAGGTAGATGTTGGTACGGTAAAAGCAGTATTAGTCTGACTGCTACCGTATAGAATATGGCTCAGTCTCAGCACTGAAGGATCAAATGTCTTCCTTGGATTGTTGCCTGCCAGGCAATTGCACAAGAGAAATAGCAGAGAGCTGCCCCGGCCAGTGCCAGCAAATCTCTGTTCAGTATCTTCTAAGATCAGCGGTGGGTCCCGTCACAGTGCCTCGGTGCTGCGCCTCGATACTGCAATCGTTGTGGCTAGTGCAGGTTCCGATGATGCTTCTCAGTTCCTGTGTACTCCACGTGCCGGTAAGGCAATTGCTGCGGCTGGAGCAGGGCCTGTGTGATGTGTTAAACCATGTGATGTCCGCGTGACTTGAAAGAGGTATGGAACGTAGTAATGACCATTCAAACCAATGCATTTCGGAAAACAGGCCACCCTTTCTCTAAACATTTTGTTGAAAAACATGTGGGTCTGACACAGGATATGGTGACTTGAAACATCTACCTTTAATAGACCCCGTGCATCATAATGAATATGTATTGTTCTTTATTGCCTATAATTGCATAACTTTTTCTTGTGGAAATAGGGGTTAATGAATACAGCCCTTTTATCTAACAGTACCTACCTATGCATGAACAACTAACTGGGCATCTTTCACAATTAAACTAGTGTGAATAGGCACAAGGTCTACAGTATTTTAATCATGTTCACTTCCCCCCCCCCCCCTTTATCCACACTGCCCACAGATCATTCTATATGTTATACTATCTTATGGGTCCTCTTTGTACTGACTGGTGTGAACAGGTACAAGGCCCAAAACTAGCTCTACAAGGCCCAAAGCTAGCTCACACTGTTCACCAGTCATTTTTCAATTTTACCTAGGTGTATCAGCGCAAATATTCATAATACTTATCTATGTGTTATTTGCCTGTTTTGTGGTTCAATAAAGAATTGCCACATTGTTTTATCCTCATCCTGTGTTGTCTGAGTAGTATTATGCACACGGTAAAAAGAGAGCGGGCATTCAGTGGCATGAGCTCTGGTCCATGCGATTTCGGCCAGCGGACTAGAGCACTCGCTGACCCCAATGTCTCCACAGAGGGACTGCAACACACTATGGAAGACTGTGAGGGACAAAGTAAATATCTCTCCACTCCTGAAATGTGCCCCCACCATTGGCATTCATTCCCCAGGATCATTGTTTACCGGTAATTAACACAAGCTCTTTGAAGCTCTTGACACAATGGTGTGAAATCTTCTGCAGATGCAAGCCAGCTGGCCCCTTTGTGTGACTAAGCACATGGTACAACAAGTCGCAGCAAGCTCTGAGGTATTGAATCTGGAAAATGATTTATAATAGCAGAATGCAATATCTCTGAGACTATCCAAGCACATAATCCAAATCGGCATTCCTTTCCCCACACGCCCATATTATTTAGCCACATGTAGCACTCTGGATTATGGAGTTATAAAGCATAGCTACCAGGAATTACATACAGTAGGCAAATTTAGTCTCTATGCGCAGATAACATCCAGCGGAATCTAGTGGCGGTACAACCAGCCCATTCAGAGCTTTGGCCGCAAAGTTATGGGCCAGCCACGGTTCTGGACAGAAAATCATGTTCTCAGAGATGGGAGGAGAGAGGCTGCACCACCCAGGGGTGGGAGCAGATGTGTGAGGTAGCAGCCTAGGAGATATAAGGCAGCCCCTCATTTTGGACTTAGTTTTTCTGATGGCTGGAGGATACATTAGCTGACGTAGCCCGGAAAGCCTGTTAGTAAGATTTGGATCTGTGATCCATCGGCGCCTTCCTGTGGTCAGATGCTACATAACACGGTAATTGCAACCTATCTATACCCTATCTTTGTACTACACTCCTGACTATATATTAGCTCTTGTGTATATAACTGTAGTTTCTAGTGCTCCTCAGTGATTAAATATAAAATTAATCTTGAGCTGCTCTTTAATCTCTATCCACGAATCCTCACATCCTCACCCTCAGTTGGCCCGATATAAGCTTGCTGTCGGAAGGGGCTGATTTCAAATGAGGAACTGGTGGCAGAATACCATACTGTTTTAGTGAGGAACTCTGGCAGCGATGTCCGGGAGGTTTAGATATATCTCCCCAGCCTGGACTGGTGATATATTTCCCCCCTCTCTGGGAGCGCCTCACTAACTCGTATCTTTAATGGAAGCCTTTCCAGCGACTATTTGCCTTCGGTGCAGCTCCCTGACTGACCTGAGGCAGGCGGTGGCGCCAGAGAGCAGATCCCTGCTGGGTCCTTCTCTCCCCTCCCCCGAGGTGAGCGAAGTCGACCCGCCCCTTCCCCTGTGAGATCCCTTACAAAGACACTTGGATGACGTCGGCATAATTTTTTTGACAATTTTATAAAGATTTTGATGGAGCCCTCTCCCACGACTTCCTCCTTGGGCCACGTTACATTTTGCTGCATTGTGAATATCTGTCTACAGATGACCACAAACAGCCTACATTTGTCCAAGAATTCATGCAAACCAGCTGTCATGACTGTGGAAGAGATTTATGTGACCAGAAGGAAAACTAATTTCCATTAGATGATACTGACCTGAGACAATGAGAAATAGAAAGAACAAGATGGGAAAAAGCAAGAACTTAACTTAAAAGAAAGAGAGAATTTTCAAAACAGTGGGACTCCTAGACTGCTAAAGCCTATGAACTATGTACAAGGGCTGCCAAAAAATAGAGGGAGGGACTGCAATATACCCTGGAAAAGATGTAGAGGAGGGCCTTAGAATAATTTTTTGACAGTTTTAAAAAGAGTGCTCTCCCGCAGCAAGCACAGTTTATCCTGGCCTGCAGGCACGGCCTACAGCCATCTTCCCTTACCTCACGCCTTGCACATTTTAAAGTCGTTAGATAATAAATACCTGCAAACTTTACAGTATTATTTGGTAAAATAAAATATGTAGCCTTGAAAAGTACTTTTGTTTTAAGCTTGCCTCAGCAGTAGACCTATGAAAGGAGTGGAAGCCCATAAATCCTACCTATGTCTCGAATACTATACTATCCCTCCTAGAGCATCCCTCCCTATAATCAGTGCAGGTAACAGCAGTATTATCATGGAAAAGAATAGATGTAGCCCGAAAAAAGGACTTTTGGTTTTAACTTCCAGCAGCAAGGACTGTAAGGCAATAAACCCTGCCTGTATGCCTCTAATGCTAATCTATCCCTTATCCAGCAGCTAGCCCTACAATAATATAGCCTCCTTATAAAGCCTAAACACTAAGTGCAAGAGCTGACAAAAATTAGAAGCACTAGTAAAATAACTTGTAGGAACAAGGAGCGCAGATAGTGTTTTATCTCACAAATTATAGAAGATTTACCTGTAAAATTAACTGCTCACCTGATGTAGAATATTCACAAGCATAAAGTGTTGGCTGCCGCAGATCCACTGGTCGGCATGCGACCGTAGCTAAATCGCAGAATAGGAGGATTTATGGGTTATGATCCGCACTGCCAGCTAATCCAAAACCAGACCAATTGTGTAGTAGAAATGTGGTTTATTCTACGCATTTCGGAGTATTTGTGGTATTTCCTGAAGGAGTCATGTGTACTCCAAAACGTGTAGAATAAACCACTTTTCAACTATACAATTGGTCTGGTTTGGGATTATGTTGTGAAATTGGATTCTGGGCTCCCCCGGTGGCCACTGGTGGAATTGAACTTGTGTGCATCATCCCCTCTGTTCACCTGTTCCCATCAGGATGTGGGAGTCTCTATTTAACCTTGCTCCTCTGTCAGTTTCTTGCCGGTCAACAATGTAATCAGAAGCCTTTCTGTGCATGTTCCTGCTACTAGACAACTTCCAGCTAAGTTGGACTTTCGTCCTTGTTTGTTTTTGCAATTTGTTCCAGTTCACAGCTGTAGTTTCGTTTCTGTGTCTGGAAAGCTCTTGTGTACTGAAATTGCCACTCTGATGTTATGAGTTAATACTAGAGTCTTAAAGTAATTTCAGGATGGTGTTTTGATAGTGTTTTCAGCTGACCATGAAAGTTCCCTTTCTGTCTTTCTGCTATCTAGTAAGCGGACCTCGATTTTGCTAAACCTATTTTCATACTTCGTTTGTCATTTTCATCTAAAATCACCGCCAATATATGTGGGGGCCTCTGTCTGCCTTTTGGGGAAAATCTCTCTAGAGGTGAGCCAGGACTGTATTTTCCTCTGCTAGGATTAGTTAGTCCTCCGGCTGGCGCTGGGCGTCTAGGGATAAAACGTAGGCACGCCACCCGGCTACTGTTAGTTGTGCGGCAGGTTTAGTTCATGGTCAGTTTTAGTTTCCATCTTCCAAGAGCTAGTTCTTTATATGCTGGGCTATGTTCTCTTGCCATTGAGAATCATAACAGTTTGACCGGCCAGCCCAAAAGGGTTAAGTTATTTGGCAGAGAAAGGAGAAAAAAAAAAGAAGTCTGCTGAAAATTTTTTTTTTTTTTTTTTCCCTCCAGTTCTGAGTGTGCTCATAATTGAATCACTTGCAAGTCTGCCTATACTGCAGCCTTCCTCTCTCTCTCTCCTTCTAATCCTTGAATGGCTCTGTGTTCACCTGTTTGAAATGGATCCGCAGAGTTTAGCTACAGGATTGAATAATCTCGCCACGAAAGTTCAAAATTTACAAGATTTTGTTGTTCATGCTCCTATATCTGAACCTAGAATTCCTTTGCCTGAAGTTTTCTCGGGGGATAGATCTTGCTTTCAAAATTTTAAAAATAATTGCAAATTGTTTTTGTCCCTGAAGTCTCGCTCTGCTGGAGATCCTGTACAGCAGGTCAAGATTGTAATTTCCTTGCTCCGGGGCGACCCTCAAGATTGGGCTTTTGCATTGGCTCCAGGGGATCCTGCGTTGCTCAATGTGGATGCGTTTTTTCTGGCCTTGGGGTTGCTTTATGAGGAACCTCATTTAGAGCTTCAGGCGGAAAAGGCCTTGATGTCCCTATCTCAGGGGCAAGACGAAGCTGAAATATACTGCCAAAAATTCCGTAAATGGTCTGTGCTTACTCAGTGGAATGAGTGCGCCCTGGCGGCGATTTTCAGAGAGGGTCTCTCTGATGCCATTAAGGATGTTATGGTGGGGTTCCCTGTGCCTGCGGGTCTGAATGAGTCCATGACAATGGCTATTCAGATCGATAGGCGTCTGCGGGAGCGCAAACCTGTGCACCATTTGGCGGTGTCTACTGAGAAGACGCCAGAAAATATGCAATGTGATAGAATTCTGTCCAGAAGCGAGCGGCAGAATTTTAGACGAAAAAATGGGTTGTGCTTCTATTGTGGTGATTCAACTCATGTTATATCAGCATGCTCTAAGCGTACTAAGAAGCTTGACAAGTCTGTTTCAATTAGCACTTTACAGTCTAAGTTTATTCTATCTGTGACCCTGATTTGTTCTTTATCATCTATTACCGCGGACGCCTATGTCGACTCTGGCGCCGCTTTGAGTCTTATGGATTGGTCCTTTGCCAAATGCTGTGGGTATGATTTGGAGCCGTTGGAAGCTCCTATACCTCTGAAGGGGATTGACTCCACCCCATTGGCTAGTAATAAACCACAATACTGGACACAAGTAACTATGCGTATTAATCCGGATCACCAGGAGATTATTCGCTTCCTGGTGCTGTATAATCTACATGATGTGTTGGTGCTTGGATTGCCATGGCTGCAATCTCATAACCCAGTCCTCGACTGGAAAGCTATGTCTGTGTTAAGCTGGGGATGTAAGGGGACTCATGGGGACGTACCTTTGGTTTCCATTTCATCATCTATTCCCTCTGAGATTCCTGAATTCTTGTCTGATTATCGTGACGTTTTTGAAGAACCCAAGCTTGGTTCACTACCTCCGCACCGGGAGTGCGATTGTGCCATAGATTTGATTCCGGGTAGTAAATACCCTAAGGGTCGTTTATTTAATCTATCTGTGCCTGAACATGCGGCTATGCGAGAATATATAAAGGAGTCCTTGGAAAAGGGACATATTCGTCCTTCGTCATCTCCCTTAGGAGCCGGTTTTTTCTTTGTGTCTAAGAAAGATGGCTCTTTGAGGCCGTGTATTGATTATCGGCTTTTGAATAAAATCACGGTTAAATATCAATATCCGTTACCACTACTGACTGATTTGTTTGCTCGTATAAAGGGGGCCAAGTGGTTCTCTAAGATTGATCTCCGTGGGGCATATAATTTGGTGCGAATTAAGCAGGGGGACGAGTGGAAAACCGCATTTAATACGCCCGAGGGCCACTTTGAGTATTTGGTGATGCCTTTTGGTCTTTCAAATGCCCCTTCAGTCTTTCAGTCCTTTATGCATGACATTTTCCGCGATTATTTGGATAAATTTATGATTGTGTATCTGGATGATATTCTGATTTTTTCGGATGACTGGGACTCTCATGTCCAGCAGGTCAGGAGGGTTTTTCAGGTTTTGCGGTCTAATTCCTTGTGTGTGAAGGGTTCTAAGTGCGTTTTTGGGGTTCAGAAGATTTCCTTCTTGGGATACATTTTTTCCCCCTCTTCCATCGAGATGGATCCTGTCAAGGTTCAGGCTATTTGTGATTGGACGCAACCCTCTTCTCTTAAGAGTCTTCAGAAATTTTTGGGCTTTGCTAACTTTTATCGTCGATTTATTACTGGTTTTTCTGATGTTGTTAAGCCATTGACTGATTTGACTAAGAAGGGTGCTGATGTTGCTGATTGGTCCCCTGATGCTGTGGAGGCCTTTCGGGAGCTTAAGCGCCGCTTTTCCTCCGCCCCTGTGTTGCGTCAGCCTGATGTTGCTCTTCCTTTTCAGGTTGAGGTCGACGCTTCTGAAATCGGAGCTGGGGCGGTGTTGTCGCAGAGAAGTTCCGATTGCTCCGTGATGAGACCTTGTGCTTTTTTTTCCCGTAAATTTTCGCCCGCCGAGCGGAATTATGATATTGGGAATCGGGAGCTTTTGGCCATGAAGTGGGCTTTTGAGGAGTGGCGTCATTGGCTTGAGGGGGCCAGACATCAGGTGGTGGTATTGACCGACCACAAAAATTTAATTTATCTTGAGTCCGCCAGGCGCCTGAATCCTAGACAGGCGCGCTGGTCGTTGTTTTTCTCTCGGTTTAATTTTGTGGTGTCATACCTACCGGGTTCTAAGAATGTTAAGGCGGATGCCCTTTCTAGGAGTTTTAAGCCTGACTCTCCTGGTAATCCTGAACCTACAGGTATCCTTAAGGATGGAGTGATATTGTCTGCCGTCTCTCCAGACCTGCGGCGGGCCTTGCAGGAGTTTCAGGCGGATAGACCTGATCGTTGCCCACCTGGTAGACTGTTTGTTCCTGATGATTGGACCAGTAGAGTCATCTCTGAGGTTCACTCTTCTGCGTTGGCAGGTCATCCTGGAATCTTTGGTACCAGGGATTTGGTGGCAAGGTCCTTCTGGTGGCCTTCCCTGTCACGAGATGTGCGAGGTTTTGTGCAGTCTTGTGACGTTTGTGCTCGGGCCAAGCCTTGTTGTTCTCGGGCTAGTGGATTGTTGTTGCCCTTGCCTATCCCGAAGAGGCCTTGGACGCACATCTCCATGGATTTTATTTCGGATCTGCCTGTTTCTCAGAAGATGTCTGTCATCTGGGTGGTGTGTGACCGTTTCTCTAAGATGGTCCATTTGGTTCCCTTGCCTAAGTTGCCTTCTTCTTCCGAGTTGGTTCCTCTGTTTTTTCAAAATGTGGTTCGTTTGCATGGTATTCCGGAGAATATCGTTTCTGACAGAGGAACCCAATTCGTGTCTAGATTTTGGCGGGCATTCTGTGCTAGGATGGGCATAGATTTGTCTTTTTCGTCTGCTTTCCATCCTCAGACTAATGGCCAGACCGAGCGGACTAATCAGACCTTGGAGACATATTTGAGGTGTTTTGTGTCTGCAGATCAGGACGATTGGGTTGCTTTTTTGCCATTGGCGGAGTTCGCCCTCAATAATCGGGCCAGCTCTGCCACCTTGGTGTCTCCGTTTTTCTGTAATTCGGGGTTTCATCCTCGATTTTCCTCCGGACAGGTGGAATCTTCGGATTGTCCTGGAGTGGATGCTGTGGTGGAGAGGTTGCATCAGATTTGGGGGCAGGTAGTGGACAATTTGAAGTTGTCCCAGGAGAAGACTCAGCTTTTTGCCAACCGCCGTCGTCGTGTTGGTCCTCGACTTTGTGTGGGGGACTCGGTGTGGTTGTCTTCTCGTTTTGTCCCTATGAGGGTTTCTTCTCCTAAGTTTAAGCCTCGGTTCATCGGCCCGTACAAGATATTGGAGATTCTTAACCCTGTGTCCTTCCGTTTGGACCTCCCTGCATCTTTTTCTATTCATAATGTTTTTCATCGGTCATTATTGCGCAGGTATGAGGTACCGGTTGTGCCTTCCGTGGAGCCTCCTGCTCCAGTGTTGGTTGAGGGTGAGTTGGAGTACGTTGTGGAAAAAATCTTGGACTCCCGTGTTTCCAGACGGAAACTCCAGTATCTGGTCAAATGGAAGGGATACGGTCAGGAGGATAATTCTTGGGTGACTGCCTCTGATGTTCATGCCTCCGATCTTGTCCGTGCCTTTCATAGGGCTCATCCTGATCGCCCTGGTGGTTCTGGTGAGGGTTCGGTGCCCCCTCCTTGAGGGGGGGTACTGTTGTGAAATTGGATTCTGGGCTCCCCCGGTGGCCACTGGTGGAATTGAACTTGTGTGCATCATCCCTTCTGTTCACCTGTTCCCATCAGGATGTGGGAGTCTCTATTTAACCTTGCTCCTCTGTCAGTTTCTTGCCGGTCAACAATGTAATCAGAAGCCTTTCTGTGCATGTTCCTGCTACTAGACAACTTCCAGCTAAGTTGGACTTTCGTCCTTGTTTGTTTTTGCATTTTGTTCCAGTTCACAGCTGTAGTTTCGTTTCTGTGTCTGGAAAGCTCTTGTGTACTGAAATTGCCACTCTGATGTTATGAGTTAATACTAGAGTCTTAAAGTAATTTCAGGATGGTGTTTTGATAGGGTTTTCAGCTGACCATGAAAGTTCCCTTTCTGTCTTTCTGCTATCTAGTAAGCGGACCTCGATTTTGCTAAACCTATTTTCATACTTCGTTTGTCATTTTCATCTAAAATCACCGCCAATATATGTGGGGGCCTCTGTCTGCCTTTTGGGGAAAATCTCTCTAGAGGTGAGCCAGGACTGTATTTTCCTCTGCTAGGATTAGTTAGTCCTCCGGCTGGCGCTGGGCGTCTAGGGATAAAACGTAGGCACGCCACCCGGCTACTGTTAGTTGTGCGGCAGGTTTAGTTCATGGTCAGTTTTAGTTTCCATCTTCCAAGAGCTAGTTCTTTATATGCTGGGCTATGTTCTCTTGCCATTGAGAATCATAACAGGATTAGCTGGCAGCAGGGAACATAACCCACAAATCCTCCTATTCAGCAAAAATTAGAAGGAGGGACTGCAACACACCCTGGAAGACATGCAGAGGAGGGTCTGAGAAAACATTTTACCCCATTAATAATACCCTGAATGCCATAGTCATCAACATTAACAGAAATAAACACTTGAAATAGATCACTCTGTTTGTATATATGCGTTTCACTTTTTGTTTTGAAGAACTGAAATAAATTAACTTTTTGATGATATTCTAATTTAGTGAGAATATAGTCCAACTTCTTGTTAACACTTAATTTCTAATCAGCCAATCACATGGCGGCAACTCAGTGCATTTAGGCATGTAGACATGGTCAAGACAATCTCCTGCAGTTCAAACCGAGCATCAGTATGGGGAAGAAAGGTGATTTGAGTGCCTTTGAACGTGGCATGGTTGTTGGTGCCAGAAGGGCTGGTCTGAGTATTTCAGAAACTGCTGATCTACTGGGATTTTCACGCACAACCATCTCTAGGGTTTACAGAGAATGGTCCGAAAAAGAAAAAAAATCCAGTGAGCGGCAGTTCTGTGGGCGGAAATGCCTTGTTGATGCCAGAGGTCAGAGGAGAATGGGCAGACTGGTTCGAGCTGATAGAAAGGCAACAGTGACTCAAATCGCCACCCGTTACAACCAAGGTAGGCCTAAGAGCATCTCTGAACGCACAGTGCGTCGAACTTTGAGGCAGATGGGCTACAGCAGCAGAAGACCACACCGGGTACCACTCCTTTCAGCTAAGAACAGGAAACTGAGGCTACAATTTGTACAAGCTCATCGAAATTGGACAGTAGAAGATTGGAAAAACGTTGCTTGGTCTGATGAGTCTCGATTTCTGCTGCGACATTCGGATGGTAGGGTCAGAATTTGGCGTAAACAACATGAAAGCATGGATCCATCCTGCCTTGTATGGAGCATCTTTGGGATGTGCAGCCGACAAATCTGCGGCAACTGTGTGATGCCATCATGTCAATATGGACCAAAATCTCTGAGGAATGCTTCCAGCACCTTGTTGAATCTATGCCACGAAGAATTGAGGCAGTTCTGAAGGCAAAAGGGGGTCCAACCCGTTACTAGCATGGTGTACCTAATAAAGTGGCCGGTGAGTGTATATAGAAACTCAAAAAAGAGGCAGCACTCCATTGTAAGGTGAAAACATGTGGTTGGTTTAATCGACCCACATAGCCGGGCGACGTTTCAGCTCAATCTGAGCCTTTCTCAAGCAGTGAGTAACCATACCTGCTACCTATTTATACGTGCTTCAACAAGTGTTAAATTACTTCCAATTATATTTAATATATAAAATTTATCCATAAGAACATTATCATTATAAGTTATCTACTGATGTGCATTACCTCTATACAAAGTGCGTTGTGCTCTGTGCTTTATGTGCAAAGAAAGAAAATAATTTCCAACTCTCAACTGCTCCCTAAGTTATATTACTTTATACTATCTATAATACTAGAGATAAATGTTTTCCTATCGATCATCATTACATTAACATAATGCCATTATTACTGGCCACTCACCCACAGCTCATGGCAGGCCATGGAGGACGTATGCAGATATCAGTGTCTTCCGCTGTCTAGTGCGCATGTCTAAAACGCATCACTGTTCTGAGAAGCCACACCAGCCAATGGAGCGCTCTGTGTGGCAATTTTTTCATGGCGCATGCGCAGTAGCGCTAAATACCGCCATATTGGTAGTGGCTCACTAACTTTATACAGCGCTTCATAACAGTATCTGCGCTGTGGTATAGAGACGCAATATCCGTCTCATACCACCAGCGCTAGCGCTGCTGTGCATTACTGACTATATGGATAAAAAAGAAAAGGAGAATTTAGAAATTCTAATGCGTTCCACCATCCGGCCACATAGGACTTACATTGTCCATTTACTGTATTACAAAAAAACTACCGGATCTGTCACCAAATCTCACCAGCCATATTTATTGCATTTTACTCGCTTAATTGCACTAGTGATAGATACCTTAATACCTTTTTTACCCCACAAACCGTTATGTTTCATAGGTCAATTAGATCACTCTACTCCTCCATTGTCCCTCCGGACCAAAGAGTTGCAACCGTAAACGCTAAATAAAGTACATACGGTACTGCAATATAATTATTTTATGTCAACTGTACCTTGACTCCCCGGGTGATCACATTCCCCATATAATCCCCGTGAGTCAATAGAGCCATACTGCACCTCAGTTGTCCCTCCGGACCAAAAAGGTGCAATACTGACATCTATATGATACATCATGATTTACTAAGGATTTTTTAGATATATATATAAAACATATAAATTGTAGAGGCTACAAACTAGAATCTAACTCCGTACTCTGGGATATATATCAACATACATTCATATGGATATATAAATTATGCCCAGGGTTTTCAGATAACAGTATATATATTGACCCAATCCTTGAGTCCCTTAAAACCAATCACTACTATATTTATTAAATATGCTTTATTTTGATAAAGTGACAGATCCATTAACATGGTTTACAAATATGGTGGCACGACAGTAAGGCGCAAAAAAATCAAAAAGATATAAAGGTCAATTCAAAGAACTATATAAATGCACAAATGTCAAAAATATAATTATTCATCCTCCATGTGCCTCCTTCCCTGTTGGTGAGTTTTTTTTCAAAATTCCATTCTAAGGAGCAAAGAGAGTATAGTTAAAAGACAAAATTGCTTATTACATATAATTTAAAAACATCTGGATATCAAATACAAATCACTAAGGACAATCCCCACATACCCCCCTAAAACACCGTATGTATATTAAAATCTGCATTCAAGCCTTTAGGTTTGAGTGTTTCTAACTCATAGATCCATTTGAGTTCTTTCTTCTTCAAAATTTCTTCCCTATTGCCTCCTCTTCTCTGAACTGGGACTACGTCTATTATTCTGCACTTCAAATCTTTCTCCTGATGATTGCATTCGAGAAAATGTTTAGGTACTGGGAGATCCTTCCTTTTCTTCCTTATTGTATACCTGTGCTGGTTCATCCGAACCTTAAATGAACAGATTGTCTCCCCCACGTACCAGAGGTTACATGGACATGATAGAAGGTATATTACATGGTCAGTATCGCATGTCAGGAATTCTTTAATTTGATAAATTTTGCCCGTTACTGGGTGCTCAAACGTAGGTCCCTTTATCATGTGCGAACAATTCACACATGATAAACAGGGAAAACACCCCCTTCTCTTTTTACCTGTTAATGTCAATTGCTGGTTACCTAATGATGACCCAATGTCAGACTTAACCAAATAATCCCCTATATTTTTACTTCTTTTATAGGAATATAGTGGTGGCATCGCAAATTCACTTATTTCAGGGTGACACCTACCCAACATGGCCCAATGCTTCGAAATAATATTGGTCACCCCCCTACTTTCTTCCACATACGTACTAACAAATGGGACCCGGTTCATATATTTTTTATCGTCCGTATTCTTCATGATCAAAGCCTTTCTATCTTTTTTCTTTACTTTATCTTTGGCCGACCTCAATACTTTTTTGGGGTACCCCCTCTCTTTGAATTTTTTTATTAATAATTCCAATGCCTCATCCACATCCTCCTCTCTTTTTACAATACGGCGCACCCTTAATAATTGGCTCAACGGTATCGACTCAATCATTTTACGTGGGTGCTGACTGTCATATACCAGTAAGTTATTCCTGTCCGTTTTCTTGACATATAATTTTGTAATTAACTCATTGTCTTCCTGTAGGACTAATACATCCAAAAATTGCATTTCTTTGGTTGAGGACACTAATGTGAATTTTATGGTTTCATCTAACGTGTTGAGATATTGATGAAAATCACATAGCATCTCATTGGTACCTGTCCATAGGAGGAAGACATCGTCTATGTACCTCCACCACACCTTTACATATTGGAAGTGGTGGGATACATAGACGAGGTCCTCCTCCATGACTTCCATGGTCAAATTTGCATATGAGGGGGCCATATTGGCCCCCATGGCCGTACCTCGTTTTTGTGCACAGAAACTATCGCCAAAAAGAAAATAATTTTTTGTCAGAATTATCTCCAAAAGTTTAAGTAGGAATGTGTTACCCTCCTCTGTATATCCAGCCAATTCCAACTTCTTTTTTATTGCACTCATGCCTCTCTTATGGTCTATAGAGGTGTATAATGAGACTACGTCAAATGACGCCATTATCACCTCTTTACCCAATTCAATCTCTTCCAACTTCTTAAGGAAATTGGTAGTGTCCCTTATATATGATTTCCCTTGTCTTACAATGGGGTTGAGAATCCTATCGAGGAATATTCCCATTTTATTAAATATTGATCCCACCCCTGAGATTATGGAGCGTCCTGGTGGGTTCTCTAATCTCTTGTGAATCTTAGGGATTATATACATCATTGGTGTCCTAGGGGTTTCCACCCATAGATAATCATACAATTGTTGGTCAATAATATGTAACCCCAATGCTTCCTTTAAACAGGCTTCTATTTCTTTACCGATATTAAATTTAGGATCACCGTCCATTTTTTGGTATACCTCCCCATCCGCTAGTTGTCTATTCACTTCCATCATATATATACGCCTGTCCATGACGATGACAGCACCCCCCTTATCCGCGGGTTTGATGATGATGTCGTCGTCATGGACAAGCTCCTGCAAAGCCAAAAATTCCTCTTTAGAGATATTTGGATGTTTATCTGTTCCCACATTAGTTTGTCTTAGGTTCTCAACCTCCATTGTAACTGCTTTTTCAAATGCATCTATCGCTGCTGAGTTGCTGGTTGGAACAAAACTACTTTTATTTTTTAGTTCTAAGTCTTCCATATTAAATTCACTTATCTTACTCTTGGCGATAATCTCCTTTTTAGAAAACCATTCCTTCAATCTTATTGTTCTAAAAAAACGCGCTAAGTCCACTTGCAATTCAAACCAATCCATGTGTGAACATGGACTGAATGACAGTCCTTTGCTTAATACTGATACCTGGTTTACAGTCAATTCCTTGCACGAAATGTTCACTACAAGTTCTGTTCCCGTTTTCTGAGGTTTGGTTGTCTCTGTGTTAGTTGTTGTGGTTTGTTTTTCTCCATTTTCTTTTTGTTTCCTATGATGATGTTTGCCTCCTCTCCTTTTGCGTCCTCCATTCCACCTACATTCTCTATGGGAAATAAATAATTTATTAGTTATACAGTCATTAAACCTTTCAACACTCCTTTTCTCCAATTGACCTCTTTTCTTCCAAGGCATTTTTGAGTTGTCGAATTGCCAAGCATATACATGACCCGTTTCATAATCTCCAGTGTCTCTACTCCATTTTTTGAGCACCCAGTAACGGGCAAAATTTATCAAATTAAAGAATTCCTGACATGCGATACTGACCATGTAATATACCTTCTATCATGTCCATGTAACCTCTGGTACGTGGGGGAGACAATCTGTTCATTTAAGGTTCGGATGAACCAGCACAGGTATATAATAAGGAAGAAAAGGAAGGATCTCCCAGTACCTAAACATTTTCTCGAATGCAATCATCAGGAGAAAGATTTGAAGTGCAGAATAATAGACGTAGTCCCAGTTCAGAGAAGAGGAGGCAATAGGGAAGAAATTTTGAAGAAGAAAGAACTCAAATGGATCTAGGAGTTAGAAACACTCAAACCTAAAGGCTTGAATGCAGATTTTAATATACATACGGTGTTTTAGGGGGGTATGTGGGGATTGTCCTTAGTGATTTGTATTTGATATCCAGATGTTTTTAAATTATATGTAATAAGCAATTTTGTCTTTTAACTATACTCTCTTTGCTCCTTAGAATGGAATTTTGAAAAAAAACCTCACCAACAGGGAAGGAGGCACATGGAGGATGAATAATTATATTTTTGACATTCGTGCATTTATATAGTTCTTTGAATTGACCTTTATATCTTTTTGATTTTTTTGCGCCTTACTGTCGGGCCACCATATTTGTAAACCATGTTAATGGATCTGTCACTTTATCAAAATAAAGCATATTTAATAAATATAGTAGTGATTGGTTTTAAGGGACTCAAGGATTGGGTCAATATAGATACTGTTATCTGAAAACCCTGGGCATAATTTATATATCCATATGAATGTATGTGGATATATATCCCAGAGTATGGAGTTAGATTCTAGTTTGTAGCCTCTACAATTTATATGTTTTATATATATATCTAAAAAATCCTTAGTAAATCATGATGTATCATATAGATGTCAGTATTGCACCTTTTTGGTCCGGAGGGACAACTGAGGTGCAGTATGGCTCTATTGACTCACGGGGATTATATGGGGAATGTGATCACCCGGGGAGTCAAGGTACAGTTGACATAAAATAATTATATTGCAGTACCGTATGTACTTTATTTAGCGTTTACGGTTGCAACTCTTTGGTCCGGAGGGACAATGGAGGAGTAGAGTGATCTAATTGACCTATGAAACATAACGGTTTGTGGGGTAAAAAAGGTATTAAGGTATCTATCACTAGTGCAATTAAGCGAGTAAAATGCAATAAATATGGCTGGTGAGATTTGGTGACAGATCCGGTAGTTTTTTTGTAATACAGTAAATGGACAATGTAAGTCCTATGTGGCCGGATGGTGGAACGCATTAGAATTTCTAAATTCTCCTTTTCTTTTTTATCCATATAGTCAGTAATGCACAGCAGCGCTAGCGCTGGTGGTATGAGACGGATATTGCGTCTCTATACCACAGCGCAGATACTGTTATGAAGCGCTGTATAAAGTTAGTGAGCCACTACCAATATGGCGGTATTTAGCGCTACTGCGCATGCGCCATGAAAAAATTGCCACACAGAGCGCTCCATTGGCTGGTGTGGCTTCTCAGAACAGTGATGCGTTTTAGACATGCGCACTAGACAGCGGAAGACGCTGATATCTGCATACAACGTCCTCCATGGCCTGCCATGAGCTGTGGGTGAGTGGCCAGTAATAATGGCATTATGTTAATGTAATGATGATCGATAGGAAAACATTTATCTCTAGTATTATAGATAGTATAAAGTAATATAACTTAGGGAGCAGTTGAGAGTTGGAAATTATTTTCTTTCTTTGCACATAAAGCACAGAGCACAAGGCACTTTGTATAGAGGTAATGCACATCAGTAGATAACTTATAATGATAATGTTCTTATGGATAAATTTTATATATTAAATATAATTGGAAGTAATTTAACACTTGTTGAAGCACGTATAAATAGGTAGCAGGTATGGTTACTCACTGCTTGAGAAAGGCTCAGATTGAGCTGAAACGTCGCCCGGCTATGTGGGTCGATTAAACCAACCACATGTTTTCACCTTACAATGGAGTGCTGCCTCTTTTTTGAGTTTCTGTGAATCTGGTGCAATCAACTGGACTGGTTGCCTGAGGCCTTGCACCCGAAGATAAGTATCAGTGTAGTGCTGTTCCTTCTTTTTTTTATTATAATATATATATATATATATATATATATATATATAACTTTTTGTTTCTCCAGCGATCAGTCCAATGGTAGAGTAAAATATACCTTTTATTTATCCATTAAAAAGTTCCAGATTTCTTCAGTTACAATATTGCATACATTCAATCCCTTATGAACATGTTTCGACACCACATGTGTCTTCCTCCAGGTCCAAATGAGTACTGAATCAAGACCGCAAATGTAGTATAGGGAAGGAGGAAAAAAAAAAAAAGGCCCATATGGGTTACTGGGTGTCACAGGTGCGTATAGAGAATTCCAATAGATTTGATTTAACCTAGTTAATCCAATAGCCAACAGTAACCCCTTGCGGTATTGATCCTTCCCCGAGGATTTCAACAACATGAAAAAAACAAATATTTAAAATCCACATTAAATACAAATTAAAATCAACCATATCTATAGGATACAAAAAAGATTCATATTACATATTCACAAAACAGGAAAAGGAATGTATGCAATATTGTAACTGAAGAAATCTGGAACTTTTTAATGGATAAATAAAAGGTATATTTTACTCTACTATTGGACTGATCGCTGGAGAAACAAAAAGTTATATATATATATATATATATAGTACAGACCAAAAGTTTGGACATCTTCTCATTTAAAGATTTTTCTGTATTTTCATGACTATGAAAATGAAAATTCACACTGAAGGCATCAAAACTATGAATTAACACATGTGGAATTACCGTATATACTCGCGTATAAGCCGACCCGAGTATAAGCCGACCCCCCTAATTTTGCCACAAAAAAACTGGGAAAACTTATTGACTCGAGTATAAGCCTAGGGTGGGAAATGCAGCAGCTACCGGTAAATGTCAAAAGTAAAAATAGATACCAATAAAAGTAAAATTAATTGAGACATCAGTAGGTTAAGTGTTTTTGAATATCCATATTGAATCAGGAGACCAATATAATGCTCCATGCAGTTTATGATGGCCCCATAAGATGCTCCATATTAAAATATGCCCCATATAATCCTGCATAAAGGTTAATAAAGGACCCATAAGATGTTCCATAGACACATTTGCCCAATATAATGCTGCACAAATGCTGATTATGGCCCCATAAGATGCTCTATAAAGATATTTGCCCCATATAGTGCTGCACAAACGTTATGGCCCTATAAGATGCTCCATACACACACTTGCCCCATATACCGTAGTGCCCTACAAACGTTAATTATGGCCCCATACAGACACTTGCCCCATATAGTGCTGCAGAAACGTTATGGCCCTATATAGTGCTGCACAAACATTATGGCCCCATATAGTGCTGCAGAAACATTATGGCCCCATATAGTGCTGCACAAATGATATGGCCCCCATATAGTGCTGCACAAACATTATGGCCCCATATAGTGCTGCACAAAGGTTATGGCCCCATATAGTGCTGCAGAAACATTATGGCCCCATATAGTGCTGCACAAATGTTATGGCCCCATATAGTGCTGCAGAAACATTATGGCCCCCATATAATGCTGCAGAAACATTATGGCCCCATATAGTGCTGCACAAATGTTATGGCCCCATATAGTGCTGCAGAAACATTATGGCCCCCATATAGTGCTGCACAAAGGTTATGGCCCCATATAGTGCTGCACAAACGTTATGGCCCCATATAGTGCTGCAGAAACATTATGGCCCCCATATAGTGCTGCACAAATGTTATGGCCCCCATATAGTGCTGCAGAAACGTTATGGCCCTCATATCATATAGTGCTACACAAATGTTATGGCCCCATATAGTGCTGCAGAAACATTATGGCCCCCATATAGTGCTGCACAAAGGTTATGGCCCCATATAGTGCTGCAGAAACATAATGGCTCCCATATAGTGCTGCAGAAACATTATGGCCCATATAGTGCTGCACAAATGTTATGGCCCCATATAGTGCTGCAGAAACATTATGGCCCCCATATAGTGCTGCACAAAGGTTATGGCCCCATATAGTGCTGCACAAACGTTATGGCCCCATATAGTGCTGCAGAAACATTATGGCCCCATATAATGCTGCACAAATGTTATGGCCCCCATATAGTGCTGCAGAAACATTATGGCCCCCATATAGTGCTGCACAAATGTTATGGCCCCCATATAGTGCTGCAGAAACGTTATGGCCCCATATAGTGCTGCAGAAACGTTATGGCCCCATAGATGCTCCATACAGACACTTGCCCCATTTGCTGCGATAAAAAAAAAAAAAAAATCACTCACCTCTCCGTCGCTTAGGTCCTCGGAACTTTCAATAGTCACCTGACACCTGTGTTGTGAATTTGGATTCTGGGCTCCCCCGGTGGCTACTGGTGGAATTGAACTGGTGTCTTCATCTTCTCTGTTCACCTGTTCCCATCAAGATGTGGGAGTCGCTATATAACCTTGCTGCTCTGTTAGTTGCTTGCCGGTCAACAATGTTATCAGAAGCCTCTCTGTGCTTGTTCCTGCTCCTAGACAACTACTAGATAAGTTGGACTCTTGTCCATGTTTGTTTTTGCATTTTTGTTCCAGTTCACAGCTGTAGTTTCGTTACTGTGTCTGGAAAGCTCTTGTGAACAGGAATTGCCACTCTGGTGTTATGAGTTAATGCCAGAGTTTTAAAGTAATTTCTGGATGGTGTTTTGATAGGGTTTTCAGCTGACCATGAAAGTGTCCTTTCTGTCTTCTGCTATGTAGTAAGTGGACCTCAAATTTGCTAAACCTATTTTCATACTACGTTTGTGATTTCATCTTAATTCACCGCCAATACATGTGGGGGGCCTCTGTCTCCTTTCGGGGTATTTCTCTAGAGGTGAGCTAGGACTAATACTTTCCTCTGCTAGCATTATTTAGTCCTCCGGCTGGTGCTGGGCATCTAGAATCAACGTAGGCATGCTACCCGGCCACTGCTAGTTGTGCGTTAGGTTTAGTTCATGGTCAGCTCAGTTCCCATCTTCCAAGAGCTAGTTCCTATATATGCTGATGCTATGTTCTCTTGCCATTGAGAACATGACAGTTTGACCGGCCGCCTAAAGGGTTAAAATCCTTGGCTGAGAAAGGAAAGAAATAAGAAGTCTGCTGAGATTTTTTTTTTTTTTTTCTCTCCTTCTAATGTTTGTAATGGATCTTCAGAGTGTAACTGCAGGTTTGAATAATCTCGCCACGAAGGTACAAAATTTGCAAGACTTTGTTTGTCATGCACCTGTATCTGAGCCGAGAATTCCTTTGCCGGAATTTTTCTCGGGGAATAGATCTGGGTTTCAGAATTTTCGAAATAATTGCAAATTATTTTTGTCCCTGAAATTTCGCTCTGCCGGAGACCCTGCACAGCAGGTCAGGATTGTGATTTCCTTGCTCCGGGGCGACCCTCAAGACTGGGCTTTTTCATTGACACCAGGGGATCCTGCGTTGCTCAATGTGGATGCGTTTTTTCTGGCCTTGGGGTTGCTTTATGACGAACCTCATTTGGAGCTTCAGGCAGAAAAAACTTTGATGTCCCTATCTCAGGGGCAAGATGAAGCGGAAATTTACTGCCAAAGATTCCGTAAATGGTCTGTGCTTACTCAGTGGAATGAGTGCGCCCTGGCGGCGACTTTCAGAGAGGGTCTCTCTGATGCCATTAAGGATGTTATGGTGGGGTTCCCTGTGCCTGCGGGTCTGAATGAGTCCATGACAATGGCTATTCAGATCGATAGGCGTTTGCGGGAGCGCAAACCAGTGCACCATCTGGCGGTGTCCACTGAGAAATCGCCAGAGAGTATGCAGTGTGATAGAATTCTGTCCCGAAGCGAGCGGCAGAATTTTAGATGGAAAAATGGGTTGTGTTTCTATTGTGGTGATTCTACTCATGTTATATCAGCATGCTCTAAGCGCACTAAAAAGCTTGATAAATCTGTTTCCATTTGCACCTTACCGTCTAAGTTTATTCTATCTGTGACCCTGATTTGCTCTTTGTCATCTATTACCACGGACGCCTATGTCGACTCTGGCGCCGCTTTGAGTCTTATGGATTGGTCCTTTGCCAAACGCTGTGGGTATGATTTAGAGCCTTTGGAGACTCCTATTCCTCTGAAGGGGATTGACTCCACCCCATTGGCTAATAATAAACCACAATACTGGACACAAGTAACTATGCGTATTAATCCGGATCACCAGGAGATTATTCGCTTTCTGGTGCTGTATAATCTACATGATGATTTGGTGCTAGGATTGCCTTGGCTGCAATCTCACAACCCAGTCCTCGACTGGAGAGCTATGTCTGTGTTGAGCTGGGGATGTAAGGGGGCTCATGGGGATGTACCTGTGGTTTCCATTTCATCATCTATTCCCTCTGAAATTCCTGAGTTCCTGTCTGACTATCGTGACGTCTTTGAAGAATCCAAGCTTGGTTCGTTACCTCCGCACCGAGAGTGCGATTGTGCCATAGATTTAATCCCGGGTAGTAAATACCCAAAGGGTCGTTTATTTAATCTGTCTGTGCCTGAACATGCTGCTATGCGAGAATATATAAAGGAGTCCTTGGAAAAGGGACATATTCGTCCATCGTCATCTCCCTTAGGAGCCGGTTTTTTTCTTTGTGTCAAAAAAAGACGGCTCTTTGAGACCATGTATCGATTATCGGCTTTTGAATAAAATCACTGTTAAATATCAATACCCATTGCCGTTGCTGACTGATTTGTTTGCTCGCATAAAGGGGGCCAAGTGGTTCTCTAAGATTGACCTTCGTGGGGCGTATAATTTGGTGCGAATCAGGCAGGGGGATGAGTGGAAAACCGCATTTAATACGCCCGAGGGCCACTTTGAGTATTTAGTGATGCCTTTTGGTCTTTCAAATGCTCCGTCAGTTTTCCAGTCCTTTATGCATGATATTTTTCGCGATTATTTGGATAAATTTATGATTGTGTATCTGGATGATATTCTGATTTTTTCGGATGACTGGGACTCTCATGTCCAGCAAGTCAGGAGGGTTTTTCAGGTTTTGCGGTCTAATTCTTTGTGTGTGAAGGGTTCTAAGTGTGTTTTTGGGGTACAGAGGATTTCCTTTTTGGGATATATTTTTTCTCCCTCTTCCATTGAAATGGATCCTGTCAAGGTTCAAGCTATTTGTGATTGGACGCAGCCCTCTTCTCTTAAGAGTCTTCAGAAATTTTTGGGCTTTGCTAACTTTTATCGTCGATTTATTGCTGGTTTTTCGGATATTGCTAAGCCATTGACCGATTTGACTAAGAAGGGTGCTGATGTTGCTGATTGGTCCCCTGATGCTGTGGAGGCCTTTCGGGAGCTTAAGCGCCGTTTTTCCTCTGCCCCTGTGTTGCGTCAGCCTGATGTTGCTCTACCTTTTCAGGTTGAGGTCGACGCTTCTGAGATCGGAGCTGGGGCAGTGTTGTCGCAGAAAAGTTCTGACTGCTCCGTGATGAGGCCTTGTGCCTTCTTTTCCCGTAAATTTTCGCCCGCTGAGCGGAATTATGATGTTGGGAATCGGGAGCTTCTGGCCATGAAGTGGGCTTTTGAGGAGTGGCGCCATTGGCTTGAGGGGGCCAGACATCAGGTGGTGGTATTGACTGACCACAAAAATTTGATTTATCTTGAGACCGCCAGGCGCATGAATCCTAGACAGGCGCGCTGGTCATTATTTTTCTCTCGGTTTAATTTTGTGGTGTCATACCTACCGGGTTCTAAGAATGTTAAGGCGGATGCCCTTTCTAGGAGTTTTGAGCCTGACTCGCCTGGTAACTCTGAGCCCACAGGTATCCTTAAGGATGGAGTGGTATTGTCAGCCGTTTCTCCAGACCTGCGGCGGGCCTTGCAGGAGTTTCAGGCGGATAGACCGGATCGTTGCCCACCTGATAAACTGTTTGTTCCTGATGATTGGACCAGTAGAGTCATCTCTGAGGTTCATTCTTCTGCGTTGGCAGGTCATCCTGGCATTTTTGGTACCAGGGATTTGGTGGCAAGGTCCTTCTGGTGGCCTTCCCTGTCACGAGATGTGCGAGGCTTTGTGCAGTCTTGTGACGTTTGTGCTCGGGCCAAGCCTTGTTGTTCTCGGGCTAGTGGATTGTTGTTGCCCTTGCCTATTCCTAAGAGGCCTTGGACGCACATCTCGATGGATTTTATTTCAGATCTGCCTGTTTCTCAGAAGATGTCTGTCATCTGGGTGGTGTGTGACCGTTTCTCTAAGATGGTCCATTTGGTTCCTCTGCCCAAGTTGCCTTCTTCTTCCGAGTTGGTTCCTCTGTTTTTTCAAAATGTTGTTCGTTTGCATGGTATTCCTGAGAATATCATTTCTGACAGAGGGACCCAATTTGTGTCTAGATTTTGGCGGGCATTCTGTGCTAGGATGGGCATAGATTTATCTTTTTCGTCCGCTTTCCATCCTCAGACGAATGGCCAGACCGAGCGGACTAATCAGACCCTGGAGACATATCTGAGGTGTTTTGTGTCTGCTGACCAGGATGATTGGGTTGCTTTTTTGCCATTGGCGGAGTTCGCTCTCAATAATCGGGCCAGCTCTGCCACTTTGGTGTCCCCGTTTTTCTGTAATTCGGGGTTTCATCCTCGATTTTCCTCTGGTCAGGTGGAATCTTCGGATTGTCCTGGAGTGGATGCTGTGGTGGAGAGATTGCATCAGATCTGGGGGCAGGTGGTGGACAATTTGAGGTTGTCCCAGGAGAAGACTCAGCTTTTTGCCAACCGCCACCGTCGTGTTGGTCCTCGGCTTTGTGTTGGGGATTTGGTGTGGTTGTCTTCTCGTTTTGTCCCTATGAGGGTCTCTTCTCCTAAGTTTAAGCCTCGGTTCATCGGCCCGTATAAGATATTGGAGATTCTTAACCCTGTTTCCTTCCGTTTGGACCTCCCTGCATCCTTTTCTATTCATAACGTTTTTCATCGGTCATTATTGCGCAGGTATGAGGTACCGGTTGTGCCTTCCGTTGAGCCTCCTGCTCCGGTGTTGGTTGAGGGTGAGTTGGAGTACGTTGTGGAGAAAATCTTAGACTCTCGTGTTTCCAGACGGAGACTCCAGTATCTGGTCAAGTGGAAGGGATACGGCCAGGAGGATAATTCTTGGGTGAATGCATCTGATGTTCATGCCTCTGATCTGGTTCGTGCCTTTCATAGGGCCCATCCTGATCGCCCTGGTGGTTCTGGTGAGGGTTCGGTGCCCCCTCCTTGAGGGGGGGGTACTGTTGTGAATTTGGATTCTGGGCTCCCCCGGTGGCTACTGGTGGAATTGAACTGGTGTCTTCATCTTCTCTGTTCACCTGTTCCCATCAAGATGTGGGAGTCGCTATATAACCTTGCTGCTCTGTTAGTTGCTTGCCGGTCAACAATGTTATCAGAAGCCTCTCTGTGCTTGTTCCTGCTCCTAGACAACTACTAGATAAGTTGGACTCTTGTCCATGTTTGTTTTTGCATTTTTGTTCCAGTTCACAGCTGTAGTTTCGTTACTGTGTCTGGAAAGCTCTTGTGAACAGGAATTGCCACTCTGGTGTTATGAGTTAATGCCAGAGTTTTAAAGTAATTTCTGGATGGTGTTTTGATAGGGTTTTCAGCTGACCATGAAAGTGTCCTTTCTGTCTTCTGCTATGTAGTAAGTGGACCTCAAATTTGCTAAACCTATTTTCATACTACGTTTGTGATTTCATCTTAATTCACCGCCAATACATGTGGGGGGCCTCTGTCTCCTTTCGGGGTATTTCTCTAGAGGTGAGCTAGGACTAATACTTTCCTCTGCTAGCATTATTTAGTCCTCCGGCTGGTGCTGGGCATCTAGAATCAACGTAGGCATGCTACCCGGCCACTGCTAGTTGTGCGTTAGGTTTAGTTCATGGTCAGCTCAGTTCCCATCTTCCAAGAGCTAGTTCCTATATATGCTGATGCTATGTTCTCTTGCCATTGAGAACATGACACACCTGCTCCTCGTTCCCGGCGCCGATCTGTCTCCAGCACTGATGTTCAGCAGAGGGCGCGCACTGACCACGTCACCGCGCCCTCTGACCTCAGCGTCAGTGCTGGAGACAGATCGGCGCCCGGAACGAGGAGCAGGTGACTATCGCGCAGCGCTGCGCTCCCCGTATACTTACCTGGTCCTGCTTCCCCGACGCCGCAGCGCTTCATCCTGTACTCAGCGGTCACATGGTACCGCTGATTACAGTAATGAATATGCGGCTCCACCCCTATGGGAGGTGGAGCCGAATATTCATTTACTGTAATGAGCGGGACCATGTGACCGCTCAGTACAGGAAGAAGCTGAAGCTGCTACTGCCGGCGCCGGGGAAGCCAGGGACCTGCAGGGACCGCGCCTGGACTAGGTGAGTATAATTAGACAGCCCCCGCTCCCCCTCCCCTGCTGACCCCCGGGTATGACTCGAGTATAAGCCGAGAGGGGCAATTTCAGCCCCAAAAAGTGGGCTGAAAATCTCTGCTTATACTCGAGTATATACTTAACAAAAAAGAGTGAAACAACTGAAAATGTCTTATATTCTAGGTTCTTCAAAGTAGCCACCTTTTGCTTTGATGACTGCTTTGCACACTCTTGTAAGTGACACCGGCTTAAAAACAACAGTGTCACTGTGCTTGATTGGCCAGCAAACGCGCCTGACCTTAACCCTATAGAGAATCTATGGGGTATTGTTAAGAGGAAGATGGGAGAAACCAGACCCAACAATGCAGATGAGCTGAGGGCTGCTATCAAAGCAACCTGGGCTTCCATAACACCTCAGCAGTGCCACAGGATGATCAGGCATGCCACGCCACATTGATGCAGTAAGGCTAAGTACGCATACTTTTTCCCTTCATATCCGCACAGCTGCGCATGCTTCCTGCATACCTATCTTTAACATTGGGTACTCAGGAACATGCATTTGTCTTCAGATACGATAGCATGCATCATTTTGAACGTAACATGTTGCGTTCGGCGGCACGTCAAAACGACGCATGCGGAAACATCCGCAGACAAACGCATGTCCCTGCATACCCAATGTTAAAGATAGGTATGCAGGACGCATGCGCAGCTGTGCGGATGTGAAGGAAAAAAGTATGCAGCCCTACGCAGGACTGCCGAATGCAAATGTGTACTTAGCCTGTTATGATCCTTTAGTGGCAGAGGATCACAAATAGACCAGCAAGTGATTAAACTTAGGACAAGCTCTAGGGAGATGGTAACTGGACTGATCGCAAACCTGAACCTATCCAACACAACTAGAGGTAGCCGGTGAACGTGCCTAAAAATTCCTAGACGTCTCGAGCCAGCCGGAGAAACTAGCTACCCCTAAAGAGAGAGAAAGACCTCGCTTGCCTCCAGAGAAATAATCCCCAAAGATATAGAAGCCCCCAACAAATATTAACGGTGAAGTAAGAGGAAGGCACATACATAGGGATGAAATCAGATTCAGCAAAAGAGGCCCACTAGTACTAGAAAGCAGAAGATAGAGCAGGGGTCTATGCGATCAATAAAAAACCCTTACAAAATATCCATCCTGAGATTTCAAGAACCCACGCACCAACTAACGGTGTGTGGGGAGAAACTCAGTCCGCTAGAGCAACCAGCAAGCGAGAGAATCACATCTTAGCAAGCTGGACAGAAAACATGATAAACACTCAAAAAATGAGCAAACAAAACTTAGCTTGTCTTGGAGGGACTGGGAGCAAGGTAGTCAGCAGGAATCTAAGTAGCACTGATTACATTGACAGCCGGCAACAAGTGGAAGTGAAACAGAGCTATATAGGAACCTCCCAGAGGATAACATAGAAGGGAATCATATAGGGAGAGGATACGTCACAATATTCGATATATCATATTTAATTTCTGGGGCACATCACACAGAGGTGCTCAAAAGGGAAGACGAAGCAGTGGTGGAACAATGAGACCAGAGTCCCACATAGCGGGAATATGTCCCGTCATAAAAATGGAACAAAACTCAATTGTTCATTAAGTCCTTTCGGGGACATGGGATCAAGGGTGACAATCCACCTGCACTCACATTGTGCAAGCAGTTGTTTTAGATTGCCACCCCTGATACCCCCATGGATCCTCTCCCTATATGATTCCCTTCTATGTTTTTAATTTTTTATTCTAATTTGTTTGTTCTCTTGCCTTTAGTCATTTTATTCATGGGACACTATCGCAATGAAATTTGTTATTTCACCTTCTACTGGATCCGCCTGAGGCTCTTCATCGCATATGAATGAAAATTGGATCGTCACTGTCCTCTATCTGCTAAATTATTTGTATATATGCATTAGTATGTGCCTATATGTGGTCTTGCACAGTATGCACATGTCCTTTTCACCATTTTTATTGTATGTATTAATTATGGTTATTTTTGGCATATATTTGTGTGTTTTTCTTACATATTGTATTAATGTTTTGCTCCTATGAGCCTTCATTGTTCAAAAACCCTCACCATTTTTGGTGGGTGTATGGCACATATACTACCTCACACACACCTCTGTTTTGGGTGTAGCGGTGTTCCGCTGGAATTAGTACCATTATAGTACAGCGTCTCCCATGGTTGTCTATGGGAGGACCTTATCTTTATATGTGGGTATTCCCCTTTTATAGTTAGTAGTACATTGTATGGAGATTGTAGGTGGTCCCTGGTGTATGGGGTTGAGGGATCCTAACGGGGCACTTATTATAATGCATAGCACATTTGTCATAGAATATTAGGCGAGAAATGGCGTTTTTTTTGATGATCTACGGCCGGGGGGGGTTGTTTCCATTGATAGAATTAGTATACTTCTTAGGATATCACTCACAAAATGGCGGCCCCCATGGTCTCCGGTGGGAGGGTTCGGGCTGTGCACACGCACACCCTCTATCTTGTGCTCCTGACTTCCTGGTCGGCTATCATTAGATGCTGCACTCACATAGTATGACGTCACTGAGTGGATTTCCGCCCCATGTGTGTGCAGCTCTGACGGCCACCGGGTATAATGAAGCTGGATCTGGGCGGGGTGTGCACGCCGATGTGCCTGATTACACTTCCGGTATGTGTCTTATTTTGACCGATGAGAGAGTGAGCAGTAAGCAAACCCCTTTTGAAGAAGCAGACCACGAAACGTGCGTCAGCGGGTGGCGTGTGGAGCGAGGAGGGACATCCAGACTAAGATGGGTAAGCCCCTATAGATGGCAATAGCTAAATAGCGTAGTCACTATGGCACTTTTTCTGCTGATCTAGTTTGCACTATTGCACCTTAATAGCTGATTTTGCCATGTGGATTTGAGTCACTGCCATAAGTGTCATGATGTTATGAACTTTATATTATGGACCGTATAGTGGCAGCCTTTGTGATGTGATAAGTTCTCTGCCCGCTCCGCCACCATTATTTGTTTCCTCCTCCACTTATCCTGTGATACATGTATTGTATTATATTACTGTTGTTTACTCATTTTGAGATATAATATTGGATTAATAAAAATTATATACATTTTAAAAAAAAAGAAAAATGCATTATGGGATTTATGTACTCCGTTTTCTGGTTGTATCTGTTTGTAATGACTATAGAATATAGGAGTTTCACTTTTTGTTTTGAAGAACTGAAATAAATTAACTTTTTGATGATATTCTAATTGTGTGTATGTGTGTGTGTGTATATGTATACAACCCCTGGCAAAAATTATGGAATCACCGTCCTTGGAGGATGTTCATTCAGTTGTTTAACTTAGTAGAGAAAAAAAGCAGATCACAGACATGGCACAAAACTAAAGCAATTTCAAATGGCAACTTTCTGGCTTTGAGAAACACTAAAAGAAATCAAGAACAAAAAATGTGGTAGTCAGTAATGGTTACTATTTTTTAACCAAGCATAAGGGAAAAATTATGGAATCACTCAATTCTTTTTAGGTAAATATATTTTTATTAAAGAGAAAAGAATTTTACAAGAAAAACAGTAGGGAATCACTCAATTCTGAGGAAAAAATGATGGAATCACCCTGTAAATTTTCATACCCAAAAATAGCACCTGCATCAAATTAGATCTGTTCGTTAGTCTGCATCTAAAAAGGAGTGATCACACTTTGGAGAGCTGTTGCACCAAGTGGACTGACATGAATCATGGCTCCAACAGGAGAGATGTCAATTGAAACAAAGGAGAGGATTATCAAACTCTTAAAAGAGGGTAAATCATCAGTCAGCTGTGTTTAAAATCTGGACCAAATACAAACAACATGGGAAGGTTGTTAAAGGCAAACATACTGGTAGACCAATGAAGACATCAAAGCGTCAAGGCTGGAAACTTAAAGCAATATGTCTCCAAAACAGGAAATGCACAACAAAACAAATGAGGAACGAATGGGTGGAAACTGGAGTCAACGTCTGTGACCAAACTAAGAAAACAGCTAAAGGAAATGGGATTTACATACAGAAAAGCTAAACAAAAGCCATCATTAACACCTAAACTGAAAAAAACAAGGTTACAATGGGCTAAGGAAAAGTAATCATGGACTGTGGATGACTGGATGAAAGTCATTTTCAGTGATGAATCGCAAATCTGCATTGGGCAAGGTGATGATGCTGGAACTTTTGTTTGGTGCCGTTTCAAAGAGATCTATGAAGATGACTGCGTGAAGAGAACATGCAAATTTCCACAGTCATTGATGATATGGGGCTGCATGTCAGGTAAAGGCACTGGGGAGATGGCTGTCATTACATCTTCAATAAATGCACAAGTTTGTTGATATTTTGGACACTTTTCTTATCCCATCAATTGAAAGGATGTTTGGGGATGATGAAATCACTTTTCAAGATGATAATGCATCCTGCCAGAGAGCAAAAACTGTGAAAACATTCCTTGAAAAAAAGACACAAAAGGTCAATGTCATGGCCTGCAAATAGTCCGAATTTCAATCCTTATTGAAAATCTTTGGTGGAAGTTGAAGAAAATGGTCCATGACAAGGCTCAAACCTGCAATGTTGATCTGGCAACAGCAATCAGAGAAAGTTGGAGCCAGATTGATGAAGAGTAATGTTTGACTCTCATTAAGTCCATACCTCAGAGACTGCAAGCTGCTATAAAAGCCAGAGGTGGTGCAACAAAATACTAGTGATGTTTTGGAGTTTTTGTTTGTTTTTCATTATTCCATAATTTTTTCCTCAGAATTGAGTGATTCTATAATTTTTTTCCCTATGCTTGGCTAAAAAAAGTAACCATTCCTGACTATCACATTTTTTGTTCTTGATTTTCTTTAAGTGTTTCTTAAAGCCAGAAAGCTGCCATTTGAAAAGACTTGGGAAATCTTGAAAAACGAGATTCTCAAAGCACAATCGTTAACAATTCCGAAAAGCGGGAAGAATAGGAAGCATTTAAGGATACCAGGATGGATGAATACAGAACTTAAACTTTTTTTTTTCCTTTTTAGCATGTGTTTATCAAATGGAAAGAGGGAGGCATATCTAAAGAAGAATATAATGCTGTCTGCAGAACCTGCAGGGCACGAATCGGATTACTAAAGCTGACAATGAATTAAGGCTTGCAAGAGATGTCAAAAGCAATAAAAAAGTATTTGGGGGATATGTCAAAAGTAAAAGAAAAGTCAAAGATGCTATAGGATTTTTACAGGACGGAAATTATAAAATGGTAAGAGAGGATGTTGAGAAGGCCGAAGTTTTAAATTCCTATTTTGCATCGGTTTTCTCTCAGAAAGGAAATGTAACATCAACTGATTTTCACTGTCCTATTAAGGGAATAGAAGAATACAGGATATCTATAAACAGAAAGATAGTGAGGAAATACTTAGCTCACATAAATGATTTCAAGTCTCCAGGTCCAGATGAATTACACCCCAGAGTACTGAAGGAGATAGCAGAAGAAATTTTTGAACCACTCTCCATAATCTTTGAAAATTCTTGGAGAACAGGAGAAGTCCCACAAGACTGGAGAAGAGCAAATGTTGTTCCTATCTTCAAAAAGGGAAAGAAGGTGGACCCAGGGAACTATAGGCCAGTGAGTCTGACTTCTGTTGTGAACTATACTTCTTGGCTCCCTCTTGTGGTCACTAGCGGTATGGCACTTGGATTGTCTTTCCCCAGGTTGGTACTCACCTGGTTCGTTAGGCCTTGGGTGTTCCTATTTAGACTTCCTGGAAACTCAGTCTAGTGCCTGGAATCGATGTAATCAGTCCATGTCTGTTTTCTCCTGTCTACTGGTCTCCTGATTCTTGCAAGATAAGCTAAGTTCTGCTTTCTTATTTTTGTTTATTTGCATTGCTCTCATTTTAGTCCAGCTTGTTCAAAATGTGATTCCTGATTTTGCTGGAAGCTCAAGGGGGCTGATATTCTCCCCCCACACCGTTAGTCGGTGCGGGGGTTCTTGGATATTCAGCGTGGATATTTTTGTAGGGTTTTTGCTGACCGCATAAGTCCGCTTCCTATTTTCTGCTATTAATTAGTGGGCCTCTCTTTGCTGAATCTAGTTCATTCTTACGTTTGTCTTTTCTTCTTACCTCACCGTTATTATTTGTTGGGGGCTTGTATTATAACTTTGGGGTACTGTTCTCTTGAGGCAAGTGAGGTCTTATTTTCTCTGAAAGGGTTAGTTAGTTCTCCGGCTGGTGCGAGACGTCTAGAATCAACGTAGGTACGTTCCCCGGCTGCTTTTAGTTGTGGGCTAGGATCAGGTATGCGGTCAGCCAAGTTACCACCTCCCTATGAGCTGGTTTTTGTGTTTGCAGACTTAGCTGAAACTCTTGAGATCCTCTACCACTAGGATCAGAACAGTATTCCAGGCCAAAGTGAATATTTAATGCATTGCAGAAGCGGGATTAAAAGAAAAGAAGTTCTGAGTTTTTTTTTTTTTTTCTTCTTCCCCTTTTTCTCTGAGTGGCTTGAAGCTCTGCTGCAGACATGAATGTTCAGACTCTGATTACTTGTGTGGATCAGCTTGCTGCACGAGTGCAGGGCATTCAGGATTTTGTTACTAGTAGTCCTATGTCAGAGCCTAAGATACCTATTCCTGAGCTGTTCTCTGGAGATCGATTTAAATTTAGGAATTTTAGGAATAATTGTAAATTGTTTCTATCTTTGAGACCTCGTTCGTCTGTAGACTCAGCTCAGCAAGTTAAAATTGTTATCTCCTTCTTGCGTGGCGACCCTCAGGATTGGGCTTTCTCATTGGCGCCAGGAGATCCGGCATTGGCAAATATTGATGCATTTTTTCTGGCGCTCGGATTGCTTTATGAGGAGCCCAATCTTGAAATTCAGGCAGAAAAAGCGTCGCTGGCTATCTCTCAGGGCCAGGATGAAGCTGAAGTGTATTGCCAAAAATTTCATAAATGGTCCGTGCTTACTCAATGGAATGAGTGTGCTCTGGCCGCAAACTTCAGAAATGGCCTTTCTGAAGCCATTAAGAATGTGATGGTGGGTTTTCCCATTCCTGCAAGTCTGAATGATTCTATGGCTCTGGCCATTCAGATTGATCGGTGTTTGCGGGAGCGCAAACCGCTAATCCTCTGGTGGTGTTGTCTGAACAGACTCCTGACTCAATGCAATGTGATAGAATTCAGACTAGAACCGAACGGCAAAATCATAGACGTCAGAATGGGTTGTGTTTTTACTGTGGTGATTCTACACGTTATCTCAGCATGCTCTAAACGCCTGACAAAGGTTGTTAGTCCTGTCGCCATTGGTAATTTGCAGCCTAAGTTTATTTTGTCTGTGACTTTAATTTGCTCATTGTCTTCCTACCCTGTTATGGCATTTGTGGATTCAGGTGCTGCCCTGAGTCTTATGGACTTGTCGTTTGCCAAGCGCTGTGGTTTTGTCCTGGAGCCTTTGGAAAATCCTATTCCTCTTAGAGGAATTGATGCTACGCCATTGGCGGAGAATGAACCGCAGTATTGGACACAAGTGACCATGTGCATGACTCCTGAACATCGGGAGGTGATTCGTTTTCTTGTTCTGCATAAAATGCATGATTTGGTCGTTTTAGGTCTGCTATGGTTACAGACCCATAATCCAGTTTTGGATTGGAAGGCTATGTCTGTGTCAAGTTGGGGGTGTCAGGGAATTCATTGTGATTCCCCGTCGGTGTCTATTGCTTCTTCTACTCCTTCTGAAGTTCCTGAGTATTTGTTGGACTATCAGGATGTATTCAGTGAGTCCAGGTCCAGTGCTCTTCCTCCTCATAGAGACTGTGACTGTGCTATAGATTTGATTCCTGCTAGTAAATTTCCTAAGGGACGATTATTTAATCTATCTGTACCTGAGCATGCCGCGATGCGTTCTTATATAAAGGAGTCTTTGGAGAAGGGACATATTCGTCCATCCTCTTCCCCTCTTGGTGCGGGATTCTTTTTTGTGGCCAAGAAAGACGGGTCTTTGAGACCTTGTATAGACTATCGGCTTCTGAATAAAATTACGGTTAAATTTCAGTATCCTTTGCCACTATTGTCGGACTTGTTTGCTCGGATTAAGGGTGCCAGTTGGTTCACCAAGATAGATCTTCGTGGTGCGTACAACCTTGTGCGCATTAAGCAGGGAGATGAATGGAAAACTGCGTTTCATACGCCCGAAGGTCATTTTGAGTACTTGGTGATGCCTTTTGGGCTCTCTAATGCTCCTTCAGTGTTTCAGTCCTTTATGCATGACATCTTCCGGAAGTATCTAGATAAATTTATGATTGTTTATCTGGATGATATTCTGTTTTTTTTCTGATGATTGGGATTCTCATGTAAAGCAGGTCAGGATGGTGTTTCAGGTTTTGCGTGATAATGCTTTGTTTGTGAAGGGCTCAAAGTGTCTCTTTGGAGTGCAGAAGGTTTCCTTTTTGGGTTTTATTTTCTCCCCTTCTACTGTGGAGATGGACCCAGTCAAGGTCCGAGCTATTCATGATTGGACTCAGCCCACATCTGTTAAGAGTCTTCAGAAGTTCTTGGGTTTTGCTAATTTCTACCGTTGTTTTATTGCTAATTTTTCTAGCGTTGTTAAACCTTTGACGGATATGACCAAGAAAGGTTCTGATGTTGCTAATTGAGCTCCTGCAGCCGTGGAGGCCTTCAGGGAGCTGAAGCGCCGGTTTACTTCGGCGCCTGTTTTGTGCCAGCCTGATGTCTCACTTCCCTTTCAGGTTGAAGTGGATGCTTCTGAGATCGGTGCAGGGGCTGTTTTGTCGCAGAAAGGCTCTGGTTGCTCTGTGATGAGACCATGTGCTTTTTTTTCTAGGAAATTTTCGCCTGCTGAGCGGAACTATGATGTTGGTAATCGGGAGTTGTTGGCTATGAAGTGGGCATTTGAGGAGTGGCGTCATTGGCTCGAGGGAGCTAAGCATCGTGTGGTGGTCTTGACTGATCACAAAAATCTGATGTATCTCGAGTCTGCTAAGCGCCTGAATCCTAGACAGGCTCGTTGGTCATTGTTTTTCTCCCGTTTTGACTTTGTGGTCTCGTACCTGCCTGGTTCGAAGAATGTGAAGGCTGATGCTCTTTCTAGGAGCTTTGTGCCTGACTCTCCTGGAGTCTCAGAGCCAGCTGGTATTCTTAAAGAGGGAGTAATTTTGTCGGCCATTTCTCCTGATTTGCGACGTGTGTTGCAGAGATTTCAGGCTGGTAGACCTGACCCTTGCCCACCTGATAGACTGTTTGTTCCTGATAAATGGACCAGCAGAGTTATTTCCGAGGTTCATTCCTCGGTGTTGGCAGGGCATCCTGGGATTTTTGGTACCAGAGATTTGGTGGCTAGGTCCTTTTGGTGGCCTTCCTTGTCGCGGGATGTGCGTTCTTTTGTGCAGTCCTGTGGGATTTGTGCTCGGGCTAAGCATTCCTGTTCTCGTGCCAGCGGGTTGCTTTTGCCCTTGCCCGTCCCGAAGAGGCCTTGGACACACATTTCCATGGATTTCATTTCAGATCTTCCGGTGTCTCAAGGAATGTCTGTCATCTGGGTGGTGTGTGATCGTTTTTCCAAGATGGTCCATTTGGTGCCCTTGCCTAAGTTGCCTTCCTCTTCCGATCTGGTTCCTTTGTTCTTCCAGAATGTGGTTCGTTTGCACGGCATTCCTGAGAATATCGTGTCTGACAGAGGATCCCAGTTTGTGTCCAGATTCTGGCGATCTTTTTGTGCTAAGATGGGCATTGACTTGTCGTTTTCATCTGCCTTTCATCCTCAGACTAATGGCCAAACGGAGCGAACTAATCAGACGCTGGAGGCTTATTTGAGATGTTTTGTTTCTGCGGATCAGGATGATTAGGTGACCTTCTTGCCATTGGCTGAGTTTGCCCTCAATAATCGGGCTAGTTCCGCTACTTTGGTTTCACAATTTTTCTGCAACTCTGGTTTTCATCCTCGTTTTTCCTCGGGTCATGTTGAGCCTTCTGACTGTCCTGGGGTGGATTCCGTGGTGGATAGGTTGCAGCGGATTTGGAATCATGTGGTGGACAACTTGAAGTTGTCACAGGAGAAGGCTCAGCGTTTTGCCAACCGCCGCCGCGGTGTGGGTCCCCGACTTCGTGTTGGGGATTTGGTTTGGTTGTCTTCTCGGTATGTCCCTCTGAAGGTTTCCTCTCCTAAGTTTAAGCCTCGCTTTATTGGTCCTTATAAAATTTTGGAAGTCCTTAACCCGGTGTCTTTTCGTTTGGATCTTCCGGTGTCGTTTGCCATTCACAATGTGTTCCATAGGTCTTTGTTACGGCGGTACGTTGTGCCTGTGGTTCCTGCTGTTGAGCCTCCTGCTCCGGTGTTGGTTGAGGGCGAGTTGGAGTACGTGGTGAAGATCTTGGATTCTCGTCTCTCTAGACGGAGGCTTCAGTATCTGGTCAAATGGAAGGGCTATGGTCAGGAGGATAATTCCTGGGTGGTCGCCTCTGATGTTCATGCGGCCGATTTGGTTCGTGCCTTTCACGCTGCTCATCCTGATCGCCCTGGTGGTCTTGGTGAGGGTTCGGTGACCCCTCCTTAAAGGGGGGGTACTGTTGTGAACTATACTTCTTGGCTCCCTCTTGTGGTCACTAGCGGTATGGCACTTGGATTGTCTTTCCCCAGGTTGGTACTCACCTGGTTCGTTAGGCCTTGGGTGTTCCTATTTAGACTTCCTGGAAACTCAGTCTAGTGCCTGGAATCGATGTAATCAGTCCATGTCTGTTTTCTCCTGTCTACTGGTCTCCTGATTCTTGCAAGATAAGCTAAGTTCTGCTTTCTTATTTTTGTTTATTTGCATTGCTCTCATTTTAGTCCAGCTTGTTCAAAATGTGATTCTTGATTTTGCTGGAAGCTCAAGGGGGCTGATATTCTCCCCCACACCGTTAGTCGGTGCGGGGGTTCTTGGATATTTAGCGTGGATATTTTTGTAGAGTTTTTGCTGACCGCATAAGTCCGCTTCCTATTTTCTGCTATTAATTAGTGGGCCTCTCTTTGCTGAATCTAGTTCATTCTTACGTTTGTCTTTTCTTCTTACCTCACTGTTATTATTTGTTGGGGGCTTGTATTATAACTTTGGGGTACTTTTCTCTTGAGGCAAGTGAGGTCTTATTTTCTCTGAAAGGGTTAGTTAGTTCTCCGGCTGGTGCGAGACATCTAGAATCAACGTAGGTACGTTCCCCGGCTGCTTTTAGTTGTGGGCTAGGATCAGGTATGCAGTCAGCCAAGTTACCACCTCCCTATGAGCTGGTTTTTGTGTTTGCAGACTTAGCTGAAACTCTTGAGATCCTCTACCACTAGGATCATAACAGACTTCTATACCAGGAAAGATATTTGAACAAATTATTAACCAACATGTATGTAAGTACCTGGATAAGAATGAAGTGATTAAACAGTCAGCATTGTTTGTAACTAATAAGTCATGTCAGACTAACTTAATTTCCTTCTATGACAGAATCACTGACTGGGTCGATCAAAGAAATGCTGTAGATATAGTATATCTTGACTTCAGCAAAGTATTTGACAAAGTATCTCACACAATCCTTATTTAAAAAATGACTAAGTATGGACTGGACAAGGCAACTGTTGGTGGATTTATAACTGGCTTAGTGATCGGACCCAAAGAGTGGTCGTAAATGTCTGCACATCCAGTTGGAAGAATATTTCGAGGGGTACCACAGGGCTCTGTCCTGGGCCCTGTATTGTTCAACATCTTTATCAATGATTTAGATAAAGGAATTGAGGGTAAACTGATTACATTTGCTGATGACACAAAGCTAGGAGGGATACCTAATACTGGAGAAGAGAGAGAGAGGATTCTAAAAGATATAAATAAACTGCAGCAGTGGGCAGCAACAAAGGGTATGTGTCCAAGTTTAGGTTTGCTTCAGGCTTTGATCAGGATTTTATGCAGGTAAAATCCTGACCAAAAATGCACCTGAGGTCACTGGCAGGTCACCTGCGGTGTTACTGCGTGTTTTGCTCATTGTAGCAACATGCTGCATTTTGAAAAAAACGCAACGCATGTGTGTTTTTGCGGGAAAAACGCATGCATTTTTAATGCACAGTGGAGACGGGATTTCATTAAATCCCCTCCACTATGCTGTAACATCTGGACGCTGCGTTTTTGACGCTGCGGCTCAACGCTGCATTTTTTATGAACTTTATTTTATGAATTTTATTTTATTTTGAATTTTATCATGAACTGGAGCCTGGTAAAAGTTCACACGCTCGAGTTCATATGAGGACATCCAGCAGAGGGTGCCTCACCGCAATTCAAGGTAACTACAGGTCACCCAGCTTTCCATTCATTCCCCGGCGTTTTTACAGGCACGAGCACTTCTTTAGCAGAGCTCCTGGCTGTAAAATGATTTAACCCCTTCAGATGGATTTACTTCGTGGGACTTGACCTGAGCGACGGAAGGTATGAGATATTGTTGTTTTTTATTTTTCCTTTGTTACAGAACGAGGGTCTTCAGGTGGATTACCAGTATAATAAAATATTACAACAAGCTGTGTCTTTATTTCATTAAAATACTTTCAAATAATGTGTGTGTGTGTTTTATTAACCATTTAGTACTATTGGATTAATAATGGATAGGTGTCATAATTGACGCATCTCCATTATTAATCTGGCTTAATGTCACCTTACAATAGCAAGGTGACATTAACCCTTCATTACCCCATATCCCACCGCTACACGGGAATAGGAAGAGAGTGGCCAAGTGCCAGAATAGGCGCATCTTACAGATGTGCCTTTTCTGGGGTGGCTGGGGGCAGATGTTTGTAGCCAGGGGGGGGGCAATAACCATGGACCCTCTCTAGGCTATTAATATCTGCCCTCAGTCACTGGCTTTACCACTCTGGCGGAGAAAATTGTGCGGAAGCCCACGCCAATTTTTTCCGCATTTAACTTTATTTTACAAGCTACAGGGACTAAATTTTGCACATACACACTACTAACATTAGTAGTGTGGAATATGCAAAAAAAAGGGATATGAGATGGTTTACTGTATGTAAACCATGTCTCATATCCCGTTGGGTTTGTGAAGGAGAAATGAGAAGCTGGCAATTGAATTACCGGCTTTTCTCTAACACCGGTGCGTATTTCTCGCAAGTCACACGCATGGTCCGTGTGTAATCCGTAATCCGGCCCAATGAATCTCTATGTCCCAGCTCCTATCTGCCGTATATTACGCATTCGTAATATACGGTCTTGTACGGCCGTAGAAAATCGCAGCATGCTGCGTTTGTCACCGTAGTGTGCAAAAAAAGCGCCAATGAAAGTCTATCACTAAAGGGGCTGGTTTGCCCGCGCCCTCCCCTAGCTGCCAGGGTGCACATTTTGGTACGAAAACTTATAAAACTCCTAAACTCCTAGATGTGCTTGCGAACCTAGTAGAATCACGGCAAACACAGTCCTCATCTTATATCGAAATTAGCTTTCTATTGAATCCAAACGTGATCTAACTATCCCACTCGGTTCAGGCCCCATTGTGAAGCTCTATTAAATCACATTCCGAATATGTATCCAGAATATTCCTGTCATACACTGGCGTCGTTGTAAGGCTTATTGACTATCTCTCCCATACATAGCAACCACATGGAGTTAGACAAAGAAATTCCTACGGGAGGGGGGGAAGGAGCAGAGAGGAGTTTCAAGGTCTCATGCTTCTTGTGGACAGAGCCAGCTCTGGGTTAATTGACATTCCAATGGGAGGGGGAAAGAGCAGAGAGGAGTTTCAAGGCTCCCCGCTGGGTTTCAGTTACACAGGCATTATGCCTAGGCAAAGCGAAGGCAGTGGGAAAAGAAAGGGGGGCTGAAAGCAACAGCATGTGTGCTAACAGTGGAACATGAAAAATCATATGCCACGTTATACATTAACGTGACAAGGATCATCTTTATTCTTATTTGTACAAGGAAAGACTAGATGCAATGGGATGAAACTGAATGAGAGGAGACACAGATTAGATATTAGAAAAAACTTTTTGACAGTGATCAGTTAGTGGAACACGCTGCCACGAGAGGTGGTGAGGTCTCCTTCAATGGAAGTCTTGAAACAGAGGCTGGACAGACATCTGTCTGTGATGATTTAGTGAATCCTGCTTTGAGCAGGGGGTTAGACCAGATGACCCAGGAGGTCCCTTCCAACTCTACCATTCTATGATTCTAGTTTTGTTCCATGTCTGTGATCTGCTTTTTTCTACAAAATCAAACAACCGAATGAACATCCTCCAAGGTCGGTGATTCCATAATTTTTGCCAGAAGTTTTATACACTGCTCAAAAAAATAAAGGGGACATTATCCTAGATATCACTAAATGAAATATTCCAGTTGTAAATCTGTATTCATTATATATTGTAATGCATTGAGAACAGTAAAATCTAAAAATATTTAATGTAAATCACAACTAATATCCCATGGAGGTCTGGAGTTGGAATGATGCTCAAAATCAAAGTGGAAAATCAAATTGCAGGCTGATCCAACTTTAGTGGAAATGCCTCAAGCCAAGGAAATGATGCTCAGTAGCGTATGTGGCCTCCACGTGCCTGTATGACCTCCCTACAATGCCTAGGCATACTCATGATGAGGTGGTGGATGGTCTCCTGAGGGATCTCCTCCCAGACCTGGACTAAAGCATCCGCCAACTCCTGGACAGTCTGTGGTGCAACGTGATGTTGGTGGATGGAGCGAGACATGATGTCGCAGATGTGCTCAATCAGATTCAGGTCTGGGGAACGAACGTGCCAGTCCATAGATTTAATGCCTTTATCTTGCAGGAACTGCTGACACTCTAGCCACATGAGGTCTAGCATTGTCCTGCATTAGGAGGAACCCAGGGCCAACCGGATCTGCATATGGTCTCACAAGGGGTCTGAGAAACTCATCTCGGTACCTAATGGCAGTCAGGCTACCTCTGGCAAGCACATGAAGGGCTGTGCGGCCCTCAAAAGAAATGCCACCCCACACCATTACTGACCCACTGCCAAACTGGTCATGCTGAAGGATGTTGCAGGCAGCAGATCGCTCTCCACGAGTAATAATTATAGGGGATAACTCAGGAGACTCTTTGCGTGGAACAAGACAACTACAGGACACAGTTTTATAAGTGGTAAAGTCTATATTATCACACGGTGATTCAAACAGGTGCAGAGAGAAACCCAAGTCCACAACACTTGGTGTAAATATAAAACGCAGCTTAGCAGTCTATAGGAAACTTCAGAGGAAAATGCAATCATGCAGAAAGTCTATGAAGCACAATTATTCTTGAGGATACTTGACACGAATAAGTCCTTGTTTTAGTCCCAACACAGATAGATATGCTTATAAGGCAGTTCAAATAATATCTTAGCTCAACCAGGGAGGCCTGAGTAATAGTCTCAGGTTATTGCAGAGCAGCAGCAGCTTACATGTCCAGCAAATGCAGATGGAAGTAAACACAAGCAGCAGATGAAGGAGGATTACTGGAAACTGGTGTATGCAGCAGAAACTCAGAGCAGAGTAGCAGGATCTCCACACAGGTTCACAGGAGCAGGTATATAGCCAGGCAGTCAACAAAGTCAGGAGCTGGATGCAAGGCAGAATACTCTAGCACAGACTGAAGGCTGGGGTGGAGTTTTATAGCAGAAAGACACAGTGCACATGAGACCAAAGATGCCATCTTGGAAAAGGGCAGTAATGCACAAAAGGTAAAAAATGTTCAGAGTCCTGACATTACTCCCTCCTTAGAAGTGGCCTCAGGACGATCCTGGACCTGGTTTCTCAGGGAATCTCTGATGAAAACGAGAAATCTTCTGTTGGGCATTTATGTTTTCCACAGGTTCCCAAGAGTCTTCCTCAGGGGGATATGCCTGCCATCTTATCAGATATTGGAGCCGATTCCTGCGAATCCTGGAATCAATAATTTTCTCCACCACAAATTGTTCTTGCCCATCAATCACCACAGTCTGCGGAGGTGGCACAACACGTCCCTGGAAGGTATTAGGAGATACAGGCTTTAGTAAAGATACATGAAAAGCTGGGTGTACCTTCATAGTCCTAGGCAGCTTCAGCCGGCAGGCCACAGAGCTCACAATACCGTTGATCTTGAAAGGGTCAATGAATTTCTGTCCAAGTTTTTGTGAAGGAATGTTTAACTTCAGATTCTTAGTTGCTAACCACACGGAATCTCCTACCTTGAACATGGGTGCAGGTTTACGGAATCTATCAGCCAATCTCTTATAACGTTCTTGAACTGTGGTCAGGGATTCCTTCAGAACCTCCAGATTTTGTCTCATCGCAGTCAGCCTTTCCTCCACCACGGGAACCGGAGAATTAATTGGAGACCTAGGTAAAATACACGGATGATAACCCAGATTGGCAAAGAAAGGTGTAAATTTAGTGGATGCGCTCTGAGAATTATTATATGAAAATTCGGCTAACGGCAGCAACTCCAACCAATGATCCTGGAGAAGGCTGACATAGCATCTTAGATATTGTTCCAGCGTCTGGTTGGTACGCTCAGTCTGACCATTTGTCTGGGGATGGTAAGCGGAAGAGAGACAGACATTAATATTGAGTGCAGAGCAAAACCCCTTCCAGAATCTTGAAGTGAAGTGTACTCCACGGTCAGAGATGATCTCATCCGGAACCCCATGCAACCGAAAGACATTCTGTATAACCAAGTTCACTGTATCTTTAGCTGAGGGGAGGCCAGTGCACGGAACAAAATTAGCAGCTTTAGTCAGGAGATCAACTACCACCATGATTGTATTCATGCCTCCCGATGTAGGCAGCTCCACAATAAAGTCCATTGATATAGACCCCCATGGGCGGAACGGAACAGGTAATGGTTGTAGAAGACCCGTAGGTGTCACATGAGGAGTCTTGTAATGGGCACATACCTCGCAAGAGAGAACATAGTCCTTGGTATCCTTCAGGCAAGTTGGCCACCAGAAGAATCGGCTCAGGAACTCTTGTGTCTTCTGTAACCCCCTGTGATCAGCCAACTTGGAGTCATGTACTAACTTGAGGATCTGCAGACGGACGACCTCAGAAACGTAGATACGTTGATCTCTGAACCACAAAGACAAGATTAATATCCACAGGTGGGTTGGCCAGAAATACATCACTGTCATAGGTCTCCCTGCACTCCTTCCACAAGTCCTGATCGTGGATAACTCCGATGAAATTGGCATCAGATAGAATGGTCTTGGATGGGGCTCCAGGTACGGAATCCGCAGCATAGATTCGGGATAACGCATCAGCCTTCCCATTATGAGAACCTGGACGGTACGAGATAACAAAGCTAAATTGATTTAAAAATAAATTCCAATGAGCCTGACGAGAAAGACATCTAGCGGATCTAAGGAACTCTAAATTGTGATGGTCAGTTAGCACTATGATCTGTTGTGCAGCTCCTTGCAGATGATGCCTCCATTCTTTGAAAACCGCAATAATAGCCAGCAATTCCTTGTCTACTACATCGTAAATCTTCTCTGCTGAGGTTAGTCTACGGGAAAAGAAAGCACAAGGATGTAGCAGACCCTTCTCTCCAGTTCTTTGGGAGATAATAGCCCCCAAAACATTATCAGAAGCGTCCACCTCCACAATGAAAGAAAGTGTTGGATCTGGGTGTATCCACAGCGGTGCTGATGTGAAACAGATCTTAAGCCGATCAAAAGCTTCTTGAGCCTGTGATGACCACTTAAAGGGCTTTTCCTTCTTTGTCAAGGAAGTAATGGGATGGACAATATCAGAAAAATTTCGAATGAAGCGTCTGTAGAAATTTGCAAAACCAATAAAACGTTGGACCTCCTTAACGTTCTTGGGTACCGGCCAGTCAAGGATAGCCTGAATCTTACCAGATTCCATGTTCAGCCCCTGGGGAGAGATGATATAACCTAAGAACTGTATCTCAGAACAATGGAACTCGCATTTCTCCGGCTTAATATACAGATGGTTCTCTTTCAGACGTCTTAAAACAGTTTTGACATGTTCTTCATGTTCCTGTAAAGAGTCAGAAAATATTAGTATATCGTCCAAATAGATCACCACAAACTGGTCCAACAAATCTCTGAAAATGTCATTAGCAAGGTGTTGAAACGTTGCAGGGGCATTATAAAGCCCGAAGGGCATCATAAGAGATTCAAAGTGTCCATACTGGCATCTGAATGCTGTCTTCCACTCATCCCCTGGACGAATACACACCAAATTATAAGCCCCATGTAGATCCAGTTTAGAGAACACCTTAGCATGGTGGACTCTTTCCAGTAATTCGGGAATCAGAGGCAAAGGTTAACGGTTTCGTACGGTTACCTTATTGAGTTCCCGATAGTCAACACATGGTCTCAGGATCCCATCCTTCTTTTGTACAAAAAATATAGGTGCCCCTGCTGGTGAGGAAGAAGGACGTATGAAGCCTTTGGCCAGATTTTTATCAATATACTCCTTTAAGGCTTGAAGCTCAGGTGCCGCCAAAGGGTATACGTTACCAAAAGGAATAGCTGCCCCAGGAAGCAGCTCAAAGGGACAGTCATAATGCCTGTGTGGAGGAAGCTGATCTGCCTTCTTCTTGTCACAGATGTCAGAGAACTCTTTATATGCTGGAGGTAAAGAAAATACCTGTACATGTGGTTCCATAGCCGTGGACTCAGGGACAGCTTCTGTTAACGCTGAGTTGCTCCTTGTTGGAAAGGTAATCTCCTTGGTCTCCCAGTTGATAATTGGGTTCTGAGAACGCAACCAAGGAATGCCTAAAATCACAGGAAAATGAGGAGAAGAAATTAGCAAGAAAGAAAGTTGCTCCTGATGATTAGGCTCCAACAAAATTTCAAGTGGTACGGTCTCCTGATCCACAGGCCCAGAGATTAAAGGTGACCCATCCACTGTTTCCATGGTAATTGGAGAGGCTCTTTGATGAATTTCAATACCATGTTCCTTGGCAAATGCGATATCCATGAAAATGCCACCTGCACCAGAGTCAATCATAGCTGCACTGGAAATCCACTGTCCTGAACACAGGATCTTAATAGGGAGAGAACAGTGAGAGTTCTTTTCCTTCAGCTCCTTGGGGGGTGAAGTCATAGAAAGTGAATGGAATACAGCGTTTAAAGGCAGGCTACATTCAGAGATGTCAGATTCATCATCACAGTTGTCATACTCCCCTACTGCTGCTAGCACCTTGTTAGGCAGTCTAGGACACAGGACAATTGATCAAGAAGTGGTCAGACTGGCCGCAATAGAAACATAGACTTTCACAAAGGCGATGCTCCCGGCGCTCATTGATCTCGCGCCTCTGAACGGAATCAATTTGCATGGGCACCGCCTCCTCCTCCCAAGATGTTTTACCTGCAGGCTCTTTGGAAGGAAGGGAAAAGTTAGAAATACGGTTATATGCAGCAAACTTCTCCTGCCTACGCTCAGTAAGGCGAATGTCTATGCGCACACAATGCTGTATAAATGTCTCTAGCTCTTGTGGTGACTCAGAGCAAGCTAGTTCATCTTTTACAATACTAGACAGACCCCTTTTAAAAATAGGCAATTGTGCATAACTGTCCCAATTGGTATCTACCACTAATCTCCTGAATTTAGTAGCATACTCAATAACAGAACGTTTAGCCTGGCGTAAAGACAATAAAGCAGATTCAGCGGTTGCATGGCGATTAGGGTCATCAAATATTAATGCCATAGCGGCCAAGAAATCATCCAAGTTATTTAACTGTGGGTCACGAGACTCAATCATCGGATTCGCCCAGGCGAGCGCTCGTGCGGTCAGCAGCATTATTACACACAAAACTTTGGATCTATCATTAGGAAAACGGTCAGCATGCACATCAAAATATAGCATACATTGATTCACAAAGCCACGAAATTTGTCGTGATCACCATTAAATCTGAATGGGGGCAACTTAGGTGGGCTAGCTGGTGGCGGTTGCCCAGAGGGTAAAGTCGGTTGTGCAGCTATTTGCGTGCTTATGTCCTTAAAAGCCCGTCCATACTGGGACTCTATGCCAGCAAGTTTGTTTTCCTGGTTGCCATGCGGATGCTTAAGTCCTGCAAAGTCTGTCCAAACACTTGTTGATTGTGTTCAAAGCTTCCAAACTTCTTTTGCAGACCTTCCACATCTTTCTGCAGTGATCTAATTATGGAAAACACCTGCTCTAATCTGCTCTCTGCAGTCATTGTTCCAGCAGTCTCCTTTTTTTGTGTGGCTAGATTTTCCTTTAATACTTATAGGGGATAATTCAGGAGACTCTTTGCGTGGAACAAGACAACTAAAGGACACAGTTTTATAAGTGGTAAAGTCTATATTATCACACGGTGATTCAAACAGGTGCAGAGAGAAACTCAAGTCCACAACACTTGGTGTACATATAAAACGCAGCCTAGCAGTCTATAGGAAACTTCAGAGAAAAATGCAATCACGCAGAAAGTCTATGAAGCACAATTATTCTTGAGGATACTTGACACGAATAAGTCCTTGTTTTAGTCCCAACACAGATAGATATGCTTATAAGGCAGTTCAAATAATATCTTAGCTCAACCAGGGAGGCCTAGGTAATAGTCTCAGTTTATTGCAGAGCAGCAGCAGCTTACATGTCCAGCAAATGCAGATGGCAGTAAACATGAGTAGCAGATGAAGGAGGATTACTGGAAACTGGTGTATGCAGCAGGAACTCAGAGCAGAGTAGCAGCATCTCCACACAGGTTCACAGGAGCAGGTATATGGCCAGGGAGTCAACAAAGTCAGGAGCTGGATGCAAGGCAGAATACTCTAGCACAGACTGAAGGCTGGGGTGGAGTTTTATAGCAGGAAGACACAGTGCACATGAGACCAAAGACGCCATCTTAGAAAAGGGCAGTAATGCACAAAAGGTAAAAAATGTTCAGAGTCCTGACACCACGGCATCTCCAAACTTTGTCCAGTCTGTCACATGTGTTCAGTGTGAACCTGCTTTCATCTGTGAAGAGCACAGGGCACCAGTGGTGAATTTGCCAATCCTGGTGTTCTGTGGCAAATGCCAAGAGTCCTGAACGGTGTTGGGCTGTGAGCACAACCCCCATCTGTGAACGTCGGACACTCAGACCATCCTCATGATGTCTGGTTTCTAACTATTTGTGCAGACACATGCACATTTGTGGCCTGCTGGAGGTCATTTTGCAGGGCTCTGGCAGTGCTCCTTCTGTTCCTCCTTGCACAAAGGCTGAGGTAGCGGTGCTGCTGCTGGGTTGTTGCCCTCCTACGGCCTCCTCTTCATCTCCTGGTGTACTGGCCTGTCTCCTGGTAGCGCCTCCAGCCTCTGAACACTACGCTGACAGACACAGCAAACTTTCTTGCCACAGCTCGCATTGATGTGCCATCCTGGATGAGCTGCACTACCTGAGCCACTTGTGTGGGTTGTAGAGTCTGTCTCATGCTACCACGAGTGTGAAAGCACAACGAACATTCAAATGTGACCAAAACAACAGCCAGAAAGCATTGGTACTGAGATGTGGTCTGTGGTCCCCACCTACAGAACCACTCTTTTATTGAGTGTGTCTTGATAGTTGCAAATAATTTCCATCTGTTGTCTATTCCATTTGCACAACAACATGTGAAATTAATAGTTAATCAGTGTTGCTTCCTAAGTGGACAGTTTGATTTCACAGAAGTTTGATTCACTTGGAGTTTTATTCTCTTGTTTAAGTGTTCCCCTTATTTTTTTGAACAGTGTATATATATATATATATATATATATATATATATATATATATATATATATAATGCAATTGTAGATGCAAAAATTAACAGCGAGGGACGCATCATGATCCTGAAGATATGGTGGGGGAGTAGGACACAAAATAAAAAGAACTGTATACCCCTATTTGGGTGGGAAGGGGTGCATGGGAATGGATCACTAAATAATGAACATTAGAATAGGATTTATGTTCCGCTGCTGTCATTCGGGGAGGCTGAGAAGTCAATTTTCATTGATAAGAATCAGCTTTTAAGTATTTTCAGTTGACAGACAGCAACTTATCAGTTAATATGCCCCTGGCAACACTAAAAACCCACTCTGACAAAATACTAGAGGCAGAGTAGGCCAACTCCTCTAAGACATAGCGGGAGACAGTTCATGCCACTTGTCCTGCTTGGATACCCAATAGTTATACTATACAGATGAATCATTGAGGGAGCTAATATGGTCATCTAGGTACTCTTTCACCATCTTCAAAAAACTTTTCCCTCCTTGTTTGAGTACCCCGCACATCAGGGCCTGGGCACTGTGAGGGTCTAATGAAACAGTTCCAGACCTTTGATAATCTTCACCTGCCTCTGTTGGCCTTGGTGTATTTCTCCCTCATTTCTACTCCTTGGTTGTCCAAGGAACTATGACCTTTGCCGTCAGTGTTGTCAGATGGGAATTTTTGTACTAATTGTTCAACTAGGGGCTTCTGGTATTGCACGATTTTACTAGCCGTTCTTCGCTGCAGGAAGGAAAGATGGAAAGTTCTCCTTGAAGCATGGATCAAGAAGGGTGAAACGACCAGTAGTCAGTGTTGGCCAAAATGCTTATAACTTGAGGGTCATGGGAAAGGCAGTGGGACGTAAAGTCAGCCATGTGTGACAGACTCCCAACAGGCAAGATTTCCCTGACCACACCATGGGGATGAAAATCCATCTTCTCTTCCTTTTCCCTCTCCTCCTTCTCCTCCTCTTCAGCCCATCCATGCTGAACAGATGAGATGAAGCTGAAGTGGCTTGTACCCTCTGTAGCACAGGCAACTATCTCCTGTTCTACTTCACCCTTCTTCTCCTTAAGGTACCGTTACACTAAACGATTTACCAACGATCACTGTTGTGAATTCCGTTCTTGGGCTCCCTCCGGTGGTTGTGAATGGCACTTTTGTGAATTCTGCCCTTGGACTCCCTCCGGTGGTTTTAAGTGGAACTGCTGCTCCCTGGGTTTAGCATTAGCAGCTGCTTCCACTGATCGTCTCTCCTGGCTCTGCTATTTAACCTGGCTCTGGTCTTCAGTCAATGCCAGCTGTCAATGTTTCTGGGTTGGATTCAGATCTCTCTTTGGATTTCTCTGATGGCCTGTCCATTTCAGCAAAAGATAAGTTCTTGCTAGTTCTTTTGGTGGTCCATTTGCTGTGGACTTAATCGCTCAGCTCATGTTATGTTTTTTCTTGTCCAGCTTGTTAGTATGAGATATTCAGTCTAGCTGGAAGCTCTGGGGTAGCATATTTGCCCTCCACACCGTGAGTCGGTGTGGAGATTATTTTTGTAAACTCTGCGTGGACTTTTAGTTTTTAATACTGACCGCACAGTATCCTTTCCTATTCTGTCTATCTAGATTAGTAGTGGCCTCCTTTGCTAAAATCTGTTTTCATTTCTGTGTATGTCATTTCCCTCTCCATTCACAGTCAATATTTGTGGGGGGCTATCTTTCCTTTTGGGGATTTTCTCTGAGGCAAGATAGCTTTCTGTTTCCATCTTTAGGGGTAGTTAGTTCTCAGGCTGTGACGAGGTGTCTAGGGAGTGACAGGAACATCCCACGGCTACTTCTAGTGTTGGTGTTAGGATTAGGAACTGCGGTCAGTACAGATACCACCTCCTCAGAGCTCGTCCCATGTTGCTCCTTAGTTACCAGGTCATAACAGTACAGCTGGCCAGCAATGTGTTGAATGCATCTCAAAAGAGGGAAAAAAAAGTTCTGAGCCATTTTTTTTTTCCTTGCAGTCTGTTTTGTCTTTTTTTTTTCCCCTTAATCTCTGGGTGGTTCAGGATTCTGGTGCTGACATGGATGTTCAGGGTTTGTACTCTCGTGTGGATCAACTCGCTGCAAGGGTACTGTTGTGAATTTGCTTTTTGCTCCCTCTAGTGGTTACTAGTTTTTTTGACTCTGGTTTTTCTGTCATTCCTTTTATCCGCACCTGGGTCGTTAGTTAGGGGTGTTGCTATATAAGCTCCCTGGACCTTCAGTTCAATGCCTGGCAACGTAGTTATCAGAGCTAATCTGCTGTGCTCTTGTCTACTGATCCTGGTTCCGGTTATATCAGCTAAGTCTGCTTTTTGCTATTTGTTTTGGTTTTGTATTTTTGTCCAGCTTGTTCCAAATCTGTATCCTGACCTTTGCTGGAAGCTCTAGGGGGCTGGTGTTCTCCCCCCGGACCGTTAGACGGTTCGGGGGTTCTTGAATTTCCAGTGTGGATTTTGATAGGGTTTTTGTTGACCATATAAGTTACCTTTCTTTATTCTGCTATCAGTAAGCGGGCCTCTCTGTGCTAAACCTGGTTCATTTCTGTGTTTGTCATTTCCTCTTACCTCACCGTTATTATTTGTGGGGGGCTTCTATCCTGCTTTGGGGTCCCAGTCTCTGGAGGCAAGAAAGGTCTTTGTTTTCCTCTACTAGGGGTAGTTAGATTCTCCGGCTGGCGCGTGTCATCTAGAATCAACGTAGGAATGATCCCCGGCTACTTCTAGTGTTGGCGTTAGGAGTAGATATATGGTCAACCCAGTTACCACTGCCCTATGAGCTGGATTTTTGTATTCTGCAGACTTCCACGTTCCTCTGAGACCCTCGCCATTGGGGTCATAACAGTTTGCCAGGCCTGTATTAAATGTTTAATGCATTGCAGAAGAGGGATTATAAGAAAGAAGATTCTGAGTTTTTTTTTTTTTTTTTTTTTCTTTCTCCTTCCCCTTTACCTCAGAGTGGCTATGCTTGCTGCAGACATGAATGTCCAGACCTTGATTACAAGTGTGGACCAGCTGGCTACTCGTGTGCAGGGCATACAAGACTATGTTATCAGAAATCCTAGGTCAGAACCTAAGATACCGATTCCTGAACTGTTTTCCGGAGACAGGTTTAAGTTTAGGAATTTCAAGAATAATTGTAAATTGTTTTTGTCCCTGAGACCCTGTTCATCTGGAGACTCCGCTCAGCAAGTAAAAATTGTTATTTCGTTCTTACGGGGCGACCCTCAAGATTGGGCTTTTTCGCTGGCGCCGGGAGATCCGGCATTGGCTGATATTGATGCGTTTTTTCTGGCGCTCGGTTTACTTTATGAGGAACCCAATCTTGAGATTCAGGCAGAAAAGGCCTTGCTGGCTATGTCTCAGGGGCAGGACGAGGCTGAAGTGTATTGCCAAAAATTTCGGAAATGGTCCGTGCTGACACATTGGAACGAGTGTGCACTGGCCGCTAATTTTAGAAATGGCCTTTCTGATGCCATTAAGAATGTTATGGTGGGTTTTCCCATTCCCACAGGTCTGAATGATACTATGGCACTGGCTATTCAAATTGACCGGCGGTTGCGGGAGCGCAAAACCGCAAACTCCCTCATGGTGTTGTCTGAACAGACACCTAATTCGGTGCAATGTGATAGAAAAACCGCAAATTCCCTCATGGTGTTGTCTGAACAGACACCTGATTTAATGCAATGTGATAGAATCCTGACTAGAGATGAGCGGAAAATTCATAGACGCCGGAATGGCTTGTGCTACTACTGTGGTGATTCTACACATGTTATCTCAGCATGCTCTAAACGTATAGCTAAGGTTGTTAGTCCTGTCACCGTTGGTAATTTGCAACCTAAATTTATTCTGTCTGTAACTTTGATTTGCTCACTGTCGTCTTATCCTGTCATGGCGTTTGTAGATTCAGGTGCTGCCCTGAGTCTTATGGATCTGTCATTTGCTAAGCACTGTGGTTTTACTCTTGAACCATTAGAAAATCCTATTCCTCTTAGGGGTATTGATGCTACGCCATTGGCAGCAAATAAACCGCAGTATTGGACACAGGTTACCATGTGCATGACTCCTGAACACCGCGAGGTGATACGTTTCCTGGTTTTACATAAAATGCATGATTTGGTTGTTTTAGGGCTGCCATGGTTACAGACCCATAATCCCGTCCTGGACTGGAAGGCTATGTCAGTGTCAAGTTGGGGCTGTCGTGGTATTCATGGGGATTCCCTGCCTGTGTCTATTGCTTCTTCTACGCCTTCGGAAGTTCCGGAGTATTTGTCTGATTATCAGGATGTCTTTAGCGAGTCCAGGTCCAGTGCATTGCCTCCTCATAGGGACTGTGACTGTGCTATAGATTTGATCCCAGGCAGTAAATTTCCTAAGGGAAGACTGTTTAATCTGTCGGTACCTGAACATACCGCTATGCGTTCATATATCAAGGAGTCTCTGGAGAAAGGACATATTCGTCCGTCTTCTTCCCCTCTTGGTGCGGGATTCTTTTTTGTGGCAAAAAAGGACGGATCTTTGAGACCTTGTATTGATTATCGGCTTTTAAATAAGATCACTGTCAAATTTCAGTATCCTTTACCGCTGTTGTCTGACTTGTTTGCCCGGATTAAAGGTGCCAAGTGGTTCACCAAGATAGACCTTCGTGGTGCGTACAACCTTGTGCGCATTAAGCAAGGTGATGAATGGAAAACCGCATTCAATACGCCCGAAGGTCATTTTGAGTACTTGGTGATGCCTTTTGGGCTCTCCAATGCGCCTTCAGTTTTTCAGTCCTTTATGCATGACATTTTCCGGAAGTATCTGGATAAATTTTTGATTGTTTATCTGGATGATATTTTGTTTTTTTCTGATAATTGGGACTCGCATGTGGAGCAGGTCAGGTTGGTCTTTAAAATTCTGCGTGAAAATTCTTTGTTTGTCAAGGGCTCAAAGTGTCTCTTTGGTGTACAGAAGGTTCCCTTTTTGGGGTTCATTTTTTCCCCTTCTGCTGTGGAGATGGACCCAGTCAAGGTCCGAGCTATTCTTGATTGGACTCAGCCCTCGTCAGTTAAGAGTCTTCAGAAGTTCTTGGGTTTCGCTAACTTCTACCGTCGTTTTATCGCTAATTTTTCTAGCATTGTGAAACCTTTGACGGATATGACCAAGAAGGGCTCCGATGTAGCTAACTGGGCTCCTGCTGCCGTGGAGGCTTTCCAGGAGTTGAAACGCCGGTTTACTTCGGCGCCTGTTTTGTGCCAGCCCGATGTCTCACTTCCCTTTCAGGTTGAGGTGGATGCTTCAGAGATTGGAGCAGGGGCCGTTTTGTCGCAGAGAGGCCCTGGTTGCTCTGTTATGAAACCTTGTGCCTTTTTCTCTAGGAAGTTTTCGCCTGCCGAGCGAAATTATGATGTGGGCAATCGGGAGTTGTTGGCCATGAAATGGGCATTTGAGGAGTGGCGTCATTGGCTCGAGGGTGCTAAGCATCGTGTGGTGGTCTTGACTGATCACAAAAATCTGATGTATCTCGAGTCTGCTAAACGCCTTAATCCGAGACAGGCCCGCTGGTCATTGTTTTTCTCCCGCTTTGATTTTGTTGTCTCGTATTTACCAGGTTCAAAGAATGTGAAGGCCGATGCTCTTTCTAGGAGCTTTGTGCCTGATGCTCCTGGAGTCGCTGATCCTGTTGGTATTCTTAAGGATGGAGTTATCTTGTCAGCTATTTCTCCGGATCTGCGACGTGTGTTGCAGAGATTTCAGGCTGATAGGCCTGAGTCTTGTCCACCTGACAGACTGTTTGTCCCGGATAAGTGGACCAGCAGAGTCATTTCCGAGGTTCATTCCTCGGTGTTGGCAGGTCACCCGGGAATTTTTGGCACCAGAGATCTGGTGTCCAGGTCCTTTTGGTGGCCTTCCTTGTCAAGGGATGTGCGGTCATTTGTGCAGTCCTGTGGGACTTGTGCTCGAGCTAAGCCTTGCTGTTCTCGTGCCAGCGGTTTGCTCTTGCCCTTGCCTGTCCCGAAGAGACCTTGGACACATATCTCCATGGATTTCATTTCTGATCTTCCGCTATCTCAGGGCATGTCTGTTATCTGGGTGATATGTGATCGCTTCTCCAAGATGGTCCATTTTGTTCCTTTGCCTAAGCTGCCTTCCTCTTCCGATCTGGTTCCTGTGTTTTTCCAGAACGTGGTTCGTTTGCACGGCATCCCTGAGAATATTGTGTCAGACAGAGGATCCCAGTTCGTTTCCAGGTTCTGGCGATCCTTTTGTAGTAGGATGGGCATTGATTTGTCGTTTTCGTCTGCTTTCCATCCTCAGACTAATGGACAGACGGAGCGAACCAATCAGACTTTGGAGGCTTATTTGAGGTGTTTTGTCTCTGCTGATCAGGACGATTGGGTGACATTCTTGCCGTTGGCTGAGTTTGCCCTTAATAATCGGGCTAGTTCCGCCACCTTGGTTTCGCCTTTTTTCTGCAACTCTGGTTTCCATCCTCGCTTTTCTTCGGGTCATGTGGAGCCTTCTGACTGTCCTGGGGTGGATTCTGTGGTGGATAGGTTGCAGCGGATCTGGAATCATGTGGTGGACAACTTGAAGTTGTCACAGGAGAGGGCTCAGCGCTTTGCCAACCGCCGCCGCGGTGTGGGTCCCCGACTACGCGTTGGGGATTTGGTATGGCTTTCTTCCCGCTTTGTTCCTATGAAGGTCTCCTCTCCCAAATTTAAACCTCGTTTTATTGGTCCTTACAAGATATTGGAAATCCTTAATCCTGTATCTTTTCGTCTGGATCTTCCTGTGTCGTTTGCTATTCACAATGTATTTCATAGGTCCTTGTTGCGGCGGTACATTGTGCCTGTAGTTCCTTCTGCTGAGCCTCCTGCTCCGGTGTTGGTTGAGGGCGAGTTGGAGTACGTGGTGGAGAAGATCTTGGATTCTCGCCTCTCCAGGCGGAGGCTTCAGTACCTGGTCAAGTGGAAGGGCTATGGCCAGGAGGATAATTCCTGGGTGGTCGCCTCCGATGTTCATGCGGCCGATTTAGTTCGTGCCTTTCATGCCGCTCATCCTGATCGCCCTGGTGGTCGTGGTGAGGGTTCGGTGACCCCTCACTAAGGGGGGGGGTACTGTTGTGAATTTGCTTTTTGCTCCCTCTAGTGGTTACTAGTTTTTTTGACTCTGGTTTTTCTGTCATTCCTTTTATCCGCACCTGGGTCGTTAGTTAGGGGTGTTGCTATATAAGCTCCCTGGACCTTCAGTTCAATGCCTGGCAACGTAGTTATCAGAGCTAATCTGCTGTGCTCTTGTCTACTGATCCTGGTTCCGGTTATATCAGCTAAGTCTGCTTTTTGCTATTTGTTTTGGTTTTGTATTTTTGTCCAGCTTGTTCCAAATCTGTATCCTGACCTTTGCTGGAAGCTCTAGGGGGCTGGTGTTCTCCCCCCGGACCGTTAGACGGTTCGGGGGTTCTTGAATTTCCAGTGTGGATTTTGATAGGGTTTTTGTTGACCATATAAGTTACCTTTCTTTATTCTGCTATCAGTAAGCGGGCCTCTCTGTGCTAAACCTGGTTCATTTCTGTGTTTGTCATTTCCTCTTACCTCACCGTTATTATTTGTGGGGGGCTTCTATCCTGCTTTGGGGTCCCAGTCTCTGGAGGCAAGAAAGGTCTTTGTTTTCCTCTACTAGGGGTAGTTAGATTCTCCGGCTGGCGCGTGTCATCTAGAATCAACGTAGGAATGATCCCCGGCTACTTCTAGTGTTGGCGTTAGGAGTAGATATATGGTCAACCCAGTTACCACTGCCCTATGAGCTGGATTTTTGTATTCTGCAGACTTCCACGTTCCTCTGAGACCCTCGCCATTGGGGTCATAACAGGTACAGAGTATCCAAGATTATGTTGTTCAGACTCCGGTTTTAGAGCCTAGAATTCCTACTCCTGATTTGTTTTTTGGGGATAGATCCAAATTTTTGAACTTTAAAAATAACTGCAGGTTGTTTTTTGCTTTGAGACCCCGTTCCTCTGGTGACCCCATTCAGCAGGTGAAGATTGTCATTTCTCTGCTGCGTGGAGACCCGCAGGACTGGGCATTCACCCTTGAATCAGAGAATCCTGCATTGCTCAATGTAGACGCATTATTTCAAGCGCTCGGATTGCTGTATGACGAACCTAATTCTGTGGATCAGGCAGAAAAAACCTTGCTGGCTCTGTGTCAGGGTCAGGAAGCGGCAGAAGTATACTGCCAGAAATTTAGAAAGTGGTCTGTGCTCACAAAATGGAATGAGTATGCCCTGGCAGCAATTTTCAGAAAGGGTTTTTCTGAAGCCCTTAAAGATGTTATGGTGGGATTCCCCACGCCTGCTGGTTTGAACGAATCAATGTCTTTGGCCATTCAGATTGATCGGCGCCTGCGCGAGCGCAAGGTGGTGCACCATATGGCAGTGTGCTCTGAGCAGAGTCCTGAGCCTATGCAATGTGATAGGATTTTGACTAGAGCAGAACGGCAGGAATTCAGACGTCAGAATGGGCTGTGTTTTTACTGTGGTGATTCTGCTCATGCTATTTCTGATTGCCCTAAGCGTACTAAGAGGGTCGCTAGGTCTGTTACCATTAGTACTGTACAGCCTAAATTTCTCTTGTCTGTTACCCTGATTTGCTCATTAACGTCCTTTTCTGTTATGGCATTTGTGGATTCAGGCACTGCCCTGAACTTAATGGACTTAGAGTTCGCCAGACGCTGTGGTTTTTCCTTGCAGCCTTTGCAGAGCCCTATTCCCTTAAGGGGGATTGATGCTACACCATTGGCCAAGAATAAACCTCAGTACTGGACACAGTTGACCATGTACATGGCTCCAGCACATCAGGAAGATTGTCGTTTTTTAGTATTGCATAATTTGCATGATGTTGTTGTGCTGGGTTTTCCATGGTTACAGGTACATAATCCAGTGCTGGATTGGAAATCTATGTCTGTGACTAGTTGGGGTTGTCAAGGGATACATAGTGATGTTCCTTTGATGTCAATTTCCTCTTCCCCCTCCTCTGAAGTTCCTGAGTTATGGTCGGATTTCCAGGATATATTTGATGAGCCCAAGTCCAGTTCCCTTCCTCCTCATAGGGACTGCGATTGTGCTATCAACTTGATTCCTGGCTGTAAGTTCCCTAAGGGCCGACTTTTCAATCTGTCTGTGCCAAAGCATGCCGCCATGCGGAGTTATGTTAAAGGGAACCTGTCACCACGTTTTTGGAAGATGGGATAAAAATAGCGTTAAATAGGGGCAGAGGTGGGCGTTACATTAGTGTGTGTGTTATGCGTTTATTACCCACCTAAGTTGCCGAAATAACTTTGCAAAGTCTCCGTTTTCGCCTGTCAATCAGGCTGGTCAGGTCGCATGGGCGTTGTCTTCCCCCAGATTTGGCGTAGTTTTCCGTTGGTGGCGTAGTGGTGTGCGCATGCCCAAAGTCCGGAATCCTCTTCCAGGGGATTTAAAATAGCGCGGTGTTCGTTATTGCATTGGTGATCGGTGGGCGCGGCCATCTTCCTTTGGCCGCGCGTGCGCAGAAGCGGCGCTCTGCTGGCCGCGGCTTCAGGAAAATGGCCGCCGCGATATCCATCTGCGCACGCGCGGCATCCCGCGGCCATTTTCCTGAAGCCGCGGCCAGCAGAGCGCCGCTTCTGCGCACGCGCGGCCAAAGGAAGATGGCCGCGCCCACCGATCACCAATGCAATAACGAACACCGCGCTATTTTAAATCCCCTGGAAGAGGATTCCGGACTTTGGGCATGCGCACACCACTACGCCACCAACGGAAAACTACGCCAAATCTGGGGGAAGACACCACGCCCATGTGACCTGACCAGCCTGATTGACAGGCGAAAACGGAGACTTTGCAAAGTTA